>NW_026057579.1:16155360-16465687 GCF_023721935.1 Panthera uncia
TCATATATTAAAAAATAAAAAATAAAAAATAAAAAATAAATAAAAAATAAAAAAAAAAAGAAGAGGTGGTACATACATACAATGAAATACTACTTGACAATTAAAAAGAATTAAATCTTGCCATTTGCAACAACATGGGTGGAACTGTAGGGTATTATGCTAGGTGAAATAAGTCAGTCAGAAAAAGATATATCGTATGTTTTCACTCATATATGGAATTTGAGAAACTCAGCAGAAGGCCATAGGGGAAGGGAAGGAAAAATAAGTTGCAAACAGAGAGGCAAACCATAAGAAACTTTTAAATACAGAGAACAAACTGAGGGTTGATGGGAGTGAGGGGTTACAGGGTTGGGGAAAATGGGTGATGGGCATTGAGGAGGGCACTTGTTGGGATGAGCACTGGGTGATGTATGTAAGTGATGAATCACAGGAATCACTCCCAAAGCCAAGACTACACTGTATACACTAACTTGACCATAAATTATTTTTAAAAATAATAAAAAAAAAGAAAAGAAAAGAAAATAGACTATAAGTTTACAGTTTTAGGTTTGCAGCAAAATTGAGGAGAAAATACAGAGAGTTCTCATATATCCCTACCTCTGCTCACAAACAACTTCTCCCATATTAACACCCCCCCCCCACCTCCAGAGTGGTACGTTGGTTGAAATCAATGAGGCTACTTGAGACATCATAATCAGGCAGAGTCCATAGTTTACATTAAAGTTCACTCTTGGTGTTGACTATTCTGTGGGTTTAGACAAATGTGTAATGACATGTTTTCCTCAATATTTCAGCAATATTTTCACGACCCTAAAAATCCTCTGTGCTCTGCCTATTCATCCTCCCCTCCCCATCAAGTCCCTGACAACCTCAAATCTTTTTACTGTCTCTACAGTTTTGCCTTTTCCAGATGTCATGCAGTTGGAATCATACAATATGTGGACTTTTCAGATTGCCTTCTTTCACTTAGGAATATGCGTTTAAATTTCTTCCATGCCTTTTCATGGCTTGATAGCCCATTTCTTTTTAGCACTGAAAAATATATCCTTGTCTGGATGGACCACCGTTCACCAATGTGTTCACCTACTGAAGGACATCATTTTGGCAATTACAGACAAAGCTGCTATATGCATCCTGTAATAGGAAAAACTCAACTTTTTCCTCTCCCTTTCCCTCACCCCTTACTGTGTCTTTATCTTGTGTGTCTTTTTTACCTTCACAGAAAATACTTCACTTCTGACACTTCCCATCACCAAATGTGTGGAGGTTTTTCCCCATATGAAGCAATTATCCACGATACCAGGAGGGTGTCCTTCAATATAGCTCATTTCTAACACTATCTACCTGGAGATAGTGTCAAATCCCACAGGGTAAGGTCTTAGTTCCACAAGACTGCTTCCGTCCCACTTCAGATGCTAGTCACAAATAGTAGGTCCCCAGGTTACTCACAACTTCTGTCCAATTTGGCAACAAATCAGAGATTTGCATGATTCCTTTCTCAGGTTTAATTAATTTGCTAGAGTGGCTACAGAACCTAGGGAAACACTTAATATTCACCAGTGTATCATAAGGTATGTTAAAGTACACAGATGAGCAGTCAGATGAAAAGACACATAGGGTGAGGTCTATGTGTCTAGGTGTGACAGAAGCACAGGAACTTCTGTCCCTGTTTAGCTGGGGTGAGTCACTCCCCTGGTGTGGTTGTGTTAACCAACCTGGAAGTTCCTCAAACCCTAAAACATACTGTGATTTTATGTAGGCATGATCAATCAATAATTCCATTTTCAGCCCTTCTCCCTCCTCGAGGGAACGGGAGGGTAGAGGGGAGGGTGGTGGGCAGGACTGCAAATTCCAAGCTTCTGATCATGGCTTGGTCTTTCTGTGACCAGTCCTCTCCAGGAGCCATCCAGGGAGTCTCGTTAGAACAAAACCACTCCTATCATCCAGGAATTTGCCGAGTTTTCAGAAGCCCTCTGTCAGGAACCAGGATAAAAGACCAAATGTTAGATTGAACAAAAGATGCCCCTAGTACTCTTATCATTCAGAGAATTTCAAGGGCTTCAGGAGCCCTGTGTCAGAAATGCAGGAGGGGAGGTAGAGACCAATGTATATTTTCTATCATCTCACACATCCTCGTGCAGGTTTTTCTGTGGTCCTAAGTTTCCTAGGCAAAGTATAATGCAGAGGGAGATAAAGGGCTTTGCATGTGTTGTGAGTGAATTGGAGGTGATTTCATAACTTGTGATACCTTTTTTTGAAACCTTGAGACCAGAATCGCTTTTTACAATCAGCAATGGAAATATGACATAGGATTTCCTCCTCTAAAATTTTTCCCTGAACTTTCTCCCTGTTATCTTCAGTTCCAGAAACCTACAGCTCTTTTGCAGCAGGATCACTGAAAGCTCTCAAAGCTTCTGAAAGCTCTCATGAGCCCATGAACTTACAACATTCTGTCTTCCACACCAGACTGTGAGGACTTGAGCACAGGGGACTGTGTCTTATTCATCTTTGTGAATGGACCCTAGCCATTATTCAAAAGTTATTTCACAGATGCATACAGAAAGGAGGGAATTCTTTCTTCTATTCTGGAAACTGAAACCAAATTTCCATCTGTATCTATAGCTAAATCTGTGTTTTATGAACTCTGCTCCATTCTTCAAAGGATTTTTTTAAAACTTATCCATTTTTACCAGTGCCTTGCAAGGCAGAAGGTGGTATTGTTTTTCCACTGGGATGTAAATTCTAAAGTCACAGAGCAAATCCCCAAGACAGGAATAGAACCAGTGTCTTCTGTCTCAAACCAATCTCCTCTGTCATCAGCTTGACCCCAATCTTTCTGGAGCAGTCATTCTTGAGACAGAGTGAATTTGGTACTGATGTCAGAGAGGGACAAACTTCATCCAACAGGATCATTATTCTACAACATGGCAGTCACTACTATAGGTTAATTGCAGCTGAAAGGATGGAGAATTGGCCAGCCTCACTGCACATGGTACAGTCAAGTGAAGGGGGAAGATGCGCTCTGAGCCCAGCCTGGTCCGTTCCCTTTCTCAGAGTTCAGCCAGAGAATTAGAGGCTGGGTGCCATACCTGAATTACCTGCTTTAATCCTCACAGCAGGTGAGATGCTGCTATTATCCTATTTTACAGACAAAAAATCCAACAATCTAGTTTGTTGACTTGCCCAAGGTAATCCAACTTGTAAATAACAAAAAACAGATTTTACTCCAAATCTAAAAAATTCCAACCAATGCATGTTACTTTCCTGTGGCTGCAATAACAAAATACCACCAACTGGGTGGCTTAAAAAAAAGGGGAATATATTCTTCTGCACTTCTCAAAGGTATAAGTCCAAAATCAAGGTGTCAGCAGGGCCATGTCCCTCCGGGGCTCTAGGGGCAAGTTCTTCCTTGCCTCTTCTAGATTCTGGTAGGTGCCAACAACCCTTAGTGCTCCCTGGTTTACAGATACATCACCCCAATCTCTGCCTCCATCTTTACTTGGCCTTCTCCCCTGGGTATGTGTTTCCAAATTTCCCTCTTCTTATAAGGACACCAGTCATATTGGATTTAGAGACCACCCTCATCCTGTATGACCTCATCTTTACTTGATTACATCTGCAAAGACTTTCTAATTAAGGTTACATTCACAGGTTCCAGAGGCTAATATTTGGACCTATCTTTTTGGGGGACACAATTCAACGCATAGCACCATGTTTTCTCCCATTATATCAGCTGCCTCATATGAAAGATGACTGAAATGGCAAATGCTTTACACTCAGGCATTATTTGCTCTCAGCTCTGCTTGAGGACTTCACAGTATGGTGGAAACAAGACTGGTTCTTGAGCTGTGGGTTGGGATCGCAACTCTGCCATACCTGGGCCCCAGCTTCCACGTATGTAGAAGATGGAAGTTAGATTTGATAAGTGGTAAGATCTCCTTAGAGCCTGATGTGAAAGGCTACAAAGACAATAGTGACAAAATCTTACATAACACCTCTCTCTGTCCAAATTAGAGCTATTTTAACCCAATTCAGTAAGTATTTACTTAGAATTTCTATGTACCCATGTCTAATTATATTGTATTTTCCACAACTAGAAATGTTCTTTTGAACAGTGAGTGTGCCTAGAACCTAGTGTGGGCTCAGGAAATGCTTGTTAAATAAACAGGGTAATAGAGTGTTAGGAATGCAGGAGACAGAGAATTAGAATGGTGGATTAGGTTGACATGTTCACCAAGTGCTATGCAGGTTTCTGCCTTGTTGCCCTCAGAAGAGTATAAGCTTGGGGTGGGTAGAATTTTCCTCTGTTCTTTACAATGCTAGGACCAGGGCTAGTGACTGTAGAGATGCAATGCATGGTTTAATTCCCTGCCTCCTTATTCGGTTTTACATAAACACATAAACGTGATCACATCATTGGCTATTTTTTGTTGTGGTTCCCTTTCTCCTCCACCCTCTTCAGTACCCACTATCACCCCAAATCCTTCTGGGGGTAACTATATTAACAACCTGGTATGTTTCTTTCCGTATTTTTCTCCATACATGTAGACTCATGTGCAGGCACATGTACAGTTACATAGGTACTCATATACATAAATGAGGAGGTTGTTTGTCATTGTTTTATATGACAGTGTCGTATTTTAGAGACTTAAAAAGCTAAAGTATCTTGCTTTTCTTAATAATAATAGCTGGTAGAAATCCATCCAAGTTCATTGGTGTAACTCTAATTTGTACTATCCAATGGATGCACATAGTTTCAAGGTATAGGTATACTGTAATTTATTTAGCCATTCCATGGCAGATGGACAGTATTTGATTTACTGATCACTTGTTCTTGAGAAAGACAGTTGCTGAGAATTCTCTGATCTTATTGCCAAATTATATTGTCCTCATTTACCACCTTTCTCCTTCCACCTCCCAGGTGTCCACATGAGCTGGCCAGTACTTGGAGTTCTGTCTTCTCCCATTGAAACTGAATCCACATGGTTCTCACTATTTCATCTTAACGGGATCTGAGGCTTTTAAAAATGGAATCCAGACTTTCTGAGCTGTTTCCAAAAGAGATGACTTTTTACTTAATGGCATCAACCCCACTAATCCTGTCTGAAATTTAATCAACACATCAGACAAGAGAAGAAAATGTTGTTTCTTGAGGGAAGTGGAATGAGCTGTCTACAATAAACACACCTCCTGTCGATCAGGTGCCCTAAAACAAGGGAAGGGCAGCAGAACCTGACCTGGGACCTGGCCTTCTGAGCCAAAGCCACTGTGCCTGGGGGTCCTGCCCAGAGCCTCCAATCTTCAGCAGCATCAAGAGAGTAACAATCAAGTACCTTGTTTGATTGTTGAAAAAAAATTTTTTAATTGCAAAAGATAGCTATATATATAAAAGTATATAAAAAATAAGTGTTATAACGAGTTTAATAAATTACTATAAGTGATCACCTGTGTGTCTACTTCCAGTTCAAGAAACAGAATATTACCTGCATTCCAGGAGCCTCTTTCTGCCTTTCCTTGAGTACAATCCCTCCCCTCCTTCCCAGAGGCAGCAGTGTCCTGACTCATGAGAATCACCTCCTTGTATAATAATAATAATCACCTTTTGCTCAATGTTTTTAAAATTTTTTAGCCCTTTCTTACCCAGTTATAAAATACATATGGTAAAATGTATAATTCTTGCTGAGCTTTTGCATATGAATAAACCTGTGTAATCACTACCCAACTCAAGATATAGAACATGTCCAGCATCCCAGAAGACTCTTTTGTGCCCATTCTCAGCCAATACTCCCAAGGGTAACCACCGTTCTGACCTCTATCACCCCAGATAAGTTTTGCCTGTTTTTAAATTTAGCATAAATGGAAGTGTGTTTTTGGAGTCTATTTTTTCCCCCATGTTTAATAATACCTGAGATTCATTCATGTTGTTGCATGTAACAGTAACCGGTTCTTTTTTATTGCAGTGTAATATTTCATTGTATAAATATATCCCCCAATATTTATCCATTTTATTGATAAACATTGGGTTGTTTCCAGTTTTTAGATATTATAAGTAAATATGAGTAAAAAGCTTCTAAGCACATTCTTCTTCCTCTCCTCCTCCCCCTTCTTCCTATTCTCTCTCTTCTCCTTCTTCCTCCTCCTCTTCCTCCTCCTCCTCCTGTTGTTGTTCTTCTACTTCTTCATCTTCTTTTTTGTTTAGATAACAGAAATTTATTCTCTCACAGTTCTGGAGGTTAGAAGTTCAAGATCAAGGTTTGGTTTCTGGTGGTTTCTCTTCGTGGTTTGCAGACGGTTTGTTGCCTTTTCACTAAGTCCTCACACAGCCTTTCCTTTGTGTGTGGTATCTCTTCCTCTTACAAGAACAGTAGTCCTATTGAATTAGGGTCCACTCTTGTGACTTCATTTAACCTTAATTACCTCTCACCCACCCCGCCACTTAAAAAAAATTTTAACATTTATTCATTTTTGAGAGACAGAGAGAGAGCACAAATGAGGGGCAGAGACAGAGAGGGAGACACAGAATCCGAAGCAGGCTCCAGGCTCTGAACTGTCAGCACAGAGCCTGATGTGGGGCTCGAACCCATGAACCATGAGATCATGACCTGAGCTGAAGTCTGAAGTCAGACACTTAACCCACTGAGACATTTAGGTGCCCCCACCCCCCACTTTTGCTTTTTTTTTTTTTTTTAATTTCTATGCACATTCTTATACATGTATTTTGGGGACTAATGTACTTGTTTCTTTCAAGTCTGCTGTACCCAGGAATGTAACTGCTGAGTACTAGAGTAGGAATATATTTAGCTCTTATAGTAATATCCAGATGAATGCCCAAGTAGTTGTACCAATGTACACTCCTACTGCTGATGTATGAGAGTTCCAGTTGTTCCACATCCTCTCCAACACCTGGTATTTTCAGTCTTATTAAGTTTAGCCATTCTGGTGGGCATGTGGCAATACATTGTCATAGTATAAATTTATGTTTCCTCATAGGGGCATTGAATATTAGCATGTATGGCTTGAAAGAACCTAAAAGACTATCTACTCCAACCCTTCCCTTCAGAAGAGAAATAATAAACAAAACAGACCCAAAGAGGTGTGACTTGCCTAATATCCCATAGTTAATTGGCATCAGAACAATCTAGAAGCTTAGAAGAGTTCAATCTGGTGCAGAGATTATCTCTATGGTGTGCAACTTTACCCTCTCGTTGGCCCACCCCATCCAAGACAGCCAGCCATCTGTGTACTCTCTGTCTATGGTTTACTCACCTATTTCTGGCCTTTGGCCCCAGAGATATATAGCTTCCTGGCTTATCATTTATTGGCTGTGAAATTTTGGCCAACTCACTGGGATGGTTGATTTTGTATCAGCTTGGGGAGGCTATGATGTCCAGTTGTTTGGTCAACACTATTCTAGATGTTGTTGTAAGATACCTTTTAGATGTGATTAACATTTACAATCAGTAGACTTTGAGTAAAGCAGATTGTACTGCATAATGTGGGTGGGAATCATCCAATTAGTTGATGGCCTTAAGAGGAAAGACTGAGGTTTCCAAAAGAAATTCTCCTCAGGACTGCAACATAGAAACCCTGATTGAGTTTCCAGCCTGCTGCCATGCTGAATTCAGACTCAAGACTTCGACATCAGCTCTTACCCCTATTTCCAACCTGTTGGCCTGCCATATGGATTTCAGATTTGCTAGTTTCCACAATCACATAAGCCAATTCCCTAAAATATTGCTCTCTCTTAAAATCTCTCTATATAGAGTTTGCTCTCTATATAGGATATAATGAAACCAATCTTGAAAAGTTGTTAGATCAGATACAATGCATATAAAATTCCTAACACAGATATTTAATACCTAGTTAATACATGATTATTTAAGACATAAACCACCTAATTTATGTTAAGTAGGTTGAGAAAGTGGTATATACTCAGGTTGAAAAAATAATTTAGTAGAGCCAAAGGATATAAAATGAAAACTAGTCTCTCTTTCAGCCCAGAGAAAACTACTGTTAATGGTTGCTCATATTTCTTCTACAAATTTCTATGTAAAAACATGCATGGATTTAAGAATGCTATACCAACAGCCTTAGTTTTAGGTTAAAAAAAAATGTAACATATATAAAATACGTAACACATATAAGACTGTCTCCACATGGTCCACATTCTGAGCAGTGTCCTGACCAAAAAAATCCTCAACAACCAAAAGTTAAAAATAAACTCAAGTTCATAATTGCATTGTTACCAGATGAAGGATTTGTCTTAGAAAATCTCACTTTTCTCTCCCATCCATTTGGCTCACATACCTGAGCTATTTGGCATTTTGTTCTTCAAAATTCCCTAGAAAAACTCTTTTAGCATGACTCCTGGTTTCTCTTCCTTTTCTCTTGTGCTGAGTGCCAAGCGCTGTCCATTAGCTGTATTATCTAAGTTAATTCTCATGCAAACCCTACCAGATCCACATTTTAAGAATGAGGAAACTAAAATTCAAACAAGCCGAGTAGCTATGTTAAGGCACTTGCAGTTGAAATAGCTAACTTATGCCAGAGGCCAGGGTCAAATGCTACTGGTTTTGTCCCATCCCCCTTTCTCTCTTTTGAGTTTTGGGTGCCTTCTCAAAGAGATGCCCAATGTCTAATGATGCTTTCAATGAAGTGTCTCCATTTATAGACTAGAACTTCCCTTCCTTACATCATAATATCCTTAGGACCATATTTAATTCCTCTCCGGGAATTCTGTGGGCACTACCCACTAGGGCCTGAGTGAGTCCTTCTTACCTCCTTCTCACTTACTAGGCTGGGAATGGAATGGCTCCATGACAGCAAAACTCAACGACATCTTTCAATTCTCTACCCCCTTTGAGTTTCCACATCATAGTTACAGTGAGGAAAGGGGAATGTGGGGAGCTACAGCTTTTAAGTGTTTCTATTTGTTATCATCCATGTAACTAGGAGGCCCACAGTATTTTTAAAATAGGTCCACAGAAACATGGAATCCAATCTTTCCTTTAAATATGGGTTGGACTTAGTGACTCCCTTCTAACAGATGCAGTATGGTGAAGTGACATTGTGATTTCCGAAGGTAGGAGGTAAAAAGGATACAGTGTCTGCTTGGCTTTCTCTATTAGGACCCTTGTCCTTGGTACCTAGCCACCATAGTCTGAGGAAGCCCAGGCCACATGAAGAGGCCACGTGTCAGTTTTCTGGCCAACAGCCCAGCTAGGACTTCAGCCTACAGTCAGCATCAAGAGTTAGCCACGTGAGGGGATGAGCCTTCTGATTTCCAGCTAAAGCCCCAGACATAGTGGAGCAGACGCAAGTCATCCATCCCCTCGGTGCTCAGTCTGAATTTCTGAGCCACAGAAACAGTGAGAGATAATAAATTATTATTGTCTTAAGCTTCTTATTGGGCTAATTTGTTACTTAGCAATAGACGGCTAATACAAAGCCATTTCCAACGCCCTCAGTTTTCAGGGTTATGTCATTCATACCGAAATCTCAGAGGGTGAATGACTAGAATACAATGTCATCATTTATTGACTATCCTGCCATTTGGAAAGCAAATCAGAGACTCCTACCTGTTGCTAAGGAGTCCTGGGCCTGGGAACCTACTTGTCTTGTCTACACTGAGATCTGGAATGTCAGCCATCTGTCCTCAAAGGGTTGAGCCACACCTACCCAGCTGACTGAGGCCTGTAGAAAGCACATCTCAGATGGGAGCTTCGTGGATCAGTCCTGCTTCTCACTGGCTGCTAGAATTGCTTCTTTTTCTTCCTCAGCCCACTGACGCTCACATTAGATGTTAACTGGGAGAAATGATAAGGGTAATACCCCGTGGTTTACTAATTTTTAGCTGTGTGTCATTGCAGCAGGAACTCAGAGAGTGCATGGATCCCCACTCCTTGTTCTTTGGGTTGCGGGCAGAAAGCACACACCAATAATTTCGAGAGATGTCAATATTCCCCAAGTCCCCGCTGTAAGGTTAAAAATTCAACATACCCAGCCCGGTATCTGCCCTGCCATATGCTCATTTCAGAGCAGCGAGGGCAACATGCCCAGAAATGCCCTCCTGCAAACTCCCCTTTGGGTGGGGGCCTTGAAAATGCTCACGTAGGCATATGCCCCTATTCACTCAGTGTGTCTCTGTAGCATGTTCGAACCCCCTTCCCTAACCTTTTCTCTACTCCCCAGTACAGAGCTCCCTGCAAACCCTTACAGTGGAAAGCAGTTCCGGTGTTTCCCAGATGTTCAGTCCCCCAGGCAGCGCCGCTGGGCCAGCAGCTTGCTGGCCCTGAACCAGCCTACTGTGATTCCGCAAGGGAGTCTCAGAGACTTCCTCAATTTAGTGACTCACATAATCGTTCTCCGCTTGGAACATCCAGTTCCGAACCGTGCCGTCTCCCAGAAATTGTATTTCCAGCCCCAGGCTCGTGTCTACGATATCCCTTTGGCTTTCCTGTGGTGTTGCAGGAAGCCTGCTCGGGCGGGCCTTTCTCTCTCCCCCAGAGATGGGTGGCCAGTATGAAAATGCACTTTGGGCTCACATCCAGGCGCACGATTTTAAGTCAAGATGCAATTGGGCACTGCCCTTTGGTTCCAGAATCCGGAACAGCAACACCCTTCCCCTCTGCCCCGTCCCGCCCAGCCCCCAACCCAAGCTGGAACACTCACAAAACCATGGTATAGGTTTAGAGCGACGTAACAATTAATGAAAGACAGGTATCCTCCACTTTTTGAAAGTTTGCTTTCTGCCACTTCACTTTTACGAACGACCTACACCAGTGTCTGTTTTTTCCTAACCAAAAGAAATCCGAAGAGGATTTCGCTTTTAAGGCAAAAAAGATGAGTGAAAATAGCCTCTAGGGTTTGTTTGCCAGCCGTCCTAGAGGCATAGCGACCCCAGCAGTGAGTGGCGCCACCAAACGCCATCTCTGGGAACTACACTCAGTGTCTCCACCTCAAACGTCTGTAGCTTTCATTTATTTTGTGCATCCGTGAGCAAGATGTGTCCTAAGGTATCAGAATAGCCTTAAAAAGGTTATTTGGGGCGGGGCGGGGGTGTCTTGGAATGGTCAAAAAAAATTTCTGTACAAATGAATGGTAATTGCTTCTTCACTGAATGTCATCGTTTCAGGTTTCATAGGAAAGGTCTACCTTCGGATTGCGGGGGAAACAGGTACAGTGTATTGTTCTGCTTCATTTAATTTAATGGCTGCATCATGTACCATGGATGTACCATAATTTGTTTAACTAATCCCCTATTGAAGAACATTAAGGTAATTGTTATTGTTATTAGAGGAGCAGCTGAACCTTGGAAACACACTCTTAAATGCTTTCTCTCTGAGGAGCATGAAGAAGCTCCTCCTTATCAAGCTAACAGTGCCCTTGGAGATAATTACACCCCAGCCAGAGGTTCCCTGGCATCCTCAGAGGTGGGTACTGATGGGAAGTGGGCCACTCAAGGGTGCTGGGGTGGGAAAGGGTTGACAACCAGCACAGCCTTTGAGGAATGAATTTGTAAATCGAGGAAAGTACAGGAGAAACTTCTAAAACATCCACTAAGGGAAAAAGTAACCAAACTTCCTTGTATTTTCTGATCCTAATCCTCAGAACCCTTCTTTACGCAGCCGTGGAATGTATCTTCTGGAGATGCCATGGCTGATGTCGCCTCCTCTTTGAGGTTCAGGAAGGACTGCTTGATATAAAAGAGGGAAGCCAAGAGACCCAGGGTCTGCACAGCCACAGTCCTCCTCAGATGAAGGTTGGCTCCTCACCGTAACCTGTGCTCCTTTGTGTCATGTGACAGTGCCTCAGAGCCAAAGACAGCCACGTTTAGGCAGGCAAGAGGGAAGCCAGAGGCCTCTGGGAACGGTCCATCCATCTGGGAGGGAAACATTGTGCTGGCAGTGACAAAGAAATGCCATCAGAGCCCGGGCTGGAGGGAGAGACCACAGAGAGAAGGCGCGGAAGCCGGACAGCTGTCAGCAATGACTGCTATGCTCCAGACACTCTTCTGAACACTTTACCTGATCTCACTCTGTTTACCTCATAGCAGCCCTTTGAGGGCAAGTTCTAGTGTCCCCATCCTACAGATGAGAAGGAAGCACAGGCATGTCACATAACAGCCCAAGGTAGGCACCTGGTGGCCCTAAGACCTGAACCCTCCTGCAGTCTGACTCCTGTTCTTGCCCTGACACTGGCTGCTTTCCAGGGAGTGGGAGCGGAAGCAGTGGGGAGCGGTCAAAAGTAGATAGAGAAACAGAGTTTTGTGACTGTCAGTGGGACTAGGGTCAGAAACTAGGGGCACCCACTTGGGAGGGGAAAACAAGAGGACCGGGTCACCAGGACAGCACTGGTCCCCGAAGGACAAGGAGCCCTTGTTCCGGGCTCCAGGGGTAGGTGGGGCCTAACCTTGAGGGTTTTCAGAGCTCAGTCCCCATAGCTGCCTTGGGCCTCAAGTAATAGCAGTGGGTCTTTGTTTCCTAGGGCCTGAGAAGGCCTAACTGACTTGCTTTATTATGTTAATTGTGCAAGATAATCATCTTGAGCTAAATGGTCAGAGAGAAGAAAAAGAGATTAGGGTAAATAAACCGGGAGCTCCAGAACCCAGCTGAACGGCAGCTCAGCTCCAAAGACAAAGGAGTTGCAAGTCGAGGGACCTTTAAATCAGACAAAGCGTCTGTGTATCGACACCACTGCCCAGTTAGTCCCCATTGTGTTTCACAGTTTTCCTTGGCTTTTCGTGTCCTCTGTTTATTGTCACATCAACCCTACGAGGCATGCCAGATAGGTACTACTATCTCATTTTACAGATGAAGCAGAGGCCCAGCGAAAGTAGGGTTTGCCTAGAGGGCAGCTGAGCCAGAAGGAGAAGCCCCGGTTTCTCAGGGGTGAGCAGGGTGCGTCGTGTCAGCTCTCTAGAGGTGAGTGTGTGTGTCTCCTCCCAACTCCACATCACTGAAACCAGTCATGGTGAGCGTATTTACACCATGGAAATCAGCAAACAAATTCCGGGCGCCCCCACTCTCCCTGCCCGCCAGAGCTGGTTGCTCAACCTTTACTGACACACCATTGAGAATATCCCCATCATTTTTCAGGTTGGTGCTAAAGAAAACATTATGCCTCTTGAGATAGAAGTTAAAGATAATAACTGAGGTAGCAAATCCGTCTTTCCCATCCAGATGGCCAACAGGCACATGAAAAGATGCTCAACGTCGCTCCTCATCAGGGAAATACAAATCAAAACCACACTCAGATATCACCTCACGCCAGAGTGGCCAAAATGAACAAATCAGGAGACTACAGATGCTGGAGAGGATGTGGAGAAACAGGAACCCTCTTGCACTGGTGGTGGGAATGCAAACTGGTGCAGCCACTCTGGAAAATAGTGTGGAGGTTCCTCAAAAAATTAAAAATAGATCTACCCTATGACCCAGCAATAGCACTGTTAGGAATTTACCCAAGGGATACAGGAGTACTGATGCATAGGGGCATTTGTACCCCAATGTTTCTAGCAGCACTCTCAACAATAGCCAAATTATGGAAAGAGCCTAAATGTCCAACAACTGATGAATGGATAAAGAAATTGTGGTTTATATACACAATGGAGTGCTACGTGGCAATGAGAAAGAATGAAATATGGCCCTTTGTAGCAACATGGATGGAACTGGAGAGTGTGATGCTAAGTGAAATAAGCCATACAGAGAAAGACAGATACCATATGTTTTCACTCTTATGTGGATCCTGAGAAACTTAACAGAAACCCATGGGGGAGGGGAAGGAAAAAAAAAAAAAAGGAGGTTAGAGTGGGAGAGAGCCAAAGCATAAGAGACTGTTAAAAACTGAGAACAAACTGAGGGTTGATGGGGGGTGGGAGGGAGGGGAGGGTGGGTGATGGGTATTACGGAGGGCACCTTTTGGGATGAGCACTGGGTATTGTATGGAAACCCATTTGACAATAAACTTCATATATTGAAAAAAAAAAAAAAGGAAATCCGTCTTTCCAAATGGGTCAAATTCCCCTTTTGTGGCAGAAATCCTAAGAGCTAACATTTATTTTGTGCTTGCTAAGTGCCAGGCTCTGTGCTGTGGGCTTTATTTTCTTTTTAAATGTTTATTTATTTATTTTGAGAGAGAGCATGAGTGGGGGAGGGGCAGAGAGAGGGAGAGAGAATCCCACGAGGGCTCCATGCTGTCAGCGCAGTGCCTGATTCGGGGCTCAAACTCATGAACCATGAGGCCATGACCTGAGACAAAATCAAGAGTGGGATGCTTAACCAACTGACCACCCAGGCACCCCTCTGCTATGGGCTTTATCCGTTATCTAATGGATTCCTCATCTCAAGCCTTCTCTGACAATGAGGACATTTGAGGACTAACTTGCTCAAGGTCGCACAGCCAGAATGTGGTGAAACTAGGATTCAAATCTAGGTCTGTATCAACCTCTCAATCATGGTGCCATCACCATTATTATTTTATAAGGAGGGTAGACTTTTCTTTTCAATTCTACAGCCCCCCTCCTGTTCCCATCTTGTAAACATATAACAGAATTATAACTAAAATCAATCAAGACAACTGATTTCTAACACACAATGAATATTTTAAGGGCGGTCTGAAATCTCAATAAAATTCCATAACCTATTAAACCGTTTTAGCTAAATTTATAATCATGGCCTATAGAGAATGTCAGAATTAATATTCGGCTCTCTTATTATTTCAGCCATCGAAGATATCTTATGTGATAATTGGCTCTTAGCAACCACAATCTAATTTAATTTATTTATGAATACCTTGTATTTATATTTCATGGATATTGTTTTAATTATTAAATCACTACATCTTAGAAAGAAATGTAATTTTGTTATACGGCAAATGTTCTTCATGTCAACATCTATAATGCCATTTTAGAAGTGTATAAGGCCAAAGAGATTGCTTAGGCTTCAAAGACAAAATTTGTTGCATTTTGCTGGAAACCATTTTGTCAGAAAAGAAATACTACAATAGAGACCTATTTGGAGATCTAAAACAACTATTGTGCGGATAAAGGGACAAAACCCACCTATTAATGCACTCTAACCTGTAGTGTCTGTGGTGTCTAAATGGCGTGTCTCTCAATCGGATGGGGGCCTTCATATGTGGGGGGACGTGGGAGCTGGAGAATTCACCGGAGGCAGAACAAAGAAGATAGAAGTTTATGAATACACCGCAAGAGAGCAGTGTGCAGAACAACAAAGGAGAGGCTGTGGGTGGGGGCTGTTTTTAAAAGGGGAAGACGAGTTATGGTCAAGTATGGAATCTTCCCTTTTTTGATAACTGTGCCTCGTTGTAAGTAGCTCATTGGTCAGTTAGGGCCTACGGATACTTTGACATGGGTCACCTGATGTGCCTGTCTGTATTCAGGCCACAGGTGGTCACTGTGGACCCTTTCTACATTCCAGTGCTCAAGCCTATTTGCCAAAAAGCTGCCTCTACAGTGTCCAGAATTAATATCGTATTTCAGAGAGGTGGACTGACTCGAAATAGACAAAAATAAGCCATCAGAGTCAACAGAACATGGATGTGGGGTTGGTAGCTGGATCCTGGCTTCAAATTCCAGATCTGCCATTTTCTATCTGTATAACCTGGGGTGAGTTACTGAATGAACCCACTCGGAACATCCGTTTCCCATTCTAAAAACGGGATCAACAATACCGACCACCCAGTGGAGTTATAGTGAGGGTAGAACTGGGTAAAATTTTCAGAGTACAGTGCAAAATGAAAATGCAGGGTCCCTTGCTCAAAAGTTGTTAACAATTTCAAGACAACAACAGCAGAGCAGTAAACCAAGTGTGGGGGCCCTTCTGAGAGTAGGGCCCTCTGAACTGCACAGTCGTTCACCCCCGAAGCCAGCCACAAGTAAGGATCACATGAAGTGCTACATGTAAACTGTGTCCACTTGGGAGGTGCCTGAAGAATGTCAGCTACCCGTGTTTTGGCTGTTTGCCACCTTATTTTTGGCTGTTTGCCACCTTATTTTTATGCAGCATGGAAAAGAAATCTAGTAGTCACTTTTGTTTTGAAGATGGGTATACCAGAATAGTTTGGTAGATATCAAGCACTGAAAGAGTTCAAAGTCACAACAGTCTAGGCGAAATGGGGCACAGAAGCCACGAGAGTGCCCCCCACCTTAGATGTCTGTCAATTTTTGGAAGAGGAATAGAGAACGCAGGATTCTGTTTTCTAGCAGAGGTCTTGAAACCATAAAGCTAATCTCATTGGGTTTTGCACTACATTGAATTAAAGCCCTAATTCTAATTTCACCAAATAGGGTTACCGGGAGAACAGGAAGTGAAGCTTGATAACTGAGTTCCACTGTCCAGAGGAAGTCAAGAGAGAACAGAAAATCAATTTCCTGACTACGGAGAAACTGGTAGAGTTATTCCAACCTGTTGGGAACAGTGTGTTTCTTTGTAAGGAGGCGAAGACATTCCTGCAGAGACTTTTCATGCAGAGGGGGGCCATGTGGTTTTCTACACATTTCTCTTTGGGCATCCTCTATCACCATGGACTGATGGAGCCTCTGCTGACTTTCTTGGTTCTTACCTCCTGCAGGTGAGAACACACTGACCAGGCTATAGATAGGAAAGGTGAGTGTCCCTGGGATGGAGACATTCATCCATCTCACCTACCTCTTCCAGAGAGTTCCTTTTTGATTTTTTTTTAATGTATCAGCACCCAGCTTCTGCCCAAGGTCCCCTTTGATCCTTACAACTCCCTATTTTCTCACCTAGGCCACACCGGACCACCCCAGCTTCTCATTGGTTTCAGTGCACTACTTAGGTAGAATATTTCTACCTAACCAACAACTTAGAAATGTATTGAACTTCACAGTTTTGACACACCTCATCCAGCTGGTAGACTGAGGCCTTCACTTCATTCTGTGTGCCTTGAAAGTGGGAGACAACAATGAGGGTTGTTTTCTAAAGTACTTGTCCTTTATGGAGATGGTCCCTCTTTTACTTTATTTTTTTTTAAGTTTATTTATTTATTTTGAGAGTGAGAGAGTGCGAGTGGGGGAGGTGCAGAGAGAGAGGGAGACAGAATCCCAAGCAGGCTCCGCACTGCCAGTGCAGAGCCTGGTGTGGGGCTTGAACCCATAAATGGTAAGATCAAGACTTGAGCTGAAGTCAGAGGCTCAACCCACTGAGCCACCACTCAGGGGCCCTCCTTCCTTTACTTTGTTTTTTAAATTTTTATTTATTTTTAATGTTTATTCTTTTTTGAGAGAGTACAAGTGAGGGAGGGGCAGAGAGAGAGTAGGAGGACAAAGGATCTGAAGTGGGCTCCATGCTGATAGCAGCGAGCCCCATGTGGAGCTTGAACTCAAGAATGGTGAGATCATGACCTGAGCCGAAGGCAGACACTTAACTGACTGAGCCACCCAGGTATCCCTCCTTTACTTCAGAATTCTCTACAACCTGTGCCCAGAGCCTTACGTGCAGTAGGTGCTGAATCATTAGTTGTTGAATGAATATATTCCTATGACACCATTCCTTTCATCAATGTAGTTTTATCATGCCATGTAGACCAAAGGCTCCTTGAAGCATTCGTTTATGGAAATATTTATCGAGTGCCTGCCACATGACAGGAAAGTTTCAAAAACAAAAGGAATGAATACCATTAACCCTATCAAATACTAACTTATCAATAACAACATGGTGGGTCTTCAGAGGGAAAGTGACCCGCTGGGCAGGCAAGTGCAGGTGCGGTCATCCAACAATAAATCCTCCCAGGGACTGGGGTTGACCTCTCTGTGAGAGCCAGAATCTGGAAAAAGTGAGGGTCTCAGTGAACACAGAATGGAGAAGGTCAGCTGTGGGATACTTTACGGCAGTAACTATAGAATCAGACTTGTCAACTGGGGGCTTCCCCAAACAAGCCATAACCTTGTGTCTTCATCCATTCAGGCTGCTATAATAACAATACCGTAGACTAGGGGGCTTATTCTGGAGTTCTGGAGGCTGGGAAGTCCAAGATCAAGGCACTGGTGGATGTGGTGTTGAAGCACACCACATCAGAAAGAAAATATGCCTTCCCTACTTTTCTCCAATCCCCTAGAGTGTGGTCCTGCCTCCTCTCCAGTTCTACTGGCAAAGGAAGCAAGTATCAAGGATCATTCCTGGGCCCAGGGGTCCGCAACTCACAATGCATCGAGCTTTACCTTCTCACCCTGTCGGAAGACCTCTCCCCCCAGCCCCTACCCAGGCCTTATACCCCAACAAGGAATGGGGTGGAGTATTCAGGATGTGTTCTATCCCTTTTCTCTCTCCCCTGAAAGCCTGGCTTTTCCTGGGCCATGAAGAGATAGCAGGACTCCTTTGATAACCTTGAGTCTCTGGCTCAGAGGAGATGAGGGCCACTAGGGCTCTCCATTCTTTCTGGAGAACACCGAAGGAGAGCAGAGAGGTACGTCCAGCCATTGTGCTCACCTCCCAGCAGGAACCATGGCCCCGCACTCTGACTCCAGCTGTCTCCAGCTTGCTGTGTAGCCCTCTTTAGGGCTGGCTATCTGGTCCTTAGGTGCACTCCCTGGTTTCACAGCTCTTCTGCAGTTGGGGCAGACCCAGTTGCCAGGTCCTCATTTCTGGAGGCTGGTCCTGGGTCTGCAAGTATGTGCTGAGGGCCCCACAAAACCTCAAGCATGAGATGGGAAAGGTCAATGGCCCTCCTGCAGCAAGACCCTCATCTGCTGACCAGGAGGCAATCACAAGGGTGCTTGCTGACAGGGTGGGCTGGGGTCACCAGGACAGCAGATAGAGCAAGCTGTCTTCTCAGTGGCAAATAGGCCATTTGGAAGGGACATAGAAACCCTTCCCAAATGGTGCCTCACAACCACAGCACCCTGACCAGGGTCTCTGCTTTAAGCCCAAGAACAGGGGAGCCACTGAGGAGTTGTATCCAGGCCTGCCTGGAAACTTGCTTTAAAGCAGTGAAGCATGGGGTGCCTGGGTGGCTCAGCCAGTTAAGCATCGGGCTCTTGATGTCGTCTCAGGTCATGATCTCACAGTTGGTGAGTTCGAGCCCCGCATCAGGCTCTGTGCTGACAGTACGGAGCCTGCTTGGGATTCTCATTCTCTCTCAACTAAATACATTTTTTAAAAAACTTTTTAAAAAGTTGTTTAAAAACACTAAAAAAATAATAAAGCAGTGAAGCAGGACTCTGAGCCACGTTTCCTGGGCTTCCTGGCTACAGGGGTAAGGGGCCTGCTCTGAGCTGATTCTTGGGTTATTCCCTTGGGATCACCATCAGCTCTGCTCACGAGGAGCAGGGGCCTGAGGTGGCTGGCCTGTTTCCTGGCCAGTCTGGCATTTCCTTTGACCCAACCCGGATGTGCCCCCTATTCGAGGGAGAAAAAGGCTGGCATGGCCTGACCAGAAAATGGTCCAACGGCGCCCCCTGCTGTTCGCATGCTAGACTGCATGGATTTGCAATGGAAATGTCGATCTGCTGTTACTTGGGGGAGTTTTTTGGTTTTTGTTTTTTGTTTTTAAGCACTATGTTAGTTAACTGTTGCTGTTTAACAAATAAGCGGCTTAAAACCAATAATGTATTCTATCTCCCGCTGTTTCTTCGGGTCGGGAATTTGGTTTGGCTGAGCAGTTCCGGCCCCAGGTCTGCCACAAGGCTGCTATCAGATGTTAGCCAGGCCTGCACGTCTCACGTCTCATGGTTTGACAGGTGCTAGGAGATCCACTTCCCAGGTGGTAGACTTGTATCAGGCAAGTTGGTGCTAGCTGTTGGCAGGAGGCCTCCGCACCCCTCCATGGGGGGCCTTTCCACGGGCTGTTTGCATCTCAACACATGGAGGCTGACTTCCCCCAGGGCAAATGATTCCAGAAGCTGAAGTGGGAGCAGCCATGGCTTTCTGACTTGGTCTTCCGCTGTATTCACACTAATTCACACTGGCTGTGATTCGGTATGGGAGGAAACTACATGAAAGTAGAAAGTACGAGTGCCCGAGGGTGAGGCTCCCTGGGGAACCATCTCGGAGGCTGGCTACAGTAAGCATCTATCATGGGCTAAGCAGTGTATAAACAATATATAACAACAGCTGGAGCATACAGTTGGCAATTATCTCATGTTAAGTACTTTCCCTAAGTTAGCTCATTTATCCTCGCAACGACCTGACAAATCTGGTCCTTCTATTACACGTTGGAGAGATGAGGAAATTAGGGCTTGGGGAGGTTGGGGACTGAGGTCACACAACCAGTAAGTGATTGATTGAGCATTTAAGACTTTGGCCTGTGTTCACTGTGCCAGAATGCCTCCATCGGCGTTTAGAACTAACAACCAGAGACGTGGGCACAGATGAGGAAACTGAAACTCAGAGGTCAAACAACACGGTCAAGTTTACCAAATCAGTAAATGGCAGAGCTGGGGTTGGAGTAGAGGCCTGATTCCAGAGACCATGCTCTGTCCAGCCCATCGCATTGCTCTGGAATGGGGGAGAGACACACAGAAAGGAGAGAAGAATGCAAAGAACAAGGTGGCCAGCCCATCCAGTGCCTCCGTGTCTATCAGAAAGAATGCTCCCTCCTTGGTGACTACAGTTCTGCAGATGCTTCTGGGCTTGGCAAGCTCTGCCCCCACTATCCTCCTGGTCAGGGCAAAATGTGAGTGTGGCCACCCTGGGGCAGGAAGGTAACATGAGAGAGATGTGGTTAGAGTGTAAGAGGCAGTTGCAGGGGCTAGAAAAAGAGGGGAGAAAAAATAAGGAAGAGAGAGAGGGAGAGGGAGAGAGGGAGGGAGAGGGAGAGAGAGAGAGAGGGAGGGAGAGGGGGAGAGAGAGAGGGAGAGAGGGAGGGAGAGGGGGAAAGAGAGAGAGAGATGAGATTGTGAGATGAAGCAAGAGGGGGAAAAATGGCAAAAGAAAACCAGACCAAGTACATGGGGTCTGATTAGTCCTCCGTGGCAGATGCTTGGGACCTTCTCTCCCAGTGGCTGGGAGCTCCAGCATGGCTAGCTGGGGAAGCAGAAGATCTAGTGCATGGGGTCCTGAGACTCCAGTTCACAAGCTCCTCCTCACCTCCATCACTAGTTGGAGGAACGGGGCATCAAGAAGACACTCCAGCATGTAGCTGGCTGGAGGAACACCTAGTTTCAGGGAAAATGGGGTGGCTGCCAGGTCAGCAGCCTCCCAGGAGAGCCAGGGAGACCCAGTCCAGATGATAATGGTTATAGCATCAGAGAGTTGATTGACAGATTAACTAGAGCTCAGACTGGAAGGTGTAACTGGTGGCTTCACTATTGTGTGTCTGTCTCTCTGTAGTTTGATCCCCAAAAGGAATTGTTTAATTTGTGGGTTCAGCTTTGTTACTGACCACTGTTCAATTAACATCTGCTTGCCTTTGCATCTGAATTTGTCAAGTACGACTTTCACACCACACATGGAGTCAGAACCCACCCGGAGTTGCTGATCATTTGAAGTAGGAAGGTTATGAGACTCGGAGGCAGAAAGTCATGGCTTTGAGTCCTAGTTTTAGCAGCAGCTGTACATGAGGGATCCCCCACCCCAGCAGCCTCAAGTGCTCCCACAATCAAGCCTCACTGGGGCTGCCTGTCCTGAAAGTTCAGCAGCCTCCTGGAGGCCAGTATCTGGCAGGAGGGCAAAGAGGAAAAAACACTTTTTTTCCTGCCTCCAGCCTCTCTCTACTCCAGTAAGATCTTACGGTTGCCAACTGGTTTTCCAAAAAAAAATGTGTATTTCACCCTTCTGTGTTATACTCTTCCAATGCTTTCCATCCACTTACAGCTCAAAGTTTAAATTCCTGAGCACAGCAAGTTGGGTCCTTCCTGGTCCACCTTTTCAAACTTCAAACTGATTATCCAATCATCCTTCCAACCGTCCAACCATCCTGCATCCTGAAACTCGACTTCAATGTTTCCCAAGCTTATCTGCACATTGGTTCACCTGGGGAGATTTGAAAAACATACTAATGCCCTGTGTCCCACCTTCAGAGACTGTGTAACTTAATTCATCTGGAATGTGACCTGGGCTTGGATTTTTCAAAGATGGCCAGGTGATTCTTTTTAAAACAAAACTTTTTTAATGTTTATTTTTGACACAGAGAGAGACAGAGCATGAGCAGGGGAGGGGCAGAGAGAGAGGGAGACATAAAATCCAAAGCAGGCTCCAGGCTCTGAGGTGTCAGCATAGAGCCCGACGCGGGGCTCCGACTCACAAACTGTGAGATCATGACCTGAGCCAAAGTCGGACACTTTTTTTAAAAATTTTTTTTAACGTTTTATTTATTTTTGAGACAGGGAGAGACAGAGCATGAACAGGGGAGGGTCAGAGAGAGGGAGACACAGAATCTGAAACAGGCTCCAGGCTCTGAGCTGTCAGCAGAGCCTGACGTGGGGCTCGAACTCACGGACCGTGAGATCATGACCTGAGCCGAAGTCGGCCGCTTAACCAACTGAGCCACCCAGGTGCCCCCAAAGTCGGACACTTAACCGACTGAACCACCCAGGGGTTCAATGCCCAGGTGATTCTAACGTGCAGACAAGTTTCAGGACCACTGCCCCACCCTGTACCAAATACTGTAATAGCCCCTGAGGACTTAAAGGTACAAGTTGGTTTAGACTAGATATTTAGTATTGGAGAAATATATCAATAAATATATAATTACCCAACAATACGCACAAGTGTTATGACAGAGGTAAGCCATGGACGGTACTCTTGAGAAGGTAGAGGAGGTATACACAGCCCGCACTGGTGGGATTGAGGGGTGGCCAGAGCTGTTGAGTCTTCTGGGACAAGGAGGTGTGTTCCAGGCAAAGAAGGGGGTGGGTACCCTAGTCAGAGGGAAAACTGAGCATAGCATGGTGAGCCAGAGAAAGGTCACTTTCAGAGGTGAACAAAAACTCAGTAGGACTACAGCTTTGAGGCTCATGAGCCTGCAGAGTCAGACGTGGTCTTGGAGGGAACAGGGAATGGACAGTCAACAAAGGGGGTGTCAGGGATGTGACCTGGTCAGACTTAGTGGCTGTGAATGCCCAGGAGATAACAGCAGTTGGTGAACAGGGAGGGGAGACAGTAGGAACCAGTAGGAAGGCCTTCCCTTCTTCAGAGAAGTCTCCCTTACGTCTTCTCCACCTGTACACTCCAGCTCATCACAGACACCCTATCTTGGTGCCTCCGGCCCATGGCAAGGTCCTGGTGGAGAGTAAATGCTCATGCCTCACGCCACATGGGGAGGTAGAAACGCCACAGGCTTCCGAGTCAGGCCGACTTGATTCAAGACCCTGTTCCACTCCTTACAAATGGTGTGACGCTGAGGACATCAGCCACATTCTCTGGGCTTGGTTTTCTCCACTATAGCATGGAGAAAATGCCAAACTCATATGATTCTTTTGAGCATTAAAAAAAAAATGTGTATCAGTGTTTTTTATCGTGTAGGCCCCCCCAGAACAGCAGCTTCAGCATCACCTGGGAATCTGTTAAAATGCAAATTCTCAGGCCTTACCCAAGACCTGCTGAATCAGAAAGCCCGGGAGTGCAGCCAGCATTCTGTGTTTGAGCACACCCTCCAGCTGATTCTAATGCACGCTAAAGTTTGAGAAACACTGGTGCGTGTAAACCGCTTCATCCCTGGACTTGCTTTCTCGGAAGCCTACACTATTCCTGAAAAGTAGAAAAACCCACCCAGCCACCCAGCTCTGGCCTCTGTTCCAGCCCCTCCCTTTGCAATTCTTCCCAGGTTGGTCACTGAGGATATAAGGCTGAGGAGGCCAGGAAATCCGTATGTCTGAGAGGGAGTGCCATACCCCCTGCGTGTGCATTTGTGCATGCCTGCAGATGCAGATTTTTGACCTCTAAGGAAAGCTGTATGACCTTGACCTCTAAGCATGCATGTGTCTGTACGTGGGAGGGGTAACGCTAACAGGCTAGTCATTGCTCTAAGCACTTTCCACATTTTAACTCATTGTATCCTCACGACAGCCCTACGAAGTTAGTGCTGTTATCAGCACCATTATCATTACTATCAGATGAGGGAGTCGAGGCACAGACAGCTTAAGTAACTTGCCTAAGGGCACACAGTTATTAATTGTTAGAGCTGGGATTCAGGCACAGGGACTCTGGCTGCAGGGTCCATGCTCTTAACCAGTCTGCCTTCCAAGGCTGCTGTGAAAATGTTAGTGTGCTCAGGCTTTAACATACTCCTGTTGGGCTCTCTGTTGTGTTAAGATGCCTCACCCCGAACAGAGTCTTCTCTCTGCTACTTACAATGAGAACCTGGCTTTGTCATTTCTCCTCTCCTGGCCTTAGTTTCCAAATGTTTAAAATGTGCAGTTGGGCCAGATTAGGGATATAAACTGGAGCCCCAAGGCCCCAGAGAATAAGCTGTGTTTGGCCAGCTCTCTTGATCGGAGTTGAAAGTGATGGTCTTGAAGTGGTATACGTTCTCGCTCTCCACGCTGCAGCCCTACCTTCCGTGGTCTTACACGGGCCCACAGGCCTCACCTCAGTGAACTGTCCGGCATCCAAAGGCACTTGAGTTTGAGATCACTCATCAGAAAAATGCCTAAATCTGAGGGCCCATGAATTTACAACTTGCCCCAACCCCCCGCTCCTCCAATTTAAAGAACACTTTACCTGAGATGTTTCTTGTGCAAAGAAGGCCCTGAGGCTTGGCTCCCACCTTTACGGACATCCTCTACTTGGAATGGCTGTCAGATGTGAGCAGTGTCCTTTCTTATGGCCGCGTGCCCTGGAAATATTGAGTTACCCTTCTCCTGGTTTACCTCCTCCTGGAAGGGAGACAGATGAAGCTTGTTTTAGCATGGAAGGCCAATCCAATTTCAGAATCCATTGCACCTGCAGAGATGATTTCTGTTATTTGTATCTAATCTGGAAGGTTCTGTCTTTTCAAACTTAGGAATGAATCGATTCCTGGAAGAATGAAGGTGCTTCATCAGCTTTTGCACCCCTATGTTGGTTGCCTTTCATTTCCTGCAGGAGGGATACAGTCAGTATTGATAAAGTAGCTTGGAGCATTTTTACTGGGCTTCATCTGGGTGCTGGGAAGTGGGTGCCAGGTGCTGCTGAGTATTAGCATATTGTCTTACACGGGGAACAGGCACTCAAACATTGCTGGATGGATAAAGGAATGAGCGAAATACTTTTTAGCAACTGGAGCCTATGCTAAATAACTCATTGACTCTCACTCAATTTATAGGAATGTATTTTATTTTTGGACTACTATATGGCTTATAAAGAATTTTCACACACATTCCCCATAAATTTTTTTTTTCCATATTTTAACATTGAGGCAACAAGGCTTCAGGAGGTTAACCGACCTCAAAGTCACACTGTGGCGTTCAGTTTTCTGTGACTCACGTTGTCATTTCCAAAATAAAAGCTAATATTAAAAAATAGTTGTTGAAAAAAATACTGCTTGAAGCTGTGTAAGCTGAAACTTTAGATACTAAAACAAACATGGTAGAAAAAAATCACTTCTCCCCAAAACTAGAAACCAGACTATTTTTATAATCTTTGTAGTTTCCAAGCACGTTCTCACATCTGATTTCCTTTGACCCCCACAACAACTCTACCCTGTTGGAGTGAAGTCCTCTCGCATTTGGGGGCACTGTGAGACTGTCTCAGATGTTCTTTTCCAAGAGACAGGTCAGACTGGCAGTTAAGGGCTGAACTTCTTGCGTACTCATGCCATCTACTGGTACTTTCCTGGGATCATGAGTCCCAGCTGATAGTCTATTAAAAAATATTTTTTCTTCATTGTAAACTTCAGCAGGGGCCACTCAACTGTTTTACTCCTTATTACTCAAGTCCTTGAAAATACTGCCTCCTCTCAATCTTTGAAACTTGTTTTCTATGGAGACTACTTTAACACAGGACCTAAGGTTTACTCAGAAAGGGATTGGAAAAGTTTCTGGTTCCTCTTGGCATATCGGCAGGTTTTACAAATGCGTCTGAGCACCTTCCAGTTGGCTTGGAACCTGTGGGAAGGGAGATGGCTTAGCTAGGGAAGGAGAACTCTCAGAGAATCTTCATGTGTTCACACTAACACCTCCACTTTGCCCAGTATTTTCTGGGAGGGCTACAACCAGCTAGTGTTGGTTAGCTGAGAAGGTCGGTGGCCCGATGCTGACAGCTCACCCCATGGTACCTCAACAGTTCGTGGGAGGGGAGTGAGATTCTGGGGAACAGCTGAAGCCAACTTCCTGATGCAGGGACACACCGTGTGGGGTTTCTCCAACTGGACCAGATCCTGAAAGCCTCTGGCCAATCCTCAGGAACACAAATACCTCCTTTTTCAAAGCTGGGCTTTGCTCTGGATACGTTTTCTAAATTATTAGATGCAATTGGTCTTTGTACTTTGCTTTAAATCCAGGGACAAGACATGACGTGTTCGTTATCTTTGGGGCAAATCTACAAAGGAGGGTCAAAATGAGATGATTTGGTATATAAACCATTTTTGCCATAATCTTGGGACTCTAAAAATTGGATCAATACTATTATAGCAGTAGTGTGGAATAGGCTAAGACAACACAGGAGAAAGAAAATTAGGTTTGGAGTAGTCACTACCTATTAGTGAACATTCTTACAGGATTCTTCTCAAAAGTTATCTTGTCTGGCTGCGGGGGAAATGGAGGTTTTATTTTTTCTTTATTTACTTTATCATTGAGGTTATATTCAATGAGCCTTTTACCTTTTCTTCCTTCTGTTCCATGGTAGGAGAAAAATAGGAGCTTTGACAATTTTTGAAAGCAAAGTAAAATGTCTATTCTTTTGCCTATGAAAGGCAAAAAGGTCAAGATGATAACATTTGATAAACAGCAGATTTCTTTCCCTAAATTGTTATAAAGGCATATTAAGACCAGGAAGGATTTCAAGAGCTTCGAAAGCATTCTGGCCATTCTTTAATTCAGAGTAAAATTGGAGTAAATTGTGAAGGATTGTAAAGGATTAATGAAAAACAGCATAGTTATTCCATACATTTGCATAATACTCAACAGGTTTTTAAGCCAGGTATTCCACTATGTTTTAACAAGAACCATTAAGATAGAACTTGTGTTTGTAATTTATACTTAAGAAAGCGAAGATTAAAAGGTTAAAACGAAGGTGAAGCCAAGGAGCACTTGGGTGGCTCAGTCAGTTAAGTGTCTGACTCTTGATTTCTGCGCAGGTCAGGATCTCATGGTTCATGAAATTGAGCCCTGCATCTGACTGTGCTGACAGCGTGGAGCCTGCTTGGGATTCTCTCTCTCCCTCTCCCTGCCCCTCCCCTGCTGGCACTCTGTCTCTGTAAAAGAGCTTAAGTCACATACTTCCCGAAGTCACATAGCTAGTAAATCATACTCAACACTGAGTCTTTAAAGTTTAGTGATCTTTTAGAAACTTTTTCCCAGGAGACTCTTCCTCTCCTTAAAAGTTATTATCTGTTGGATTATTCATTTTAAGGATCACTGTTTTTAAGCAGGTGGCGATCTTATTAATCCTTTTTTCTCTCCTTCCTACTTCTCTATGGGCCTCTTGTGAGAAACACCTGTTTGTACCAGGTGGTAACCATAACCATACATTATAGTAGCCCCTCCCCACCCCCTTATCAGCAGGGAATACACCTAAGACTCCAGTCAATGCCTGACACTGAGACAGTACCGAACCCTACACATAGTATGTTTTTTCCTATATGTACAAAAGATAAAATTTAATTTATAAATTAGGCACAGTAGATTAACAATAAAGTAGGACAATTTTAACAATATACTGTAATAAGTTATGCAAATGTGGTTTCTCTCAAAATATATTGTACCTTTCCTCTTGTGATGATGTGAGAGGATAAAGTGCCAACATGATGAAAGTGAGCTGCATGACAAGGGCATTGTGATGGGAGTCACACTGTCAGAAGGATCATCTGCTTCCTGACCACAGCTGACCACAGGCAGTGATTGATTGCTCAGAAAGTGAGACCACAGATAATGGGAGACTACTATATCTTGAGTTTGAATAACCCTTTGAATAGTGATTATCATGTATTCACAGACAGGTTATGTTTGCAGTAGGGTAAAAACTCTGGGTTTCTTGGCTCCCCCTCAGAGACCAATCCAGCATCGGGAAAGGGAATGGGGGCATAATTCAGTTTAACAATCCTCCCAGGTGGTCAGATTACAGATGACGTCACAAGCCTAAATATGTAGAGTGTTGTCCAGGGTCACAAAATCCTTAATGGTGCTTTGGAACCTGTGTTTTACATACATAGTATAATATACAAGCTTCAATTTGTTAAGTCCCACTATTTTAAAACAAAGAAGCCATACAATTCACTCAACTTTAGATGGGTATCCATCCTAATTTTTCCTTTTAGTTCTGCTTTATTTCTATAGTAATTTTCGTATCAGTGCAAAGTGCTAGCCTTTAACAGTTTTTCAGTTTAATCTTGCTCTACTCCCAATTCACACCTTCCCTAGAAGGTTTTATATGGCTCCTGGTGGGAAGCTGGTGTTAAAACAGGCATGCAATAGTGGGTATCTATTTAAACTGAGATATTTTTATAACCAGTGTGGAAATGAACCATCATAAACATGTCTTTGAATATTTTACAACTGGTAGTTTCCCAATCCTGCCGGATCAAGATTACCTGTGGACTGATTTCAGCCTGGGCTGGGGCCACCTCTGTATTGAAACATCCCATGTGACTTTTACGAATAGGTAAATTTAGAAAACAGACATGGTACTACTATTTTTCTCCTCCAGTGCCAAAGTAGCCACTCACAAGGGAAACATAAATCATTACAATAATCACTAACAAATGCTTAACCTCAGAAATATTCACTTTAGGTTCTCTTTAAATAAAAGCACTCACGTGGCTTAAAATCAAAATAACTCATAGCCACTGTCACTTAAAATTAAGAGGAAGGGTTCTGGGGGCACCTGGGTGGCTCGGTCGGTTAAACGTCCAACTTCAGCTCAGGTCACGATCTTGCAGTTTGAGAGTTTGAGCCCCACGTCGGGCTGTGTTAACAGCTTGGAGCCCAGAGCCTGCTTCAAATTCTGTGTCTCTCTCTGCTCTTCCCCTACTCACATTGTCTCTTTCTCAAAAATAAACATTAAAAATTTAAAAAAAAAAGGATTCTGAAGTCTTCAAATATTAAAGCTTACTCTGTCCATCCCTCAGTGACCCACTGATTATGTGATATACTCCCCTGTATTTGGTCAACCTCCTCATCCCAAAGCAAAATCCTTCCCATTAGTGCTTTCCCATCTCCAGTGAACAGTGTGTTTGCTTTTCCATAAACAATCCAATTCAACTGGATCTTCCACGTTGCTTTTTTATTTTTGCAAAGATTTTAAGAGGAAGACAGAAGACCTTGTTGTTCATTGTGGTACCTGCCAGTCGCTTAAGTTAATGTAGTGATGGGTCATTTTATTTGTTCATATACACTATAGTTCATCAGTGCCTGAGACCAAGTCATCTCACAGAAGTTAGTGCTGGTAAATTCAGTATCTCCTGGTGGAGATTAGGTAAAGTTGAACCAGAACGTCACTTTATCACTGCTAATTGAAGAAAGCCACAGCTACTCAAAGGTATGACATATGTGTTCACGTTAAAACTAAGACAAGATGAGGAGTGCCAGGGTGGCTCAGTCTGTGAAGCATCCGACTTTGGCTCAGGTCATGATCTCGCAGTTTGTGAATCTGAGCCCTGCATCGGGCTCTGTGCTGACAGCTCAGAGCCTGGAGCCTGCTTCTGATTCTGTGTCTCCCTCTCTCTCCCTCTGCCCCTCCCCCAACTCAAGCTCTGTCTCTCTCAAAAATAAAAAGTTTTTTTTTTAAAACTAAGACGATTACTAGAGAAGGCTCAGTGGAAAATAAGTAATGTTGCACCAATGCAAGACAAAATATACTTTATTGTGACAGCAAATGCTCATAGTGCTGCAGATAAGGCAGGCTAGCGGGGATGTGCGTGTAATCCAAGGCCAGTATGGAAATGGATGGGAATGAAAGCTGGTTCTTAAAGCTTGAAGATTTATTCCACGGTGAAGGAAAGATCATTTGTGTCCACTTCTCTCAAATGCAGTATTATACACCTACTTCATCAGAGACCTATGCCTCTAACCAAAAGCCCGAAGGCAAAAAAGAGAAACTTAATCTTAACTGTACTCAGAAGTCACTTCTAATACCAATGACAGAAAGATTTTGTTAATTGAGGCAAATATCCTTTCTAGACAAAGACCTAGAGATTGAGCACGCAAACATCCATTCACACATTTTAAATAATTAGCCAATTTTAATGTTATTTATTCCACCAGAAACAAATACTAGAATATCTAGAAATAGTTTGGATAAAGAAACATTTATATTTTAATACTTCATAATGTTGTAAATTTGGGGCTAAAATAACACCCTGAGTCACATTTGATCCCTTTCTGCTTGAAAGGACCAAGTACAGTTTAAATTTCAATAGTTGAACTTCTGAGGGTAGATCTGAGAAAATAATGCTAATGACAGATCTAGTGCTTTGATGAAACTATTAGGTTCTACAGACTTGTCAAAATCAACACAAAACTGAGGACAGGCTGAAAACACTTTGCAAAGCAGTAATTTTAGATAGGCTCCTTCATTTCTCCCCTTCTTTTAAAACAGATGCAGATGAAATGCTTTCTGCACGGATGCACAGACATTCCGTTCAACTCTTTTCTTAACGCAGTACTAGGAGTTTAAACAGTATGCTTTAAACAAAGTAATCTCTACACACTCAATTTAGCTTAAGAGATGAAAAGAAACACTACCAGGAAAATTACTTATCAAATACTCTGCTCTTTTAAAAGGTGTTTTTAAAAGCAACACAGGACCAAAAACATCCAACTATCACTTTATTTATATTACTATGCTTAAGTTACATGGAAAAGACAACCAAGCAGTTCTGCCCCATTTCAGGAAAAGTTTCCAATCAACACCAATTACGTGGTGACAAATAACTAGGACTGGTGACATCTTTGGGTCAAGACTGACAAGGAAGGATGGGCTCTGGTGCTACGGTTCATCTCCAAGAATATGGCACAATGGCCAGCACAAGCCATACTAACACTGAACCTTTAGCGCTGGTCACAAATTCGGATCTCTTCCCTGAAGCTAGCAAATCAAGTGAAATAACTGGGTTTAAAAAAAATTTTTTTTAAATGAAGCCCAAATAAGTTTAAAAACCATGCTCTTGACACATTTTTCCTTTCAAAATTTACATACAACACACTTTTTCACTCTAATAGCCCAGATTTTTTTCCTCACATAGCCCATCACGTAGCTGCAGATAGACTATTCTGCCTCAAGATGTAAACACAGGGGAAAAAAAATTAACAGCATCTGCATAATATTCTCTCTACACACTGCTGCTGGATGGAAAATTGAAAATTAAAAAAAAAAAAAAAAGAAAGAAAGAAAGGTTCCATCTTAGATTCTCACAACCTCTTGTTCCGCAGTTCATGAATCCGACCCTGATGCTAAGGTGACAGTGTATGTAAGTAGATTTTTGTTTTCAGTGAAGGAGACCTGGGAAGAGATGGAGTTAGCTCTTTTTCTTCAAGAGTTATCGGATGGTACATGCTCCTCAAAGCCCTCGCTCTCTCGCACTAGAGCGCGCTCCAGGATCACACGGCCTTCCTTATAGCGCTGGCTGTCTTCAGTGGCAAACTCATAGATCCATCCCAGTTTGCTATTGCAGTTCTTGCAGCTCACGTCTCGAACCATGTGGCGGCCAGTGAGCATGACCCGGTCTTGAACTTCACTGTACTGCAGGTTAACTACCTAAGAAACAGGGGAACACAAAATTGCAGAGCCATGTGAGTTGCTGGCCCAAAAAGCACACACTATTGTGGTTGATGCAATGACAGCAACTTGAGAAAAGCAAACAGCAGTTGTTACTTTAGTCAAACCTACCATACCCTTCCCAAGGGCTATTTTTAGAAGCTGCTGGGAAAGGCAAATATCTGGAAATTGCACTGGACATCTAATGCAATCTTGAATTACTATACTATATACTAGTCCTAACCACATTATTCATATACACTAGTTACATTTCTGTGTTGCAGCGAAGAGTCCTCAACTTGGAGTTGTAAAATGTTGGTTGGGATCTAGCTGTCATCATTCACCATTCAACAAGGAGTTCAAATAAGGCTACCAATGTAAAAGAACCTAGTATGCAACTTGTATTCCATAAAAAAGGTTTGCCAAATCTGTTTCTGGAAATACATTTTATACACAAACCGAAAAAGACACACTAAGCCAACTATAGATCATACATGGCAATACACAGTTTTTAAGTGGATTCAAATAATCTGTGAAGAATTTCCAACGATTCTGACCATCCGAAAGTCCTCTACACTTTACTCTTCTGTAAATGGCCAGATAGTAAATATTTCTGGCTTTGAAGGCTATATGATCTTTGTTCTAACTATTTAGCTCTGCTGTTGTAGCACAAAAGCAGCCACAGGCAATACATAAATGAATGACTATGGCTGTGTTTCATTATTTACAAAAACAGGCAGCTGGCCTGCCATAGTGTACCAACTCCTGCTCCATCCCTAAAGAAAGATCAAGGGGTATACACTATCAATTCTTTGAGAGAAAAGCTTATTTCTAAGTGGAACAGAGGGGTGTCCACAGGGGAAGTTTAGTTGACCTTTTAAGAGCAGTACCTTAGACTAGTTCTGTCTCTTAGCCTAAAAGATTTGGAAATTCAACTCTGCTAGTACACATTAGAGATTTCCAGGAGACAGAATCGGCTCAACCAATTTTAAAGCCAGCCAGAAATTAGAGAAGTGGGCAGACTAGTCATTAATTAGTAAATCGGTAAACGCTCTTCCCCTTGGCATGCCATAAGCCACAACATAATCAGAAGGATGACTGGTGAGCATAAATTAGAGCAAGGGAAGTTGGTTAGATGATCTTCATTCAGTTGCACTGTCAAGCTATGAAAGCTTAATGCAGCTATCCCCACATAAGGACAAATCAGTAACATGGGTGTAGTGGCATTTCTATGTTCTTCCACAGTCCATGAAGTCACTACTAAATTCTTACACTGAATGTTTTCTAAAGCAATGGAGACTACCCTTCTTATTGTAACAGTCTTCACACTTTCATGGTAAAAAACTCACATTCTAGTAATCCCTTCCTAAGGTCCCAAAGGTAAGCTAGTGGGCACTCATTTGAACATGCAGATTATAGCTCTCATTTCTGGTATCTCCAAACTCTGAGAGGTATTCTAGTACTGCTGTCAAATACATTCACTGAACCCACTTAGGAAATGGAACTGGTCTTCCCACCAACCTTGTTAAAAAGAAATGCTCTGCCAGTGGCGCCTGTGAACCGAGTAGAGATGAGTTCTGAGCGGTTGGTCAGGATTGTATCGCAGTTTGCACAAGAAAACAGACGGGTACCACCAATGTGATCAAGGAAAATTCTGCCCATTTTTATAGCTGAAGTTCTAAAAACCTAGGAGCAAATGGAAAAGCACAAGAAAGCATTATGATTAAAAAAAAAAAAACTGCTGGTATCTACTTGGTGGGAGTCATTTATACATACATATATATGAGAACCATTTATTCATACATACATAAATTATATATATAAATAAAATATCTACTTTGTAGTAGGACTCCTTTGCAGCACTCATTATGGGAAATACTTGACTCTGTACTAAAGGATCCAAGGTTCATTCACTGAACAAATAAACAGGCAAACCAAGCTAAGAACCGTTTAGAAACAGTGAGCCAAGGAAGCAAACATGTTTAGGCGAGGCCAGAACAAGATCACTTCTCTCTTGGTTGGTATGAAAAGCACAGGAAAAAGTGGAGTATCAAAAACTGAATAATGAGAAGCACAGGCAGAGATGTCAGAAAGGCTTAGGCTAAGTGTTAAGTGTACATTCTGAGTATGTATAATTTGAGGAAAGACTTGTGGGGCATGAGTGGGATGATTCCAAGAGTAGAAAAAGGGGTGATCAGAAAACGAGAAGAGGGGAGTCTTGGCCCAGAGCATGGGGTGGCTCTGGTCATCAGGTACCTCTACAACCATGGAGGGGTGATGGCATTAACATTAGGTTGGAGTCTGTGGAGCACTAGGTGCTTATTTCAAAATTGTCACAATAACTCTGTGAGGTTATCACCCCCACTTCATAACTTATCCAAGGTTATTAAGTGATCAAAGGTTACACAGCTTTCAATTACAGAAAACCATGACTGGAGTGCAGTTCACCCAACCTAAAGCCAAAATTCTTCCACTGCCCTGGCATATGGCTAGGAAAACAAGAACAGAGAAGAAGAGAAAGAGAAGCCATTATTACATAACTTATGTTTAAGAAATCACACTGATTCAATTTATCACAGAAGTGCTGAAACATTGGGGGGATGGGGGGGAAGCTTTGAATCCAAATTCCAAAACAAGAATAATCACACTTCAGGATTTCAAAAGTTAGAGAGTGAATATATGCAACTCCTTCAATTTACAGCAATTAATCCCCTTAAATGCTATTTTTTAAAGATCTAGATATAGTCAAGAATACACAACAGCTCTCATTAAAAAAAGAACTTATTCCCAGTGTGGCTTTCAGCTCCTGTGTTTTAAATATTTGTATTACATATATTTTAAATGGCATGCAGAGTTGCTATAGCTGCCACTATGAAAAATAATCTACAATTTATGTTTGTAGTAAGAATCCACTGTCATTTTAAATTTGGGGAAATTTCATTACAAATTAAAAATTCCATTCCTTCTTACATCTGTGAACTTCTTCCTTAGTTATTAGGTGGTCCTAAGGTCATTATCACAAAGATCATTATGACTTCCATTAAATATTTTGATATGAAAGTTTAAGAAGAATGAAAAACAAATGGTAAATACAATTAAAATCTGTGGCTAGTGAAAGGAAAACCACTTCACTTTAAGCAAACATGCCAATGAATAAACCCTGGGTGAAAATGACACCACTTAAGAAATGGTATTTAACTTTTTGATTACATTTTTGCAAAATGACAACAGAAGGTAAAACTATCGTTTCAGCCTTTAAAATGATAGCTTTCCCTTTTCCAAAGACTTAAGAACACAGTATTTGTTACATAAAGGTCAGAGGTTGCAAATTTGAGGCCTGCAGGCCAAACTCGTTTGGTGGCATAGGGGACACAGCAATGAACAAGACAGGCAACCCTTTCCTTACAAAACATATGTCCACTGTGGACATGTTTAATGTGGCCCACACAGTTTATTAATAAAAAACAGCTGGGTCACCATTTAAGACTTGAGAGATTTCTAACCATAGAGCCTGTATTTTTTTTTTTTTTTTTAAAACAATGGGGAGATTTGGCACATGGGGCACCTGTTCTCATAAGGCAACAATGACTAGAGTTGAGTGGTAGCTGCAACTCCCCTGAGGTCATTCTGTCTGCTCAATCACCACTCTGCATCACATAATTACTTCCCCTGTAAGACATCGGAGTGTATGACTCTTCACATAACCACAGCATGCAACGGCTTGGGAGCAGGTGATCTGGGTCATGTTTCTTAATACCAGTCATCTACAGAAAGTAATCAACAGCAAGGTTTCCTGTCCTACGTCTTAAGACACAGTGCTGGGATTCTGTATTTCTCTGAAAACCAGTATTTGTGCAGTTCACCCCCCTGCTTGGGCTTCTGGGACTCACTACTTTAAGGCCAATTTTTCTCCAAACTTTTAAATATAATATTCATAGTATAACTTATTTCAACCATAATACAGAAGTATCTAGATGTTTTTGAATTGGCCATGGCAGACACAATGCTGTTGTGGAAAATGTACTGGGCTTCAAAACAAACTCTGCCTATACCCTACATCATTCTATCTTTGATTCAAAATTACAATATAGCTTGACTATTTGCTACTGGCCTTTTATCCTAAATGGGGTAAAGAGATTTAATATGCTTTCTCTTCCCTGCTTCAAATTCAGTCTATTTTTTACTTTTACCCAAGTATTTTTACTGGATTCAATTATATGATTCATTACCAAAACCCAAAATATCTGTGCAGAGTCACTATTTCTAGTTGTGGTTTCCATTTATAGAGTACTATATATGTACACAAAACTGTAAAATGTAGTTCTTATTTGCCAAAAAAGCTAAGTTGGAATGACATGGAATCTAGCAAAAACCAGCAAAACATCATTTTCTGTCAAAAGTCTTTAGGAAGTAGAAAAACCTGTGCAGGGTGGGGTCATCAGGTTCTAGGTGTTAAACCTTAGCTTTGCAGGGCTAGGAACAACCTACTACTGACTCACACTATCCAAATTCTCAAGAGGCTGGTATCAATCACAACGCCACTTTATTATTTAAGGAGGAAGGTCATTAAAAAGCTAAGACGTAACACCTGAGTCAGGCTTCTTGGGATCTGGGGAATATATTAAACTCTGCCTTACACCTAGTAATTACTTAGTGTCTACACTGCATGGGACACTGCACTTGGTACTTTACATACCACATTTAATCTTGACTTTTCTTAACTAGGAATTTGTCACCCTCCTAGGTAGAGGAAGAAATAAAGTCCTGACACTGGCCAAGCTGGGGCCTGAATGAAACCTTGCCCCAGTTCTTTTGACTCTTTATTCTCTAGTGACCACTGGGCTGCCAGATTCAGATTTACCATGTACCCTTCCTGCCTCCATGCTGATCCCTCCTAGATTTCCTTTCTTGGTTGGTGGCCAATTCAAATGACACACTCTCCTAAATGAGAAACCCTGGCAACCTCTTAGAAAAATTGCAAAACCAACAGTACTTCCTAAATCACTTTTGGAGGTCTTTCCTCCTTCCCCATCAATGTCTTAATTCAAATTCTCATCCCTTCTAAATAAACCTCTTGTGGCTAGGGACTGTGTTATTATCAAATGCAACACACATTCACGGGTGTCACTATACTTGTGCTAAACTTAATAGCACTACAAAAATAAGGTCAAAGGCATGTGCTTTAGCCATCTCTAAGAGCTCAAATAGACTACTCCTTCACAAACTTTGAAACTTTTTGTCTGACAGAATATAGCTAATTCTTTTAAGAACAACCCCCCCAGATTTTTAAAGGAATAAATTACACACCATAAAATCTAGCCACTGTAAGTTTACAACCAAATGATTTTTAGTAAATTTATAAAGTTATGCCACCACTGCATATCACCACAAACCAGCGTTAGAATATTTCTATCACCTCCCCCAAATTCCCACAAGCCCCTCTTCAATCACAGGCAATCACTGATCCATTTTCTGGTTTTATGTTCAAAATATTTCCCAGATATGCTAAGTCCCTTGCTTAAACTTAGAAGAGTCCCCAAAACCCTTCAGCCACATATTTAAAAAAAAACCTTAAAACTGAGCTTTCATAGATGACTAACAATTTCTGTGTCAACTGTAGGGACACCTTATCGTATCTTAACTAGTAAAATGCACGCTTTGGTCTCTGTCAGTGTTGAAGTTCAAGTTTATAACCAAAACTAAGGTCAAATGCATCACAGCTAAAGCTTTAAGATGTGTTCTTTCTTTTTAACATTTCAAGCAAAACACAATTTTAATAAGTACTATTCCCCCAGATAATTTAATAAATAAGGTCTCTTTGGTACTCCTTTTCTTAGTTCCAGGTTATTAAAATCCTTAAAAGCTTGAAAGAACTACCAAACGTGGTTGTTTATTGGTAGGCTATTATCAGTTTAACTGAAGTTACTGGAAACTTGAGAAGCCAAGTTGAAAATACAAGTGAAATTCATAGATGATCTATACATCACATTTAGTAACTGTTTCAATTTCCTTCCCCTTGAAAATTTAGCTACTTAGAATTTCCATTTTCTATTTTAATAGGAGACCCTAGTGAAGCAATCACATTTTTAGAAACTATACCTTTTTAACAGAATTTTAAAAAATTTACACGATTTACAGAACTTGTAAGAGAAAAAAAGAAACGTCTTTTTCTCTTTGAAAAATCCATGAAAGACATCTCCAGGAATGGATTACAAGTGACTCTTGAACAAAATGGGGGAGAGGGGGATGGTTAGGGATGCCAACCCCCGCCCCCACCTTGCACAGTTGAAAATCTGCAAATAACCACAGACTCCCCCCAAAACTTAATAGCCTATTGTTGACCAGAAGCCTACGGACAACATAAACATAACATAAACCACAGCCAATAACATAAGCATCAAATAACACCTTTTCTATATTAGATGTATTACATACTGTATTCTTACAATAGAGAACATTAAGAAAACTATGAAAAAATACATCGACAGTATTTATTGAAAAAAATGGATGTATAAGCAGACTCATCAGTTTAAACTTGTGTTGCTCAAGGTCAACTATGTTAAAAATTAGACAATATGGGGGTGCCTGGGTGGCTCAGTTGCTTAAGTGCCCTACTCTGGATTTTGGCTCAGGTCACGACCTCACAGCTCCAAGCACAGAGCCTGCCTGGGATTCTCTCTCTCTCCCCGCTGCCCACACATACTCTAAAATAAATAAACTTAACGTGTTAGACAATATAGACTATGTAATTTCCTAGTTTGAGGCCAAGTCAATAAAATATCTTCCTAAAAATGGCTATTTTTAGGTCAGATTTAAGTTTTGTTTTTAGCAGTTTTAGGTTCACAGCAAAATAAGGCAAGATTTTTGTCTTTCAGAAATGTGTGAAAGGCAGGTTTTGTATGGATAGAAGTTTTCAGCCCCTTTGGAGAAGTACCAAGGAGTGCAACTGCTGGATTGTATGGTAGGTTTAGTTTTGTAAGAAACCACTGTGTCTTCCATTTTATATTCCTACCAGCAAGGAATCAAAGTTCCTATTGCTCTACACATCCTTGCCAGCATTTGGTATTGTCAGGGTTCAGGGTTTTGACCATTTTAATAGGTGTGTATTGGTATCTCGTTGTTTTAATTTGCATTTCCCTAATGACATATGACATGGAGCAGCTTTTCATATGCTATTTGCCATTTTTCAATCAGGTTGTTTTCTTTTTGTTCAGTTTTTAACAGTTCTTGGTATGTTTTGGAGAAATCCTTTATCAGAAGTCTTTGGCAAATATTTGCTCCCAATCTGTGGCTTATCCTCTTACTCTCTTGACATCTTTTGCACAGAAGTTTTTAATTTTAATGAGTTCCAGGTAATCAATTATTTCTTTCATGGATCATGCCTTTGGTGTTGTATTTAAAAAGTCACTGCCATATGCAATACCATCTAGATTTTCTCCTATGTTATCTTCTATGAGTTTTATAGTTTTGCCTTTTACATTTAGGTTTGTGACTGATTTTGAGTTAATTTTTGTGAATGCGTGTACAGTCTGGGTCTAGATTTTTTTTTTTTGCATGTGGAGGTCCGGTTGTTTTAGCACCATTTATTGAAAATACTATCTTTGCTCTGCTGTATTGCCTTTGCTGCTGTGTCAAATATCAGCTGACGATCTTTACGTGGATCTATTTCTGGGCTCTCTATTCTTTCCCACTGATCTATTTGTCCATTCTTTGGTCAATACCATACTGTCTTGATTACTGTAGCTTCATATTAAGTCTTAAAGTCAAGTAGTGTCAGTGTTCTGACTTTATTCTTTTCCTTCAATATTGTCTTGGCTAGTCTTTTGCCTCCTTATAGAAACTTTAGAATGCATTTGTTGATACTCACAAAGGAACTTGTTGGGATTGGGATTGCACTGACTCTAAAGTTGGGAAGAACTGGTATCTTGACAACATGGAGTCTCTCCATTTATTTCATTCTTTATTTCATTCATCAGAGTTTTGTATTTTCCCTCATACAGATCTTGTCACATTTTGTTAGATTTATACCTAAGTATTTATTTTGGGGTACTAAATACCATTGTTCTTAATTTCAAATTCCACTTGTTCACAGCACATTTCTATACATACATATATATAAATCAGTAACAAATATGGTGTCCTGTTGGTTAGTCTGGCTCATTGCTACATACTTTCCTTAAAAACAGGGGTCAGGCCCTCAGCTGCAGCAACTTCCTACTCGACACATCTCTGAAGGCAAGGGAAATAAATGCAAAAATGAACTACTGGGACCTCATCAAGATAAAAAGCTTCTGTACCGCAAAGGAAACCATCAACAAAACTAAAAGGCAACGGAATGGGAGAAGATATTTGCAAATGACTTATCAGAAAGGGTTAGTACCCAAAATCTATAAAGAATTTACCAAACTTAACACCCAAAAAAACCAAATAAGCCAGTGAAGAAATGGGCAGAAGACATGAACAGACACTTCCAAAGAAGACATCCGGATGACCAACAGACACATGAGAAGATGCTCAACATCACTCATCATCAGGGAAATACAAATCAAAACCATACTGAGATACCACCTCACACAGGTCAGAGTGGCCAAAATCAACAACTCAGGAAACAGATGTTGGCAAGGATGTGGAGAAACGGGAGCCCTCTTGGCACTGTTGGTGGGAATGCAAACTGGTGTAGCTGCTCTGGAAGACAGTATGGAGGTTCCTCAAAAAATTAAAAAGAGAGCTACCCTATGACCCAACAATAGCACTACTAGGAATTATCCAAAGGATACAGGAGTGGTGATTCATAGGGACACATGTACCCCAATGTTTATAGCAACACTTTCAACAACAGCCAAGTCATGGAAAGAGCCCAAATGTCCACCAACTGATGAATGGATAAAGAACATGTGGTATGTGTGTATATATGTGTGTATACACACACACACACACACACACACACACACTGGAATACTACTTGGCAATGAGACAGAATGAAATTCTGCCATTTGCAAAAATGTGGATGGAACTGGAGGGTATTATGCTAAGTGAAATAAGTCAGTCAGAGAAAGACAGATACCCTATCATTTAACTCATATGTGTACCTTGAGAAACTTAACAGAAGACCATGGGGAAAGAAGGGGAAAAAATAGTTTCAAACAGAGTGGGAGGGATGCAAACCCATACGAGACTCTTACATACAGAGAACTGAGGGTTGATGGGGGGGTGGGGAGAGGGGAAAATGGGTGATGGGCATCGAGGAGAGCACTTGTCAGGATGAGCACTGGGTGTTGTATATAAGAGATGAATCACAGGAATCTACCCCCAAAACCAAGAGCACACTGTATACAACGTATGTCAGCTAACTTGACAATAAATTATACTAAAAAAATAGTAACAAAATATAAAACGTAAAAGAAAACAAAACAAAACAAACAAAAAAAAAACCCCAACCAAACAAACAAAAAACAGGGGTCAGGCAACTAAGGCCAGTGGGCAAAATTCAGCTCACCACTTGTTTTTATACCACCCACAAACTAAGGATGGTTTTCACATTTTAAATGGTAAGAAAAAAACAGAAAAATAATCAAAAGATTATTTTGTGACACATGAGAACTATGAAACATTCAAACTTTAATGTCCATAAATAAAGTTTTATTGGGACATAATCACGCACATTTGCTTATACTTGACAGCTGTCTCACCCGAACAGCAGAATTTGAACAGTTATGGCTGAAACCTTATGGCTTGTAAAATTCACAATATTCACTATCTGGCCCCTGACAGAAGGTGTGCTGACCACTGTTAAAAACTCCTTCAGATGGCGAACAGGGTTTTTCACTTAGAAAGCAGATAGTCTTTTTTAATTAAAAAAAAAAAAAAAAAAAGTAAACTTAGTTGCCACTCAGGGTTAAGGATCAACAGGAATACCAGACAAGATCAATTTTATCCTGCTCCCCTTTTCTTCAGATTTCTCTAGCTAAAATCTTTAACTTTCTATAATCAGATTAGCTCTAAAAAGATTACAAAAATAAATAATATATTCCTAGCTGCTGCCTTCCATTTCCAGGATTTAAATAACGTGGCCCAGATATTTGAATTCTGGAGTCAGACAGCCTGGGTTCACATCTCAGCTCTGCCCCTTGTAAGCTGTGTAAACTTTGGATAAGGTATCTTCTGCTTCTTCAGCTGTGAAACGGAGACAGCATTACCCATCTCTCAGTTGTGACAATTAAATGGAGAGAATACATTAAGAGAACAGTGCCTGGCACATCATAAATGTTAAACAAAGGTAAATGCAGTAAAACTAGCCCACCCCAACTTCCCCTTCCTATTAAAGAGGAGAAATCAAAACACAGACTATGAAACAAACAACTGGCTTCATCTCCTGTTCATCACTGCAAAGCTAAGTGATGAGGTGACAGAAATTAAAAGCAGAAAGAAAGTTAGAAACCTTGTGAAGCATCTCAAATTCTCAGTGTCACAGTTCCAGGTCTTAAAATAGGTACACGCCCTCCCTGTGGTTAGTAATCCAGTTAGGATCCAACCCTGGCAGGCAGAATTCAGCAAAGAAAGCATTTTACTGTCCAACCCTAAAAACTCCAGAAAGAATAGTAAGCATTGATAAGTCTCTAAGGATCCACTGATGGGAAAACCCCCCATTCACAGATAAGATTCTTCCTCAGTAGAGAGATTAGTTTCTTAGGGCATTTCCACAGACCACAGACCACACAATACTGGGACTCCACCTACTGCTGGGCCAGTAAGAGGGGCTTTTCCAATGCCAGAAGGTGGTTGGCAAATACAAGGTACAAAGACTCTCTCCAGCAGGGAATGGTGTAGGAGCCCAGTACAGAAAGGGCTGAAGAAATCTGCCCTTTTAGAGGAGACTGTGTTTTGCAATAGTTCTGGTAAAATGAAAACATGCTGGAGCATGTTTATCTACTTTTCAGTCTCTCCCGTCTCCAAAACAAAGGAGCAAAATCTAAAGACTTTAAATAGTTGATTACTATAGTTAACATTTAATGCTGTTATCTCATCAACTATTTTCATACTGATTTGTGATGGAATTCTACTTAAAAACTACAAGGGAGAAAATACGTTAAATTCATAATGTATCATAAAATCAATTTACCAATTTTTGTACAAAATATTTACCAAGCCAAGGTTTCAGGGACAAAAGCAAGCTGTGTTTTCCTCTTGTTAATTCTCTTGCGATACCCGATCAGTTTTCTTTACTGTGTCGAATGATGTTCTAGTGGTGGAATCAGCTCTTCAACTGACAGTAACTTCACTATTTTGGTTCCCGTCCTTCAAATAATGCCTTTGTTGTTGTTGAATGTTTTCCAGGTTTACTATATTTCTATAATACATATTTAGTCATCACTAGAAAATAGGAGTAGTCATGTAACTCAGTGAGTCAGCTAAACAATCTGAGTTGGTAATCTCCCCAAAACACCCACTGGCAAGACAAATTCAAGATCTCTCCTTTGTTGTGATGCAATACCGTGAGTCAAAAAAGCCTCTTATTGGATAGACTAGAGTATAAATTAACTGTCTGGTTTCCTAATTCAGGTGTCAAGTAGCAAGTTCATGTCATAGCTAAGGTTCAGTTCCTACATTACCCAGCCATTACTACACAGGATTACCAGAGAAACAGATGATTTCTACAGCCATTCAGGCTCTATAAAACCTAAAGTGATATTCTTGGTGCAAATATACTTAGGACTATGTTCATATCTCATGAATATATTTAGAACTAACTTTCACATCTCGTGAACATATTTAGGACTGTTAGGCCTGTATTGGAGGGTACTGTCTAATTTAACATCTTTTTAGACTTATTTTGGTTTTATTTCCCTTCACTTTTTAATGGTTTCTAAACCTTTTTCTCTCTCCTACTACCTAAGTAGAACAAAAGGCAAGTAAGTCTAGGGAAAAGTCCTTGATAATCCAGAGACTATGTTTAGAAACCACATGTATGTTACCAACCTTACTTTTCTAAAAATCCAATTTCATTAGCTCCCCTGTACAGAATTAAATGGTTTACTTGAGCACATTTTATCATCTCCCTCTCTCATAGAGAAGATGGTTGTTAGAGATAAACTTCAAAAACAAGTCAACCAGTAGGCCTGCATTGGGCACTGAGCTGGGAGAGTATGATAAAGGTAGACATCAGTCTTTCCCAGGAAGTACATTCTACCTGGTGTTCCAGTACCTACCCAGAAAGATAATGGGAGATGGAAAATTCACTGTGTGCCAAATTCCACCAGCTCCACCTTCTCACTATTTGTAAATGGTCCAGGCCTGTTTTTCCTTCTAGGCCTGGATGTCCCCCAAAGACTCCCGTTTTCCAGGTCGGGGCAATACCGGTCCAGTTCAAAATGCTTCCTACTTGACTCTTACCCATTTTTTTCACTGCCCCCGTTTTTCAACTTCTATAACACTTATTTCGTATTTGACTAACGTTTAAGTTTACATGGTTACTCAATTTCATTTGTTCATGACTTTTTACTAAGTTACAGGCTTCTAGAGAAAAGACCATGAGTTCTTGGTAATTTCCATCTTATCTAATACAGTACATATATGCCATAAACTTTCAGGAAGAGAATACACCTAGACACTTCACATCTGGCACAAATATTTACCCAGGAAACACTTCATGTATTTTGGTTCAGCTGTGTGCGAATTTGGCTGCAACACTGTATGCGCGGCTACGCAAAGTGAGCTAATATCCTATTACCCCCCCCCCCTCCGCCCCCAGTTACTTCACCAGCAAGGCTAATTTTCCAAAAACACAAGGTTAGCTAGCCTGAGGTTACTTCAGGTTTTCCATCTGTCAGAGAGACCTGGAATAAAAATCCTCAGATTACCAACAAGGCCCTGTAAACAGAAAAAGTTTAAAAATAAATGAGCTGTACACCTTCCCAGCCTCTCCCTTGAAGGGGGGGATTAATAAGAGTCAGGATTAAACAGATCTTTGTAGCAGTTCCGTTTTCCAACTCCCGCTGTTCATAATACTCATTGTCTTACCTAGCTGCCTAAAATAAAAGAGCTGCGAGAGCACGCCCACCCCCCAGCCGGCGGCGGGGGCGGAGGAGGGAACCGGGAGGAAGGGCGCGGCCCCCTCCGCCGGCAGCCTGCGACCGCGCGACCCGCCAGCCGCCTGCGGCCCCAGCTGGCCCCAGCTGATTGTGGGCACGTGACGCCGCGGGCCAATCGGGAGGGGCCGACCAAGCGAGGCGGCCTCCTCCCGCACCACAAACACGGGCCGGAAACAGCTGAGCGGGCGGCGGCGCGGGGTCCCGGGCGGCCCGCCGCAGCCCGGGACGCCCGACGGCTGCCCAACAGTCCCACCCCGCCCTCCGCCAGCCCGGCGGGGCCACACGCTCGTTCCTGGGGCCAGCCAGCGAGCTGCAGGGCAGGGTGGCCGGCAGTCACCCGGGGGGGCAGACACAAAGCCAACGAGGCCCCCCCGCCCGTGCCTAGTGCCGGGCAGCCGGGACAGCGGCCCTTTTTAAAGACGACCCCCGCCCGTCGCCCAGCAGAGCTCGGACTTCACTTCGACGCCGGGGGCGCGGCGAGGCTGCAGAAGACCAGGCCTCCCGACGACCGCGGCGGCGCGGAACCCCGGCGCGCCCCCGACACTGCGGCGGGGACGCGGCCCGTGGGGGCGGGGCAGCCGGGGCGGGGGAGGTTGCCGGCCAAACTGCCCGCGGAAGGGCCTCCCAGGCTGCGCCGCGGATACTGGCCGGGCGAGAGACTGCGGCAGGAGGGCGCGGGCGCCGAGCGGAGGGGTCGCGGCTGTTGCGGGCGCGCCGGTCGCCCCGGCTGCGCGGCGGGGGCGGGCCGACGGCGGCCGCCGCGCCTGGGCCTCACAAAGAGGAAACAGCCCAGCCCGTCTACCCGCAGCCCCGGCGCCGGGACCCGCCCAGAGGGGTCGAAGGCGGCCGCGCTGGGACCCCAGAGGGAGCGCGGCGAGAAAGAGGCACTTCCTGCCAGGGTCCCCCGCCCCGGGCCGATTCCCGAGTGCTTCGAAGCCGTCGACCTGGAGGGCTCCTCAGCCTCCACCGGGCTCCGAGCCCGGCCCCCGCCAACCGCACTCACCCCGAGCGGCTGTGAGATCCGCGGCCGCCGGCGGTTCTTCGCTCCTCAACTGGGATGAAGCCCCTCGGCCACCCGAGTCTCCAGGTTTAGTCAGGCCCTGGCCTTGGCCCCGCCTCTCCCTGGTTGGGCCTCAGCGTCAATCACTCGGTGTAGCTCCGCCCCTCGGACAGTGGGCTCTCCCAGTTGGCCCAGAATGCCCTTCATTTCTAGGCCCCGCCCTCATTCCCGGCACCCTGCCCCTTCCGCTGGGCCCCGCCCCTTTTCTGGCTCACCCTCCCCCACTCCCTCTCCCCTCCGCGGCGCTGCCCACCCCTCCCAGAAGCCGCAGATCCTGAGCCAGCTCCCGCAGCTCGCCCCGCCCCTGACTCTACTCCTCGTACTCGTGCAGCCAATCAAAGAGGCTAACTCTGCCCCTTCTCGGGAAGAGGCCAATGTGAAGAGACTTAGGATCCACCTCCTTCCCAGCTGAGAGCACACAACACAGCATCCACGTGAGTCAGCTTCTTAAAGGAGAAGGCTCAGCTTTCTAATTGCGGCAGCTGTAGGACATCGCGCGTCATCGGCGTCACCAGGTGGTAGCTAAGGCCTAGCTTTTTGAGGCCCAGTAATGACAAATGAAAACAACAGGCTGTTTTTCTAGGCAAAGGAGGTACCTAGATAGTTAAAACGTACCGTGTAATTAATTTCCTTGAGACTGCTTACTCTAGTCACTCCTTATAGAGCGCCACCATTTACTTACAAACCCCGAACCCTTTGAATCCTAGCATATAGGAAATCCTGAAGAACATCTATGGAAAACGGCATTTTTCAAGTGTGCTCGACTTAATTTACAACTCTCTGAGTTTTCTGTTGGTAGTGGAAGTGATTTTCAAGAAGATGAGAAAATTCAGAATCTTTTACATGGAGATTGTCTGCCTATGAAAGTCTGAGGTTTGTTGAAAAGGGTTGCTGTTCCTATAACCATCATGAACACTTGAGATAGAAGGCTTTGCGTCTCATTTCATTAGCATTTCCCAGGTAATTACATTATGATCTTTGCCTGATTTTCAGGATGAAGTATAAATATTTGATGATGCCTATTTCTCAGACAAAAAATAAAGGCTAACATTTGAGGTTAATCTGCAAGGTGTTTAAAGTCATCAGGGGCGCCTGGGTGGCTCAGTTGGTTGGGCGTCTGACTTTGTTCAGGTCATGATCTCACAGTCTGTGAGTTCGAGGCCGGCGTCCGGCTCTGTGCTGACAGCTCGGAGCCTGGAGCTTGCTTCAGATTCTGTGTCTCCCTCTCTCTGCTCATCACCTGCTCACACTCTCTCTCTGTCTCTCAAAAATAAATAAACATTAAAAAAAAGCCATCTTTAGTGAGTAAGAGGTTTTGAAGCAAATACTAGCAATTTGACTTCTCATCAACCTCAAAAAAACCACAGGTATTTTCATGCAGTTCAGATAAAAACCTGATCATCAAAGGAAAACAAGCAGATAGGAAGTTTTTTTCTTTTAAGTTTTATTTATTTATTTTGAGAGAGACAGAGACAGTACAAGTGGGGAAGGAGCAGAGAGAGAAGGAGAGAGAGAATCCCAAGCAGGTTCTGCACTGCTAGCACTGAGCCATGAAACTGTGAGACCATGACCTGAGCCGAAACCAAGGGGGTCCAATGGTTAACCAACTAAGCCACCAGGTGCCCAGAGATAAGGAAGTTTTAAACATTTTTAAGTTTTTTTCTCATTGTTTTATTTTTACTTTAATTACAAAGTAACACATGTTCATTGTAGGAAGGTCATACAGCCTCATTTCCTAACAGAAACCTGTGTTCTCTGCTTACAGTTTCATGTACATCCTATTCTTCCTGAAAAAAATGTATATGAAAGCATATTGCACCTCTTACTCCGTGCATCTAAAAGCCAATGCAACTTTTATCTACAAATTTACTTTTGTCTATATCCACAGTTTTCTGTGGTATGACTTCACCATCTTTTATTAAGCATTTTTTTTTCCTACAGACATTCCTCAATCTTTTTCTATTAAATGTAGTGCTGTAAGGAACATGTGTGTTCACTGATAACCTGTTTGTCAGGTATTTCTGAATATAATCATTTGAAATGGACATATAGTGTCTAAACCCACAGGAATGAGTTGTTCTTAAAAGTGAGCACTTTTGAGTGCCAGGTAAAACAGTAGGGAAGACTATTTATTTAACAAATACATAGTGCTAACTGTTCTAGGTTCTCTCACATTAACGCAGTGAATTTTCATGAAAACTCTGAGTTCAATACTGTTATCCCCATTTTACAGATGAGTCGACTGAAGCACAGTGATTAACAAATGTGTCCAAGGTCGCCTGGTGGATATAAATTACAAATATTAAGCACAGCATTTAAAAGCTTGGAAGGGAATGATGAAAATCATATTTTAGAAAGATTAAATGATAGTCATATGCAGAGTTAAAGCCCAAATGTGAGGTAAGGAGGGCAGGTAGGAAAGGAACAGAAGTTGCAGGTTTGACTTTAACAGAAATGGCTGCACTGGACTGATTGATTGTTTATAGGTGGACTAAGAATTTTCCCAGATAAGCCAGAGATTTTCTAGGTGACTGATGGCCTCCTGTTGCCGGGTATAGGGCTGTTGGGAAGGTCAGTTTGGGGTGGAAGACGATGGATCCCCCTGATGGTGGCACACCCATTAGAAATAAAGAATATACAGTTGAAGATAATATAACAAATATGGAAGAGAAATGAAAAAAGGTAAGAGATTTTTAAAGATGGTCTTGTTGGGCTTTTGGTTACAGTTGTGTTACACCTTTTAATTTAATTAAATTTGTTTTTTTTAACGTTTATTTATTTTTTAAGACAGAGAGAGACAGAGCATGAACGGGAGAGGGTCGGAGAGAGGGAGACACAGAATCTGAAACAGGCTCCAGGCTCTGAGATGTCAGCACAGAGCCCGATGCAGGGCTCGAACTCACGGACCGCGAGATCATGACCTGAGCCGAAGTCGGACGCTTAACTGACTGAGCCACCCAGGCGTCCCCCTTTTAGTTTAATTAAATTTGGGACAAATTGGGGCGCCTGGGTGGCGCAGTCGGTTAAGCGTCCGACTTCAGCCAGGTCACGATCTCGCGGTCCGTGAGTTCGAGCCCCACGTCAGGCTCTGGGCTGATGGCTCGGAGCCTGGAGCCTGTTTCCGATTCTGTGTCTCCCTCTCTCTCTGCCCCTCCCCCATTCATGCTCTGTCTCTCTCTGTCCCAAAAATAAATAAAAGACGTTGAAAAAAAAATTAAAAAAAAAAATTGGGGACAAATTAGTACTTTATAATACTGAGACTTTCCCACTAAGAACATGGTTTGTTTATCCATTCTTTTATGTCTGTATAATTTCATGGTACAGCTACCATCCGTTTGGTTGTTCATATATCTTCTTAGGGCTCTATTTAGGTATTATATATTTTCTGAGGATATTATGGGCTGAATTATGCCTCCCCATTCATATGTTGAAGTCCTAACCCCCAGGTATCTCAGAATGTGACTGTATTTTGAAATCCAGCCTTTAAAGAGGTGATTGAGTTAAAATGAGGTTGTTAGAGTAGGCCCTAAAACAATCTGACCGGTGTTTTTATAAAAGGAGATTAGGGATGTGAGCGCAATCTGGCTGTGACATTTGTCACCCCTTTGATCACCATGGTTGATTTGGCTGATCTGGCTGGCTAGGGAGGTGTCCCCTTCCTCCCTCACCACTGCATGTGCCTGTGTCCCTCTCTGAAGCTGCATACTTGATGGAAGAAGACGACCTTCCCTGTTAGAGAAGGACCATTCTTCAGTCAAGGGGAGACAAGTAGCTGCACTCCTCTGCTAGAACCTCCAAACAAGTTCTCCAGGTCCATTCGTAGGAGAATGTGGGGCAGTCAAGCTTCCACAACTCCAGACACCTCCAAATGAATTACAGCTTGTGGACGTTTGCCTTTCTTAAAAAAGACAGAGATTACTACATAAAAAGGGATACCAGGGATGTGTGTACATATAGAAAAGACCATGTGAGGACACAGAGAGAAGGCTACCTGCAAGCCACAGAATAAGGCCTCAGCAGAAACCAACCCTGCTGACACCTTGACTTTGGACTTCCAGGCTCCAGAAGGGTGAGAGATAAATTTCTGTTGTTCAGGCTACCCAGTCTGTGGTATTTTGTTGCATCAGCTGTAGGAAACTTAACAGAGGGGTTGCTGTGAATGGAACTTCTATTATATATTATAACTCTTCTTGGTTATTTATTTTGTAGGAAAAATAATGATTTTGTAGTTTATTTTCCCAAATATTCTAGATTAGTCTGTCTTCAAATGATCATAATTTTGTCTACTTCTTTCCAATCATTTGCCTTTTATTTGTTTAAGTTTCTTTGAGCACATGTGTGAATATTTTGGTCAAAACTTCCTTTGGGGTACCTGGTGGCTCAGTTGGTTAAGAATCTGACTTTTGGTTTCAGCTCAGGTCATGATCTTGTGGTTGGGGAGTTCAGGCCCGTGCTGGGCTCTGTGCTGACAGAGCCCTCGCCCTTTCTCTCCCTCTTTCTCTCTCTCTCTTTCACACACACACACAGTAAATAAATAAACTTAAAAAAAAATCTTTTATTGCTCGTTTGTAAGTTTCCTTTTTTAAAAATAAAAAATGGGTGTGAAAATTTATCAAATACCTTCTTAGTGTCTATTAAGATAATCATGTTTTTCTCTTAGCCTATTTCATTATATGATATATTACAGTAACCCATCTCTAACATTAAACCAGCTTTGCATTTTGGGATAAAAACTTTTTTATCACTTGATATGTGCTAACTCTGACATTGTTCCAATACATAAAATCAGAAACATGAGCATATCAACAAACACCAACATACTCTGTGCATTATTCTGGTTGCTGACTATGCTTTCTGGCGGAAACTCTCTGATATGCCCCAAATAGGTAGTTCAGTATCACAGCTACAAACCTGGGGTCTGACTTTCAGAATGCCCTTCTGTTGGTGCTTCCATGGACCTCTCCTTTGCTCTGATTTTCCTTCTCTTGGTTTGAAGAACTCTTACACTGAAGCTGGGCCCTTGGAGATAAGACCACCTTTCAAGTGCAGGCTTCATGCCCAGCTCTAAGTCTCTCTGCCTCCTCACACTTCCCAAGACCTTGTAAATCTCTTTGCTGGAGAAACCCTGAAACACTTGGACCTCCACCCACCTCTGTTACTCTCTGCAGAAAATCATGCAGACAATTTAGAGTCAGATTAAGACTGCTGGAGATGAGCTACCTCAAAGTTTCTCAATCTCAATATTTCCTCCTCTGTTTTCTATTTTCTTGGCACTTTCTCCAGTTAGAAGAAAGACAATCTCAAAAAAAAAAAAAAAAAAGGAGGAGGAAGAGGAGGAGGAAGAGGAGGAGAAAGACCATCTTTTTTCCTTTCCAAAGCCTGATGGACACCTATACCTGGAGAACAATTCTCGATCTTGAAACTCAGGCAATCTTTAAGAGAATCCACATCTTGTCTTAATAGTACAAACAACACATATTTCCTTTTTTCTTTTCTTTAAGTTTATTTTTATTTATTTTTGTTTGAGAGAGATAGAGCATGGGCGAGGGAGGGGCAGAGAGAGGGAAAGAGAGAATCCCAAGTAGGCTCTGTGTTGTCAGTGTAGAGGCTCAAACCCACGACTGTGAGATCATGACCTGAGCTGAAATCAAGAATCGGATGCTTTACTGACTGGGCCACCCAGGTGCCCACAACACGTATTTCCTTAGGCGTAGGGTTGTCACTCCCCTCTTGTGCCTGTTAATAGACCACAATCCCCCTGGCTCCTTCAACCGCTGCAAGTACTTACCATCTCTCTCTTGTTGGGACCCTACATACAAGTAATTTGCCCTCACATCCAACACCTAGGTTTAGCCCCAAGTAACCTCTTAAAATAACTTGTCTATCATTTCCCTTGTTTTATATTAGCATCACCTTCATTCCTCCCACCCCCATCCTGTTGCCTGGAATGTGGATGCCGCCTGGACCACAGGACCAGGACTTTGCCCTAAGGATGGAGGAGCAGACGGCTGGAAGGAACGTGGACCCCAAACACTGCATAGAGTAGAGCTGCCATACTAGCCTGGGACTGCATGATTTGGGTTTTGTTTTGTTTTGTTTTATTTTGTTTTGTTTTGGTGAGGGGAGGGGAGGGACACTGCATGTTTTTTACTTTAACCTGAATTTATGAGAACTTTGGGTAATTTAAACAGACCAGCTCCTTTAGGCAGAAACATATATGTAAGTGCAGTCACAACTTGGTAGTTAAAATATCAATGTTAATTAAAATATTAATAACTTTCTCTTGAGTTGCAGCCCTGCCACTTTACTAAAAGCTGTCTCAAAAGTCATTGTTCATAAAATTCAGCTACATCTTTTTGGACTGCACAGATTCTATGTGGTATTTGAAATCATCAACCAAACATTCAGTCTTCCAACTTTTTATTCTCCTGGCTTTGGCAGTAGAGTAGTTACTTGTGGTAGACGGAATGATGGCTGCCCCCCTCCCCACCCTACCATCCTCCACAATGGCTATGTCCTCACCTCCAGAACCGGTGAATGTGTTACATGACAAAAGGAATTTTGCTGGTGGGTTAGTTTAAGGATCCTTAAATGGGGAGATTATTCTGGACCATCCAGGTGAAGCAATGTCATCACAGGGTCTTCATAAAAGAGAGGTAGGATGGCCAATAAGCATATGAAGATGTTCAATGTCACTAACCATTAGAGAAATGCAAAGCAAAGCCATAGTGAGAAATCACTTCATACCCTTCAGGATCATTACCATCAAACAAAACAAAACAAAACAAAGATGTTGGCAAGTACTTGGACAAATTGGAGCCCTGTACATTGCTGGCAGAAATGTAAACTGGTACAGCTGCTATGGTAAACAGTATGGCAGGTCCTAAAATGTTAAAAATAGAATTACTGTATGATACAACAATTCCACCTCTCGGTATATACCCCAAAAGAATGGAAAGCAGGGTCTCAAAGACATACTTGTTCACCCACGTTCATAGCAGCATTATCCACAATAGTGCAATACAATGACTTATAAGAAATATGTATGTGGTCATTCGGCCTGCTGGTGTCCAAGAATTGCTTGGTGTTGTGTGTGTGGGTGGGTGGGGGGGGGAAGTTAGGTCTGGGAGCCTAAAAAATAGCCAAGAGCTAGAAGCACCTGAGTGGACTTCAGTGGTTGAATGGATAAATGAAACATGGTACATATACAAAATAGAATATTATTGAGCCTTGAAAAGAAATTCTGACATATGCTATGACATGATCTTTCAAGACATTATGCTAAATAAAATAAACCAGATACGAAAGGACAAGGATTGTATAATTCCCGTTATACACAAAGTCTAGAGTAGTCCCAATTCATGGAAACACAAAGTAGAATTCTGCTCCCCAGGGGTTAGGGGGAGGAATTGTTGTTTAATGGGTATAGGGTGTAAATATGCTTACTAATACCAGGCTGTACCCTCAAAAATGGTTAAGATGATCAACTTTATGTTTTGTGCATTTTACCACAATTAACAAGTAAACTAGGTTTTCTAACAAAAATAACAGTAATAACAAACTGCAAAAGGGAGGTAGAAGAGTCAGTCAGAGAACATGAGGGATGCTAGAAGTAGAGGTTGGAGCAAGCAGAACCTCGAACCAGGAAAAGGCAAGGAAATGGATCCTCCCTAGAGCCTCCACAGGGAACACAGCTCTGACGACACCTGGATTTCAGCCTTGGGAGACTCATTTTGAATTTGTGACCTCCAGAACTGTAAGTTAATAAATTTGTATTGTTTTAAGCCACTGGGTCCATGATGATTTGTTACAGCAGCCAAGGAAAGTTAATAACATCCCCCGATTTTCCTAAAGCCATATTTTATATTGAGTTTTCTTACTAATGACCTGGTGCTGTTTATAATCAGGATTAATTTTGTTACCGCACATAACTATATTCTTTCTAACGTATGTTATTTTCAGAAGTCTGACTCAGCAAATGTTGGAGGTGTTAGGGAACAGAACCTCAGCCCACAAACCCCTAAGTCTTTTTTGCAACAGATTGTATCAACCAAGAGGATCTTGTAATATCCTCCCCTAAATTTCTTGTAAACCACCAACAACGGTGTTCATAAAATTTCCACAAGCTTTCTCAACACTAAGACCTTTTACACCTCAAACCCTGAGTCCTGGGGTAAGGATAGGTATGTGTCCGAAGTCAGGTGGGGGCAAATTGGAGGGGAAAATAAATGGTGGTGAGGAGCATGGGTGTTTGGGTTATGTAGCCTGAGGTCAAACCCCAGCACTGCCATTTGCTAGCCACCTGACCATGGGTGAAAACTTCAATTTAATTACTAAAAATAGAGGTAATCTTAGGGTTATTGTGAATATTAAAGAACATAACTAATGTCAAGTGCTTAGCCAGTGTCCCCGACACCTATCAAGTGCTCAATGAAAGTTGCTGTTGTGGGAGTTCTTGTTATTATTTTCATGACTCTTGATTATGAAGCTGAGGCTAGAAGTCCAGAGTGAGCAGGCTTTGCTCTGTTTCCCCTGTACTGTCCGCATTGCAGAATGGTAAGGTCACCTGGCAGACTGCCAGGCAAATGCCTGCTAGCTCTCTCATGTGGTTCAACCCTGAATCGAGAGAGTACTTGAAATACTGCCAACAGTCTGACATGCTTTATATCATGGAGATGACAAATGAGCCATTCAACTTCTTTCAAAACCTACCTGCCCACAAAAAGTCAATAGCAGGGGTCTCTCTGGGCTATAAGCTAGAATTTCATCAATGAGATAACATGCACTCTTAGTGACCGCCATTACTAATGATAGTCATTTAGGAGTCACTTTGAACACAAAATAAACATTGACAATGCCACCAAATACCAAGAAGATCTATATGAACTGATATATTACGGTGTCCAAAATACATTATTATGTGGAAAATGGCAAGCTGTGGGATTACATGCATAGTCTTATCCAATTTTTGTAAAATAATAAGAAAACTCTATGTATTTATATATGTAGAGATAAAAATCTGAGATACTCACTTTGTACACTGCCCTCATTTTCATAAGCCTATCTTACAATGCCTGTGTTTAACTTGAACAATCAGAAAACTGATAAAATGTTATTGCCAAAAGCATTTTTAAGTTTAGTTTGTACTCAGCTTTTATTGAGGATGACACAAAAGATGATCACGTGAAGAATTTGCATCTTCTGCTAAACTAGCAGTATCAGTCAACTCTGGTAGGTTGTGAGTAGCAGGAATCCAATTTGAGGTAGTTGAAGCATAAGAAGGAAGCATACTGGCCCACATCACCAAAGAACAGAAAAGGGTGGTTTGATCCAGCCTTAGGGAACTTGGATGCAGCCAAGACTGGCTGATTCTGTCTCTACTTCTGTTTCTCTTTGCAAATTGACTATTTGTACTTCCCTACCATGGCATCAACCAGCTCCGTGTTTGCATCATTAAGGCTTCCTGACCAGAAAGGAAAGAAAGCTCCAGTTAGAAAAGTCCCAGAGAAGGATTCTGACAGGCTGGGTGGATCAGGGACCTGTCACCGTGGTCAGATGTGTGGGGTCTTGTGATCCCATCCTTCCCTAGTACCATGGATTTGGAGCTGGGGTGATGGCTCTCTTAGTCAGAACAGGCCACTATAGCAAAGTCCTATATATAGGTGACTTACAAACAACAGAAATTTGTTTCTTGTAGTTCTGGACATTGGAAGTCCAAGATCAAGGTACCAGCATAGGTTCTGGTGAGGGCTCAGTCCTGGGTTGCAGGCTGCTGACATGTCATTGTATCCTCACATGGCAGAGAGAGAGCAAGCTAGCTTTCTGGCCTCTTCTCATAAAGACACTAATCCTGTTATAAGGGTTCCATCCTCATGACCTAATAATCTACCAAAGGCCCCACATCCAGCTACCCTTACATTGTGGATTTGGGCTTTAACATACAAATTTTAGACAAGCCTTCAGCCCATAACAATGGCATTCCCCAAAAGAAGAGTGGTTCTGTTCTGGGCAGACAGCTATATGTTTCTGTTGCTGGAGACACTGCCAACATGCATTCCAGCATCTGTTGTAAAAGTTTATCAGTGACTAATGTGCCCTTAAACAAAGGCTTAGAGACCAGAAGTGTCAGTGTGCTGCGGGAAGAAAGACTGAGAGACTCTGTTTAACAGAATAGTATCTGTAGAGGGCAGTGTCCAGAGACAATATTGGAAACCGAGGTTGAGAATAAAAGGTAGATAGACCATCAGCACCAGTCTGAGAAATTTGGCCAGACCAATACATTTATTTTAAAGGGTTTTGTTTTGTTTTTTTTTTTTTTACAGGTAAGTTTTTTTTTTAATCTCAAAGATTTAAAGGTCTTAAGATCCCCAACTTCAAGTTATTCAAAACCTACATTTTCAGGGACAGAAGCCTCACTATTGACAAAGGAATACTATATGCAAAGTTTTATTGAATGTCAATTAAATGAGTCTGTTAAACACATAGGTGATAGGACTGATGGATTTAGGAGTTCTATAAAGATACCTGTGTTAGGGCTCACCAACCAATAGGACATGGATAGATTACTAGATAGATAGTTATAGAGGAAGAGATTTATTACAAGGTATTGGCTCATGTGATTATGGAGGCTGAAAAACTGCACACTTGCTATCTGCAAAAGCTGGAGACCCAGGAAAGCTGGTGGTGTAATTCAAGGGGCTGAGAGTCAGAGAGCAGATCATGCAGATTCCAGTGTGAGTCTGAAAGCCTGAGACCAAGGAACACTAAGGGCGGAAGAGATCCATGTCTCCGCTCAGTCTGGCAGAGAGAGATGGAATCCAACCTTCCCCTGCCTTTTCATTCCATTCAGGTTCCAATGAATTGGATGATGCCCACTCACCCTGGGTAAGGGCAATCTGATTTATTCAGTCTTCTGATGCTCAAATGCTAATCTTTTCCAGAAACACTCCCACAGACACACCCAGAAATAAGGTTAACCAGAAATCTGGGAATCCCATGATCCAGTCAAGTTGACACATTAATAGTAACTATCACAATACCTTTATGTCCTTACCATAATTCTGAATTTTCGTTGAAGCCAGCTGAATAAGCTTTGATTTGAAGAGATGTCATCTTACGTAGTTCATAGAAAGCCCTTTGTTTTGACAAAGGTTGTAATTATATCAGTAATCGGGGAGGTGGTTCAAGGCTAGCACATTTTTACCTCTGCAGATATGTTCTCTGGCTCCAAAATGGACTTTGGAGCATGGGCAAATTAATCACTTCTTGGAAGAAATAGAGAGAGAGAGAGAGAGAGAGATACAGAATTTCAAAAATACAAAGATAATGACTATATAATAGATAGCTGAATGCTTGTTTATCAGATTGTAAATAGCCATCTCTTCCCCAGTGCCATGGTCGTTGTGTTCCATTGTGTCCTGGGAAGCCTCATGTCATTTAGCACTCACCAGGCAAAGAGGTTAACTGTACCCACTGTAACAGCTCTGTGTCACTCATGCATCTTAGCCCAGTGAGAATTCTGCAGAAGACATCAAGTGGGGCCGAGCATTGTCTTTCATGGATGTGCAGTGTCAATTTCCAGGTGAACACACCATGAATATTAACCAGTGCCTTTTGATGATGGAACATGGCAGTTCAGTACACTGGCAGCCTTCCTCCCCGCCTCCCCCCAGAGCAACACTATGTGTTTATTTTCTAAAAATCATTGAGAGATATTAGGCTTTTCTTTTTTTATCCAGTTTTTGAGTGCCATACATAGAATATAGAATAGACTACATGTAGACACATGCACCAGTTGAAGAGGATGACAAATTTAATAAAGGGTGAGAAGGTGCAGGTAAAAGGGATAAAATAGTGAGAGAAACTTTTATAATTTATGAGAATGTGATGCCTTTTCTGTAAACAAAAAAAGGTATCAAGACGTATTTAGGTAGCTCTGTTCTTCATAAAGTAATGCTTTCTGTGCTCACAAATAAATCACAGCAATGACAGTATGACAGTACTTACACAGCGTTTACTATGTGCCACTCAGTATTCTAAGTATTTTACATATATTTTGATTTATGTAATCCTCGCAACAACTCTATGGGATGGATACTATTATTATCCCCATCTTATAAGAAAACGGCGATAACCGGGCAGGTTAAACAACCTGCCCACAGAACGCAGGAAACCATGGTAGTGGTGCTTATATTAGCCCTGGTGAATGGGACCCATGTCCTTACAGAAAGAGGTCAGAGAGCGAGCTCTCTCTCTGCTGTGTGAGGACACAATGACACTCAGCAGTCTGCATTAGCACTCAGGCAGTATGGCTCCAGAGCCCATGCTCCTGATGGCTATGCCACGCTACCTGATGAGTCATTTTCCCATTTTGTGCAGAACTTTGCATCCTAGAAGAAGCTTATACATCTAAACAAAAACCTGGAAATGATCTGAGTGTTTGAGAGAAATGGTTTCAAATATAGTATAATATCTTATATAGAGAGAATGGGGTTTCTACACATGGACATAGAATGAGGTTTGCATAATATACTTTAAGTGAAAAGAACAGGGTGAAAAGAGTAGATATAGCATGAAACCATTATTTTTAAACTCATAGATACATATATATGTTTTTATTCTTTATTCAGTAACTATTTACTAAGGTCTTACCATGTACTATGAGCTGCTTTAGAAACTAGGGATGCAGTGCTGGGTCAGACCAAATCTGTGCCCCTCATGAGGGTTGAGCTGTAGTCAGAGAGTCGTGGAACAAGTATATAACTAAATACTTGCAGATTATTTTTACTGCCTTGAAGAAAACTAAGCACCATCTAAGGGAGGGGTGGGAAGACTTTTTGAGGCTGTGTAAGAAGGGATATTTGAGAAGGAAGCGCCATGTGAAGATGCCATAGAAGAATGTCCCAAACTGAAGGGACATAAAATTGAAGGTCCCTGTGGGGAAGGAGCTCTGCATAGCCTAGTGAGCCAGGGGCATAGGGAGAGAAAGGGGGGCAGGTCATGCAGGGCCAAAGGGGTTGGATTTCATCCCAGTTGTAATAGAAAGTCAGAGCAGTCGTTTAAAGCTCTTTTTTGGGGGGGCACCTGGGTGGCTCAGTTGCTTAAGCCTCTGACTCTTGGTTTTGGCTTGGGTCATGATCTCATGGTTCCTGAGTTGGAGCCCCAAGTAAGGCTCTGTGTTGATAGCTCAGAGCCAGCTTGGGATTCTCTCTCTCTGCCCCTCCCTTCCCCTTTCTTTCTCTCTCTCTCTCTCAAAATAAATGAATGAATGAATAAAAATAAATAAATAATAAAGCTCTTTTTTAAAAATTTATTTTGGAGAGAGAGAGAGAACCCCAAGCAGGCTCCACTCTCAGTGTGGAGCCTGATGCAGGGCTTGATTCCATAAACCCTGGGATCATGACCTGAGCTAATATCAAGAGTAAGATGCTCAACTGACTGAGCCACCCAGGCGCCCCGGAAGCTCTTTTAAGTGTCCACCTGGCTGCTGTTGGAAACATGGAGATCAGTCAGAAAGCAAATACAGTCATTTAGGTGAGAGTAGAGGGTGGCTTGCACTAGGGCCATGGCAAGAGACACCATGAGATATGGCAGAATTAGGGTTGTATTTTGAAAACAGAGTCAGTAGGACTTCCTGATACATTGGATATGGGGTGCAAGGGAAAGAGAGAAACCAAGGCTGACTCCCCGATTTTAGCCTAGATGAGATGAAATTTGTGGCCCTGTAGTGACAGGGAAACTCTGGAGCATGAAGTTGGGCCAGTAGTTAAGTGGCCCATCTTGGACTTATTGTATTTGAGCTGCTTATTTGGAATACAAATCAAGATATCAAGTAGGTAGTTGTACATTCAGGTGCAGGTATTATCTCCTGGGAGTTGACCTACATTGGTAAAGCAGACCTTACTTTGTAAGCTCTGAATCTTCTAATAAAAATTTTTTTGCATTAAGCTTCTGGGTTTTTTGATAATTTTTAAAATGCAAAAGAGAAAATGTATATAAGTGCAAAGATAAGAGTTTGTGTAAAAGAGAGAAAGGTCTGGAAAGAAACACATCATGGTCAACGATGACGCTTAAGCAGTTTACCTTTTAAAAAGTTTTTTTTTGTTGTTTTAAAGTTTATTTATTTATTTTGAGGGGGGAAGGAGCAGAGAAGGAGAGAGAGAATCCCAAGCAGAATCCATGCTGTCAGTGCAGAGCCCGACATGGGGCTCTAACTCACGACATTGAGATCATGACCTGAACCGAAATCAAGAATCAGATACTCAACTAACTGAGCCACCCAGGAGCCCCACGCAGTTTACCTTTTACAGTTATGTATTAAAAAAAATTTTAAATATTTATTTATTTTTGAGAGGGAGACAGAGTGCAAGTAGGGGAGGGGCAGAGAGGAAGACACAGAATCTGAAGCAGGCTCCAGGCTCCAAGCTGTCAGCACAGAGCCCAACGTGGGGCTCGAACCCAGGAACTGTGAGATCATGACCTGAGCCAAACTCTGACAACCGACTGAGCCACACACGTGCCCCTACACTTATGTATTGATTAGATCTTTTTAATTAAATAAAGAACCTATAGACTTTTTTCAGTTTCAAAAAGAAGTCCATGATAGTAAAGGCAGGTTGTGATCTCTGTATCACCTCTCATTCCAGAAGGAACCAGAGACACCATATCCATTTTGTTCCTGCTCGTCTGCCTGGGATTAATAACTGCACCATTCATGAGAAAGACTCATCCTAGGTGTAATTTTATCAGTTAATAAAGACAATCCATCTTTCTCTTTGATGATAGAGGCCACCTCCACAAATTTGAAATCTTAACGAATTCCTGTGATAGTCTGTGACACTATGGAGCTGAAGAGACCTGGAGCTTCTGTCCACCTCTCCCATTTGCAGATGAGGGTGGAGGTCTAGGCTCCCTGCCTGGCTGCCTCTGCTGAGTGGGTGCATGGGGCACAGTGTTTCTTCTCTGTTATCTGGCTGAAGTTGAGTGGTTATTGTGTAAAAGTTCCTCTTATGCTAGACTGGACTTTCCTTGGTTCTGTGGCTGGAGGAAGCAGGCTTTTGTGGCTGGTTTTTCATGTGTGCTTGTTGCCATTTCTGAGTTCCCGATTCTTCAGCTCCAAGTCTGGGATCTATAATGGAGAAAGAAAAACCCAAGTTGCTCAGCACTGTGTTATTCCTTGTGTTTCAAGGTCCCTAGCCCATCTTCCTTCCTCTCTCCACCTTCAGAGTCTTCTTTTGTTTGTGGTATATAGCATGTCCATCATATAGTTGAATTTAGCAGGAGAGATAGGGAAAAGTACACCTATTCCATCCTTCTGGAGGCAGAAGTCCTTTGTGACATTTTTAAATTACAGAATGGAAAAATAAAATCTGGAGTCAGCTCAGTCCTTCGTTTCCTCAGAAGACCTCCAGTCTCCGCAGCAATGGCTGCATGGGGGGGTAGGGAGGAGGGGAGCAGGCAAGGCTCCTGTCACAGGCTGGCTTCTCTCAGAAGCAGACTCTGAGATGGAGTTAGCATGTGGAATGTTCAGTAGGGAGAACTGTGAGATTGACACCCATGGAAAGGGAGGGAAGGGAAAGAAGCAGGATTTTGTAGAGGAAAGATGTCAAGTCTTCACCTCCATGGAAGCTTCAGCTGACCTTGCAGGGCATTCTGAAGATGTCCCAAGTTGGACAGACAGGGTCAGACCTTTAGGCTCCCACGTCATCAGTCATGGGATGTGGGTCACCAGAAAAAGGATGTGACTTTTTGCAAGGCAGTTTTCTTTATTGAGGTCATCTCTGGAGGGGGCTGCCGGCAATGCTCCTGGCAGCTGGGGAACTAAGTCTGTCCTTCTGAAGGGCGCTCTGGGTGATACATCACAGCTTTTGTCACACGTGACTTTCTGCAATCAGCTGGTGACAGAGAACTCCAATCACTATCCTTAAGTTGTGGCTTGACTTGGAGGTTGTTGATTTCCATTGGTTTTCTGTACTTTTGATGACTATTTTCAAGGAAAGGGTAAGCCTCGGATATGGGAAATTTCTCTGGCTACACAAAGCTAGATCCTAGCAATGAGAGCAGAGAACAGACTTCTTACCCTGTCCTACCCCATCTCATCTGGCTCTAGCCAACCTTGCTTGTTAAACTCTCTTTCTTTAAGACTGAGCAGCCACCTCTAAACATGTTACTGTGAACAGCACTACTCATATGACCATACTTTATTGTGCATCACTGTGTTTCTTCAACTCACATGTTTTATTTTGAGTGCTCCCAACCACTCTGGGTGGTAGGAATTCTTATTCCTTATTTTCCTCTGCTTTTCCCACTATACTGCTCTGTCTGCCTCTTATGCATGAGGGCCTCAGGCAGCTTAACAGAGCCATTATTTCATAGCCTGTGTACCTCATGCTCTGTACAATATGAAACTGTCATATGCAGCTTCAATTTTAAAAATAATTTGAAACTGGGTGCCTGGTTGGCTCAGTCGGTTAAGTGCCTGACTTTGGCTCAGGTCACAATCTCACAGTTTGTGAGTTCAAGCCCCGCATCAGGCTCTGTGCTAACAACTCCAAGACTGGAGCCTGCTTCAGATTCTATATCTCCCTTTCTCTCTGTCCCTCTCCTGCTGGCACTCTGTGTGTATCTCTCTCAAAACTAAATAAACATTTAAAAAAAGGTTTTTTTTAATAAAAATAATTTAGAAGAAAATATTTCAAATATTTACTTTGGCTATCTCCAGATTATTAGAGTTACAGGTGATTTTGTTTTCTTCTATACTTTTCAGTGTCTTCTACCATTTTTATAAGAATACATATTACATCATAAAGTAGAAAAAAGCCTTTGAAAAAAGAAAATAAACAGTCCGATAGAAAAGACGGTTCAAAAGTGAAGCCAGCTGTCAGTGGGCAAAGTGTGAAAAAAACACAACACAGTCTGAGAATAGACACATCTATATACTCTGCCCTCATTTGTAGAAATGATTCCATTTATGTATTAGATGAGTTTCTGAAATGTTGACTCTAAATCGGTTTTTTCTAAGTTGAAGCCTACTTTAGAAAGGATAGGGAAAGTACTTATATAAGTAAATATTGTAGTAACTCCCTTTGTATAGTTACAATAATACATTTAATTGCACTTTACTGTTTACAAAACATTTTAATGTACATTGTCTGGTTTCACCCTCCCAACACTGATGTATGGAGCACTGCTTTTTTTTAAAAATAATTTTTAATAGCTTATATATTTATTTTGAGAGAGGCAAAGACACCACAAGTGGGGGAGAAGCAGAGAGAGAGGGAGAAAGAGAGAGAATCCCAAGCAGGCTTCATGCTGCCAGCACAGAGCCTGACATGGGGCTCAAACTTTTGAAACCACGAGATCATGACCTGAGCCAAAACCAAGAGTCGAACGCTTAACTGGCTGAGCCACCCAGGTGCCTCTGGGCACTGCCTTTTTCCTTTTGTGGGTCCAAACGTGTCTGAGACTCAGAATTTTCAGTACATTGGCAATCACAGCTAGAAAAAAAATCCATCTAGGACTTAAATTCATGTCTTATGACCACTCAATCTGGCTTTCTTTCCACTATACCAGCCTTGAATTCAGTTACTTACAAACACTGATTTCCATGTCTACTTGATGTGAATTTGTTTATAAGGCATTTCTTTCATTAACTCATTCTGAAGCTACTGAGTGCCTGCCATGTGCCAGGCCTCCTCCCTTGACTGGGGACACAGGTATGTACGAAACAGACACTATCCTAGTCTCATAGAATTTAGAGTCTGGGGGCAGGGCTTAGCGGTGTGGGAGAAAGAACTGACCAGGACCATGTCAGGTGGTAGCTGAGTATGATGAAGATGACAGGCACGACACTAGAGCAGAGAGACTCAAGGTGTGTGTGGGTGTGGGGGTCACTTCAGGAAGGGTCATCTGAGGGCCCTTTCTGAGTAGGAGGAAACTAGGTAACTCAGGGGATTAGAGCATTCTGGTGAGAGGGAATCATAAAAGTAAATATCCTGAGGTGGTAGGAATAGACTTGGTTTGTTTGCAGGACCAGAGGAAGGTCTGCAAGACTGAGGTGGGGGCTTGGGGCACCTGGGTGGCTCAGTTGGTTAAGCGTCTGACTCTTGACTTTGGCTCAGGTCATGATCTCACGGTTCGTGGGTTTGAGCCTCCATATCAGGTTCCACACTCTTAGCATGGAGCCTGCTTGTGATTCTGTCTCCCTCTCTCTCTACCCCTCCCTTGCTTGCTCTCTCTCTCTGTCAAAATAAATAAAAATAAAACTTAAAAAAAAAAAGACTGGAGTGGGGGCCCTTTATGGCTGGTGGACTATAGCTAAGAATTTGGCACGTGACTTGTGATCATGGGACAGAGCCCAGCTCTTTCTTGAGGCTATTGTGTGAGCAATGGCCAGTGTGGTCCGGTGGGTTCCAGGCCTGACCCTGGCACTGACTCATTCCATTCTTGGGCAAATGGCTCCTTGCATTCCCAACCTCAGTTTCTCTACCCATGAAGTACAGAGGTTGTCACTGTCCTTGTTTCCTACTGAATTCATTCCCCCTGCCCCCTTCCTCACAAGATTATAAGCTCTGTGAAGACTGGAATGAGGTCTCTGTTTTAGATCTAGCTTCTTCACACCACAACCCATCCGTCCACCCACACCCAGAAGCACTGAGGCCATTTTTGTTAAATCATGACAGATCAACTGTTATAGAAGGTAGAGATTTAAGAAATATCCAGGGGTTAGAATAAGCTGGATTTGTTGACCAATTGTGAAAACTAGCAATCGAATTAGCTATAAAAAGAAAAAGGAGGCATGTGTAGGCACTTGCAGCTGGTTTCCTGCTAGCTCCCAGCAGCCCTCACCATCTGGGACCTGAGGGTAGAGCTCCACACCCCAATCCTCTCCCTCACTCAGGGGTGCCTTGCCGGGAAGAAATGTGCCATCTTGCCTGATAGGCTTTTTGGAAGTCAAGTCTGCTAGTCTGGAAGTCTTCTGGGAATGAGATTTACCTACCTGAACAGCCCATGTTTCATATCGATGTCTCCACCCCAACCGTACCTTCTTTGAAGACATTAGTAAAGAAAGGGATAGAAGATATTTGCTCAGCTTCAACCTTAGGAATAAAAGGGTGAGTCTTCCAAATTCAAAAGTGATCATTTACTCCCAGCTCTCCCAGGGCTCCCCATCACCCTTAGAAGGAAATCCAATATCCTTACAAAGACTTTCAAGGTCCTGCAAGTTCTAGATCTTACCTCCCCTCCCAGCCTTACCCCACACCATTCTGCTTCTCTCTGTCTTCCCACCTTCTCTTAGTCCCTGGGATTGGCCATCCTGACCTCCTCCCATGGCTGGGAACTCTCTCTGCCTTTCCCCTTGCCTTTCTCATTGGCAGGTGAACTCATTCCTATGCTCATCCTTTGCATGTCTGGTGGAATATGACTGCTGGGACACAGGCTCTTCTAGTCGAAGTCCCACAGACCTCTAGGGCTCTATCTATCAGACCTCATTGTAATTTACCTTTAATGCCCTGCCTCCCCGAGGGCAAGGGCTGTGTTGTCTTATCCAAAAGGTGGCCTTCCTGCCACACCCAATGTGTGGCATAGAAGCCAAAAATCTTTGTTGAATAGATGAACAAATGAACCAGAAAGGCCTTTGAAACTTGTCAGCATTAGATTTTAAGGTGAAATTTGGGGGATTGCTTGAACTTTTGTTTTTTTGACTCTGGCAGTTGTTGAGATGAGCAGAGGTTAGGAAGGGGAAGGTAGGAGAACAATAATAATGAGAAAAGCATTTTTGCGCTCTTATGTCAGGCTCTGCTCTAGGCTCTTTACATGAATTGGCTCATTTAAACCCCACAATAAATATTATTATCTCTACTCTGCAGTTAGTCCTGGTGGGGAGGGTGGGGAGGTGGGCAGTATGTACTAGATGGGCAACTTTAAATAGAAAGAAAGGTAGGATCAATCTGGGAACTGCTTTAAGAAAGGGAAGAAGCCCTAGGACTCTGGCTTCAGGGCTGGGAACTGGCTCTGGGTTGCCCACTCAACAATAGACAGGGTTTACGGGTTCTCGCCAGTTGCTAGGCACCAGGCTACAAGTGCTTTCTATGCACGCTTCATCCAGTGTGCCCAGCAGCCCACTGAGGAAAAGGAACTTCAGAAAGTTCAGGCACTAAGGTCACCTGCTTAGTGTCACACAGCTGGTTGGTGGCAGAGCTCTGTCATCGTCAGCTAGGACGGCTATAACAAAATACTGTAGGTTGGGTGGCTTAAATAATGGACATTTATTTTTCACAGTTCTGGAGACTGAGAAGATTGAGATCAGGATGCCAGAGTGGTGAGGGTCTGTTGAGAGCCCCTTTCCTAGCTTGCAGGCACCTGCCTCTTTGCCATGTCCTCACATGGCAGAGAGAGAGAGAGAGAGAGAGGAGTAAATGCTGGTCTGTTCCTCTTCTTATAAGGGCAATAATCCCATTAAGGGGCTCCATTCTTGTGACCTTATCCAAACCTAATCACCTCTCAAAGGCCTCGCCTCCAAATACAATCACACTGAGGTTTGGGTCTTCCACATTTGAATCTGGGGGCGGGGACACAAACATTCAGTGCATAACAACCCTGAGGTCCACTTGCTCACCGGGAGAGTCCCAGATACTCAATGAAGCGCCATGTTCTGGTTCACTTCTTGAGTGTAGCTGAATGTGTTTCCTTGGAGCACTGAAGCTGTATTAGGGATTTATACAAACAAGGTACTGCCCAGGTCAGCAAGTCTAAGTTTGGAAGGGCAGATGCAGAACTCACTTTTGCCTCAGTAGAAGACAGATGATTTTAACTGAGATCCCTCAGTCTGGAGGCCCCCAGAGAATCCCCTAAGCTCAGTCTGGTATCTTGATCCAAGATATTTTTGGCTGGTGCTCCAAGTACTTTCTCTGTTCCCTGGCTGAGCCTCCTCCATCTGATACCCACAAAGCCCAATCTCTTCTATAAAAGCAAAATTTCTCTTTCTCAAGCCGAGTCTTCTGTCCTGAGCCAGATGCCTGAGGTCCCTTCTGTCTTATAGCTTCTACTTCCAGAGTCATTTTATCTCTCCATGTAGGCTGACTAACTCATCTCTGTTTGCTGGGGACTTCACTGGTTTTATTTAGCACTTACGGTCTTCTGCCTTATGTCCCCTTTCAGTCCTAAGTAAACTGGGATGGTAACTTTACACCAAGATAGGGAAGAGGAATGTGTTTTGTCATCCACACACCATTTACTTAGCCCCTAGTATATACATCTTGTCTGACTGTGTGACAAACTTTCATCCCTGGTCCCAGAGATTGGCAGGTTAGAGACAAAACACTTGTGCAGACATAGCAGATTTCTTTCACGGCTGCATGTCCCCTTTCGGACACTAGATGGCAGCCTCACCCCCTTTGTTTAAAGAAAAGACTGCAAATACCACTTACCAGGCCTCTTGGAAATGCTAGCCATCTGGGAAAACCACGGGGCCAGAGGATTAAGAGAGAGAGAGAGCGAAGTGAAATATATATGCTTATGGGACAGACTGGAATGAGCAGATTAGTGTGAGATGGCAAGTAGTGAAAAGCAAAAATAATCAGATTCAGCACAAAATCTTTCAAGCGTTTAGAATTGAGGGGGGGAAGAAAGGCATGCTGTTTCACTGCGGGGTAGGTCTGCTTTCACCATCTGATCCAAGCAACCTGTCCCTGTGAGCAAACTGTATAAAAGAGGAAAGAAAAGCCAACTGGAGTGAGAGAAGCCAAATGCAGGGGATAGACCATCTTCTGGGTCAAGTTAATCACAGCTTTGGTTCTCTAGGAAATGAACAGCATAATACAGGAGACGTCCCTTGAGGTGTGTTTAACCGGACCCGGCTGACTGGCCGAAGACAGGCTGGCAAGCCTGGGGAGAGGCCTCTCCGGAGGCGTGACTCAGACCTCCTGCAGAGAGCACCGTTGCCATGAGCCCGCTCATCATCCTCGAGGAGCTAAATTTATATTCTGAGAAAAGAACATTGTGGTGCTGGAGCTGGCAGGAGGGAACAGGGAGGAGGTGGGAAGGGAGAGCTGCACCCTCTTGGGGTGGGTCTTTGTTGGCTTTAAATGGATTCACATCATAAGGGCTTCTGGGAGTGAGCCCGGGGGATTTTTCACGGAACAAGTAGTGTATGAGCAAATCTAGTTTTCTCTGTAAGCATCTTCCCCCTTAAATTTCAGCAAGTGCTAACAAACACTGAGTGTATGAGGCACGCAAATTATGCCACTGACTTCTCCTCCCCATCTCTCAAGGCCTTATTTGAATTCAAGATGCATACACTGCCCTTCATAAGCCATACTTGTTAACCCAGACAGTGGTGGAGCTGGACGGGCCTCAGTGGCCTCAGTGGTCCCGGGGCTTTTCAAACCGTTGGAGAGTCCTAGCCACCCAGGGTTACTGCAGGGGTTCCTTAAACAGAGATGCCTTTGACTCTTCACATAGAATAATGTAAAAATGTCTGAAGAAACAGTAACCACTTTCATCTCTTTTATTATGGGCTCTGGAAAAATTTGGTCTGGAAAAAAAATCCCTTATTACAAATAAAAGAAGCCCACAGATCAAGTTTTTTGGGCCCAGAGTGGCCAAGTGGAACAATGGCCTTGTCTGTAGCTGATCGTGCTGGATGATTAAACCCATGTGGACACAGCTGGTCCTGGCAGAGCCCAGTCAGAAGACACACTTTCCCTGTCCTGGATCCCGAGGAGCAGGTCAGAAGAGGGATCCGAGGCTGGGAGTCTGGAGTGGAGTCGCCAGTAGGCAATGAGGCGTTTTTGAGGAGAAAGCTGAGGAGAGGCATCATGGAAGGTGCTTCCGCTCAGGCGTGGGAGCTGCTCTCAGTCCATCAGAGGGAATCAGATGGCTGAAGAAGTTGTATCCCCTTTTGCTTTTAGGGATCAGAGGAATGTTTTTATGCTTGTGTTCTCAGCATGGGAGTCTGACACGCCAAGAGTTGAGGACAGCCCTGAACTGCCTGGCTGATGGGAATGTCCCCAGCTGGAGGGAAATGTGAGCAAAAGGCGGAAGGAGCCCTGAACATGGGATACGTTGGCCTCTTACCTCTGAGTCTCAGGGTCTTCAGCTGTAACATTAGGAGTTATATTAGAGGTTCCGTATTACCACAGAACCTCTAGTATACGATCACAGGGTCGTTTGGAGAAACAAGTAAAATGGTAAATGAGGCAGGTGTCTTCAAATACAAAGTCGAATAATAAAAATGGCTGATAGCTTTGGGGCACTATGTTCAGCATAGGACTTATACAGCCAGTTCTCACGGAAGGACCTGTAGAAAGCAATGATGCCTTAACACAAAGGACATGGGAGTCCCCCATTGTACCAGCTAAGAGCAGGGAGTTTGGCATCACACAGGCCTGGGTTTGGTCCTGCCCCTAGCAGTTCCCGACTAACTGTGATGCTGAATGGGTTACTTAACACCTCTGAGTTTCACTTTCCTCAAGGTAATTCCTGGTGTATAGGATTGAGGTTGTATAGATTAAATGAGATCGTGTATATAAGACATTTAGCAAAATGCTTATCAAGTGCTTGCAAACATCAGCTTAAAAAGGATGTTTTTACATGAGCTTCTGTAGAGCTCCTATCCTAGTCACTAGGGGTACACTAACATTAGTAGGGCATCGTGTCTGCACCTGCCTTGCAGTGTTTACGATCAAATTGGGAGGTAAGATGTAAATGTAGGCAGATCACTCAAGTATAAGACAGTTGACAAAAGATAACAAATAAGTGATCCAAACTTTATATATTTTAAGGAATTTAGACTAAGGAGAGCAGTAACTTCAAGGTGGGGGCAGGAGGTAGGGCAGGAAGATTTTTTGCAAAGCCAGATTATATGTCCATGTAATTGATATTTTGTCACTCTCAGGGCAACCATGTAAGGTAAATCATGGGTAAACTCGACATTTTGTCCTTTGGGGATTAGATTTCAGCATATGAATTTGGGATCGGGGCACAAAACTTCAGTCTGTAACACTTATGCATTTCTGAGAACAGTCCCCTCCAGATGTTTTCACACATAGATATATGAACTCTGCGAACCCTTCTTGATTATTATAGTTAAGACTGGTGTCCAAAATGACCCAAACCTGGAAAGTTCTATTTTATAGTGAATATATGCCATTTGGCTTTCTCTCTAGCTAGCTACAGAATGAGGACTGAGCCAGGCCAGGCTTGTCATTGTAGTTTATTCTCTTGGCCACAATAATTGGTCAGTGGAATGAGCATTGACAAAGGCTAGGTAAGTCAATATTATTCCCTGGGATTTTTCATACGTAATTAAGAAAATCTGGTATCTCAGGTTATGGGTTGTGGTAGATTGTTATTTTCAAAGATGTTCACAACAATGTCTCCCAGAGTACAGCTCTTCTTACAATGTGACTTTTTCACTTCTATTGGGAAGTAGGGTTTATGTTCCCTCTCCTTGGATCTGGGTAAATTTGAGACTATGGTGGAAATAATCCTTTGTGATATCTGAGTGTATGTAATTAAAGATAATGCACTTTCCACCTGGTTCTCTTGGGGTACTTGCTCTTGGAATCCAGCCATCATGCTGTGAGGAGGCCCAAGCAGCCATGTGGAGAGGTTATGAATATATGTTTTGGCTGATAGCCCCAGATGAGGTCTCAATCAACTGCTAACATCAATCATCAGACAAGTGGGTAATCTCAGATGATTCCAGATCCCAGCTATTATCATTCCTAGTCTTTGAGACCCAGATGATGCCACAAAGACTAAAGATGAGAGCCATGCCCAAATTAAAGATTATAATGGTGATAATTAGTACAGGTTTGTCAGCAAAATAAATGATTGTTGTTGTACTGAGCCACCAAGTTTGGAATGGTTTATAATATAGCAATAAGTAGTTGAAACATGGAACCCGATAATAAGAATTTGGAGTGTCCAACAACAGTGTCCTCTATAGCAAGACAATTTACTGGCAGTAGGAGAGAACAATGCCAAGCAGAGGTCAAAGTGAAAAGAGAGTTCCAATGATGATTGAGTCCCCAAATTCAGTCCCTGAGCTTCTCAGATCTTCATCTGCTTCTACTCCTTTTCCACTCACACTGTTGAGCTACCTACTTCAGCGTCCTTCCAGCACATCCATTTTCTTGCTTAAGGTAGTTGGACTTAGGTTCTACCATCACTTTTATGAAGAGAGAGGTCTTAATGCCTCTTTCTGTCAGAATGTGCTACTTGGGATGTGGTGTGTAGACCAACAGCATCAGTCTCAATTGGGAGATTGTGAGATATGCAAATTTCTAGGGACCATCCCAAACCTGTTTGTGGGGGCGGGGCCCTGGAATCATTTTTAACAAGCTCTCTGGGGAAGTCTTACGCTGTTAAAGTTTCAGAGACTCACTCTACATTCTAGCAGTGCCTCACTGTTTTTCTCACTCTCCCTAAAGTAGGGACTAGGGAGTGATGTAAGCGACATGAGATCTGAAAGTTTAACTCCTGACTCTGTCTCTCCACTGTATCCCTCTGAAGCTGCCTCCCCGGGGAATGGATAAGGAAGTGTGGCCGATGGTGACACGGCACGAAAATAATTTTCCCATAGAGACTATGCATTTGAAATTGTGTATTCATAACCATTCATTTGCTGTATAGAATTTGCCAGGCTCTGCCTAGTTGTTGGGAGTACATCTAGGTATTGACACAGTTTCTGTCCCCAGGGTAATTAAAGCTCAGCTTTGGAAAGATGATCTGAAGAAAAGAATTTAATAACACACTGTAGCTCATGCCAAAAGCCAAATGACAGATACAGTCATGCATCCTGGACACCCTGTATATTCACCATTTCAAATATTATGTTCCCTGGCCCCATACACTATCACACCATCCTCCAAAGTCCAATTTTTGAGCATTGGAGCCATGTTTCCCAGACTGTCTCTCACATCTGTCAACAGCACAAAACTCCACATCCACGTGCCCCAATTTTGGGTTCAGAAATATAGGCTCTATAGATAGGTTTTTAATGGAAGGGAAGATAAATTAACATCTAGTGGTGAAGCCAAGAAAGGATTTGCAGAGGATGTAAAATTAAGCTGGGTCTAATAGGAGGGGCAGCGCTTGGATTCTAGGGGAGAAGGGGGAGGGGCAGCCTAGGGGGTGGAAGAGGAACCATGTGACGTGAGGAGGGCTGAGGAAGTGCTGGGAGAGCGGCCAGTGGGTCTGTTAGGTCAGACTGTAGAGAAGAAAGGTGGAGAGAAGGGGTGGGTATTGTACTTGTGCACATAAGTCATGGAAGATGACAGGATATGGGAGAGCAAGGGCCCGCCTGAAAATGATCGCTGAGAAAGCTGATTTTAGCCGCAGTATGCAGGATAGGCTGGAGGAGACTGTGGTGGGCCTTCTCTTAAGGCCCTGCTGTGTCCCATGTCATTTTTGTTCCATTCTGTGGGAGGATGGCGCTGTGCTTTTCAGGGCCTTTAACCCCATATGAAAACGGTCCCAGGTTTATTTTGATTGCAGTCTTGACCAGTCATTTGCCCAAGGAGGTGTGTTCCTTTCTGCATGCATTGCAAAATACTAAAGCTCTCTCTCTTTTCTTTTTTTCAATATATGAAATTTATTGTCAGACTGGTTTCCACACAACACCCAGTGCTCATCCCAAAAGATGCCCTCTTCAATACCCATCACCCACCCTCCTCTCCCTCCCACCCCCCATCAACCCTCAGTTTGTTCTCAGGTTTTTTTTTTTATTATTTAAAAAAAAATTTTTTTTTTGACATTTATTTATTTTTGAGACAGAGAGAGATAGAGCATGAATGGGGGAGGGTCAGAGAGAGGGAGACACAGAATCTGAAACAGGCTCCAGGCTCTGAGCTTTCAGCACAGAGCCTGACGCAGGGCTCAAACCCACGGACTGTGAGATCATGACCTGAGCCGAAGTCGGCCGCTTAAGCGACTGAGCCACCCAGGCGCCCCTGTTCTCAGTTTTTAAGAGTCTCTTATGCTTTGGCTGTCTCCCACTCTAACCTCTATAAAGCTCTCTTTTTAACCTGTGCACAGTTGTCTGGCCTTTCGGCCACCATCCATCCCCTCCCCCACCCCCACCATGCCATCCAGTCCAGCCTTCTCTGCTTGGATCAGTGTTTGGCAGACTGTGGCAATGAACAGAGAGTGTTTAATGAGAAACAAACCAGCTTCGTTGAAGTATAATTGGCGGACAATAGATTGCACATATTTGAAGCATACAATTTGATGTTTCGACATATACATGTATATATAATGATTTTATATATATGGTGTATACATATACCCTAGGTATATACACATACACAATCATTACCATGATCAGGACAATGAGCATATACATTATTCCTGGAGGTTTTCTCATGCCAATCAGGGGACAATTTTAGCTGCATTTTATAGATGAGGAGACAGAAACATAGAAAGAGATTTTCTAAGGGGCCAACCTGATTGGAAATGGAAATTGGTAAACCAGAGTCTTCCAATTTGTAATGGAATTTTATGCTTTGGTGCTCCTTAAATTGTCATATTTTTGATTATTTAAATTTTTTAAATGTTTATTCATTTCAGAGAGAGAGAGAGAGAGAGAGAGAGAGAGAGAGAGAGAGAGAACATGAGCAGGGAAGGGGCAGAGAGAGAGGGAGACACAGAATCTGAAGCAGGCTCCAGGCTCTGAGCTGTCAGCACAGAGCCAGATGCGGGGCTGGAACTCAGGGACCACAAGATCATGACCTGAGCCAGAGTGGGACACTTAACTGACTGAGCCATCCAGGCGCCCCTGTCATATTTTTAACTGTATAAAATAAAAATCAGGTAATCATTGTGTTTTAAAAAACGTTTGTATGTACCTGTATTTTTACTCGTCTTAAGCTACAAGTGTATACCTATAGGAAAACAAAACCACATTAAAGTAAGTATTAAATTTTGGGCTTTTGGATACTGTTTTCCCTTTTTTAGGGAAAAGGGACTGCTACTCTTCAGGCGGTAACACAGATTAAGGAAACAATGTTTTAATCATAGCTGCTCCAGAGTTAAGTGGTTCAGGAGAAAGTTTAGATTGGATTAGGCCAAAGATACTTTACATTTTTTTTCCAGAAGGGAAACATTTCTACATACAGCCTATTTTAGTTTTTAAACTCCAAATCAATTCAGAGTCCTTCAGACTAAGGCATTTATTACTCTGGGTGCCAATTTAGCTTGTACAGATATTTGTACAATTAGCTTGTGGATGAAAAACATACTTCCTTCTCAACCTCCTTCTATTATAAAAAGCAAAGTAAAAGAATAGAGCCTTTTTGGTAAGTCAGCTTTTTTGCCCAGTGTGAAAGCTCTTCCTTGGTTTTGTTCCCTTATTCAGGCAAAGGCAGCAGAGGTGGGTTCTAATTCAGCTCCAACACTAACTGGGTTTTTAGACTGGCTGCTTTAAAATCCTTGTTGGACACCTGTGTCATCTTGGTGGTGTTTTCTCGATTGTCTTTTCTCAATCATGTTGAGATCTTTGATGTTGAGTACGTTTTTAAAAAACAATTTGTTTAACATTTATTTATTTTTGAGAGACAGAGCATGAGTGGAGGGAGGAGCAGAGAGAGAGGGTGACACAGAATCCGAAGCAGGCTCCAGGCTCTGAGCTGTCAGCACAGAGCCTGATGTGGGGCTCAAACTCATGAACCATGATATCATGACTTGAGTCAAAGTTGGTTGATGTTTAACCGACTGAGCTACCTAGGTGCCCCAAGTAGTGTTTTTTTTTTTTTTCTTTTTCTTAATTGAAACTAGGATATCTTGAGTATTATGTTCTGAGACTCTGGATCTTAATTAAATCTTGTATGTTAGCAGGTCTTTGCTGATGCTGCTTTGGTGGAGGAAAGGGGGCATTGCCTATTCCTGCCAGGTGGGGATGAAAGTACAGGTTCCCCTCCTGGCCTCAGTGGATACTCGAGGGGGAGAGAGACTCCTTGTCACTGCTGGACAGCAGTGGGTGGGAGTTAGGCTCCCCACATGGGTTCCGCTGACACCTTGGGGTGGGGGTTTACGTGGTGAGTCTCATTATTGCTGAGTGGTGGCCAAAGTCCCAACTCTCCACTGGGCCCCGTCTGATCCTCCAACAGCACCCCAGCAGAAAAAAGGAGGGGTGCCTTGCTACCACCTGGTGAAGGAAGAAGTCCAGGTGTCCCGCAGAGTCTCCACTGACCCTTCCACATGGCCGGGGATGCTTGTTGTTGATCAGCAAGAAAGAAAAGCCCAGTTTCTCACTTGGCACCATACCAGCGAGGGGGTGGAAGGAGGAAGGGAGTTGAGAGTGTGTTATCACAGTCTGCAAAAGTAAAAATCTAGGCTTCCCTTTGACATTTACTGGTAAAGGTGGGAGTGAAGCTGCAACAGTTTTGGGGGATATTTGGCTGGAGCTGAATCATTTTTGCCTAAAAGTTTTCTGTTTTGTTAGGCTGTCCCTTTCTTGGGAGGGAGCAGGCTTTTCTTGGAGTTTTTTTTTTTAATTTAAAAAATTTTTTTATTGTGGTCTACGTTTATTGGCATTTCTAGGTTGCCAACTTCTCCAGCACTTAGACTGGAGGCAAAAAGGAAAACTCAGAGAACTCACTACTGTGCGGTTTCTTGGGTCCTGAGGTTCCTAGTCTGTCTGTCCTCTTCTAACTTTTAGAGTCTTCTTGAGTTTATTTTAAGGTCAAGGGTTTTTATCTGCACTTAGCAGGGAAAAGGGACAAATATGTCTACTCCATCTTTCTGTAAGTGGTAGTCTTAGGGTCAGTTTTAACTCTAGCAGCCTGTGACCCTGGAGCCCTCTGGAATTCCTTATGGATTTGGTGAGCCAGTGGTACCCAGTGGCTGAAAGGTCGTTCAACCCAAATGATGACTCTGCTCTGACTGCTGTGTGACCCTAGTCAAGTGACTGCCTCTTTCTGGTCTGGATTTCCTACATGTCCTGACCTGCGTTGCTAGAAATGTAGGGTCCTCAAATTCAGAGCGCTCTATTCTCTTTCCTTCTTGTTTTCCTTCACCATTAACTCTGGCCCTGTTCCTTATCTCTTTTGTCTTTTCCTTCTCCTCTTGTCTTCTTACCCTCTTTTCATTCTTTCTTCTTGTTCTTCTGACTCGACCTGTAATGTAGAGACAAAGTGTCAGGCAAGCCCCTGAGAGAGCACACCTTTTTATCTTCCGGAGGTGAGCAGAGTGGAAGGAGGTTTTTCTGGTGTGATACTCATGTTAGTTCTGTCCAGTGTCTTTCAGGGTACTTACCAGCAAGTGTCCTTCCTAGCAGGTGCTCACAGGAGGTTGAGGCATTGAGACTCTTAGGTCCCAGCTAAACAGAGCTGCTGTACCTCTAACTTTGTTGACTGTTGCCACCTTGTGGAGTGAGAGGGAAAGTCAGATGAGAGGAGACTGGAGAGGATATTCCAATATGTGATAAAGATGTCCCCTGAGAAACTGCCCTTCCTGCTTGATGACTTTCTTTCCTTGAAGTTATATAATCATTTCAACCGGTTTGTGATTCTGACTCACATACATCCTTTTGAAGGAGAGTGCTGTGGGAAGCATAAAATGTAGACTTTGGAGTCCCAGAGAATGAGGTTTGAAATTCAGCTAAGCCTTTGTGGGAGCTATGTGACCTTGAGAAACTCACCTGACATCTCTGAGCCTCTGTGAAAGAGGGAGTCATCCCAGAGTGATCCTAAGAAGGGTCAGGTAAGGGGGAAATGCCTGGGAGATGTTAATTTCCTTCATGCAGTGATGAAAGAGCATTAAGAGAAAGGCTTCCACTTCGTTCTGGGGGTCATGGCTGCAACTGAATGCACTGGGTCAGAGGAGGAGGGGCACTGACATTTTCTGAGGTTCAAAGTGCCAGGTACTAAGCTACTTAAATAATTTCCTTTAGCCCTCCAAAAACCCTGAGCAGAAAGCACTTACTTTATAGGTGATAAGGCAAGCTTGTGTGTGTGTGTGTGTGTGTGTGTGTGTGTGTGGTGGAGGGTGTTTAACTCAACTCTGCTACCTCTCCTTCCACCAGGTTCTACTTCTTCCTCCAGCATCTGCTAGGGGGGTGACGTTGGGGTTCTCTAATGAGATTTGAGTCCCTGGCTGGAGTAGGAAGGAGTAGGAAGGCAGCCCTGGAGCTGAGGAGCTGGGCTGAGCTGGAGACGCCAGGGAAGGTGACATGGGGAGTGAGATTAGAGCTGTTAGAGATTCCTGAGACCTGCTTCCATGCTGGGAGTAGCCCTGGGAGATACTGGTTGATAAAAACTGTTGGGAGAATCGTGACTTAGATGGTCTAGGAGATCTCAACTGTGCTGGAGGATGTTGGAGCCACTGTTGTCCTTGACTGTGGGTTGGTTGACTATACCCCTGGGACATCACACTGGCCAAGGAGGCCTGGGGGAAACTTTTAGGTTGAAGAGGGGGGATTGTTTCAGGGTCATTGCTGGAGCAGTAACAGTGGGGAAGGGAGGGAGAGAACATTAGTCTTTACCATTTGTGTACTACTTGCCATTTTAAAAAAGGTCTTTCGTGTCTGTCACTTAAGCTACCATTTAGCCAACAATGCATGTTGGGTTTACTCTGAGCCCAGAAGTGTGCAACAGTGAACTGTGCAACCATTGTGAACGAGGAATGGATAACATAGGAATACCCTATCCACGTAAGGAATGGGATAGACACACCCTCTGCTCTCCTAGAGCTTACAGTCATCATCACAACCTTGTGAGGTGGACACATCAAGTACGATCCCATTTTGCAGGTGGGAAAACAACGTTGGTGACTAGTGTATGGCGAATTGGGACCTGAACCTGGGTTTACTTGCTCTGGGGACCAATGCTCCTTCTAGTGCTCCATGCAGACTCTATTGTCATCTGAGTCTGTTTTGAATGTGGGTCTGCATTCGAATGTCTTCACTGTTCATTTTCTATTTTTATTCCCTTCAACTATGTTTGAATAGCCTTTCTGAAGTGCCCCAGAGTCCTGCAAATAAACCACCTAATCTCTCTTTTTCATTTCTCTCCTTCAGTGTGAGCTGGGAGTTTCTTAAATTGGCAGTTTAGTACAGAAAAGGATGGAAATCTTAAGAGAAAAATAAGGAATTCATCACTTATGTTTACTGATATTGTCACTGCAAAATTACCTGTATATTTATATATACACTCAAACACAAATATAAACAACCTTAGCTGACTCACGCCCTTCTCCAAACTTCATGGCCTATCAGCATCCTCTCGAGCATACACTCTTAAGTATCTTGCCCCTGTTTTGTTTTGTAGTATTCTCAGAGCAAAACTCAAACTTGGTTGAATGTAATTCTTTGGTTTCTCTCTGCATGTACTCCTGCAGTCAAAGATGGCTGGAAAAATACACAGAACCATGCTGATCAGCCTTCCTCTAAATTCAGTACTGTAGTCCTATCATGTTTTCATAATGTTTCATAACCTGTTCAGTGTTTCCCACTTTTAGAGGCAATATTTTGTTCAGATTTTCTATGATGATGATGATTATTAAAGAATATTCGTAGCAGCTTTATTTGTAACAGCTCAAACTGGAAACAGCCAAACTATCCATCAATAGGTAAATAAAATGTTGTGCATTCAAACAATGAAATATTACTTATTTATCCATAAGAGGAATGAAATATTGATACATGCAGGAACACGGATGAATCTCAAAGTAATTAGGCAGAGTGGCAGAAGCCAGATACTAAGAGTAAACACTGGATGATTCTATTTCTAAAAAAATTCTAGAAAACGCAAACAAATCTGTAGTGTCTGCAAGTAACCCAGGGGCTGCCTGAAGGGTAGGGGGAAGATGGAAAGGGCAGGAGGGAGGCATTACAGAGGGACACAGGAAACCTTTCAGAGTGCTGGATATATTCACTGTGTTGATGGTAGGGATGGTTTCATGCGAGTCTCGTATCTTAAAACTTATAAAATTGTACACTTTATCTATGAGCAGTTGTTTACATGTGAATTACATGTGAATTAACCTCAGCTAAGCTCTTAATTTTTTTTAAAAAAAAATTTATTTATTTTTGAGAGAGACAGAGACAGAGCATGAGCAGGGGAGGGCAAAGAGAGAGGGAGACCCAGAATCTGAAACAGGCTCCAGGCTCTGAGCTGTCAGCACAGAGCCCAATGCAGGGCTCGAACTCACGGACTGTGAGAACATGACCCGTGCTGAAGTCCGACGCCCAACCGACTGAGCCACCCAGGGATCCCAGCTCTTATTTATTTATTTATTTATGAACATAAAGAGTAATAAGTCAAATTAAAAAAAAAATCTATGTAACCAGTAAGGCCTGTTTCATGTTGATCATATTTCTTTTTTGCATCTGCGTAAGGAACTAAAAGACCTCTACGAAATTTGATCTGCTACTTAGAAGTATCAAAATATACATTAATGTCTTAGATTTGGGATCCTTTGGGGGGTTTTGTTTTGATAGGGAAAAATCTATTGTAAGATGGCAGGTAGGATTCATAGGGGAACTCCAGTCCCCGAACCAAAGATTCCCCTTCCTGGTTCTTCTTCCTACCCCGCCTGCTTGCGCAGGCGCCAAATTACTACTAATACGGAATGCGGAAGTAACAGACTATAAAGTGTACCTTCTGCTTCCCCTTCGGGGCTCAGACCTGTGGAGAGTGATTTCTGAGCCCCACGTGGGAATAAACCTGCCTTCCAAGATCTCCGAGTGTCGCTTGGTTCCTCCTGTCTTCCAAGATCTTGGAGTGCCGCTTGGTTCTTCCGTCGGGTGATCCAGACCAGGTTCCGTAACAGTTTATTTGTTTATTTGTTTTCTACAGTTTTAATCTGGTACACTGGAAAGAAAATGTCACATGATTTTGGTAAATGACAAAGGAGACTGTTTCAAAACAAAATGGTATAAACGAGGACACTGTGAGAGGCACACCGACATCTCGGGGGGCTGCATGGCAGGAACCGGATTGCTACTGTACCCATTTCACAGCCCACTGAGGATGGAGAGTGCGAGGGGAGGGACCGCTTGCCCTGAGACCTACCCCATTTGCAACAGGGAGTCCAAAGACAGAACCTTCCCCTGGTTTTCTGTTAATCCTTCACGGAACTTTACCCCGCCCCCGGTTTCTCATTTTCCTGCTATATTGTAGATCCAGACTGCGTTTGCATCTAATTTAAATTTGGAGGTTTTCTTCTCGTTAGTCTCTCTGTTCCCCATTTGACCAGTGCACAGATATTGGGATTTATTTCTGCAACGATGTTCACCGCCGGTGTCTCGAGAGCCTGTCCCAACAGGAAGAGCTTGCCCACGGTCAGGCGGTCCAGAGCTTCCGCTGCCTCCCCAAAGGCCGAGCAGGCCGGGGCGGCGCCCCTCTTCCTGGGCCTGGGTCTGTGGGCTGGGGCCTAGGAGCTGGGACCTGGGGGCTGGGGCCTAGGGGCTAGGGGCAGTGCACTGGTGACTACTTTGCCCCCTTCCGCCCCGCGACATTTATTTTAGCTCCTTACTCTAATTTGGAACACCACTTTCTTAGAGCAAAAGATCTTGCCTCCTATTTCAGTGACAGTTGAAGAAATCTGAAGGAAACTTCCCCACTACCACATTGGCCCTCCATGGTTTGTCCTCTTATGCTGGGTCATCCTTTCTGTTACTTTGAGTTTAATTCTCAGGCTGCTAAATTTGGCCGACTTTGGCATTCTGTCCTGTCTTCTCAGGTCTCAAGGGGATTGCTTCTGAAGTTCTCCTTCATTTCTCATCCAATTCCTACATCTTCTTTCTCTCCACTGGATCATTCTCGTTAGCATAGAAGAATGCTATTCCTCCCCACCCTTCCTGTTTTTTTTTTAACCCTGCTTTTGACCCCACTTCTCCCTTTAATACTGCCCCATTTCTGATTCCCTGAACAGTAGAACTCCTTGACCGAATTTTTGTATACTCATTTTCTCCGTTTCTCTCTTCCTGTTCTTTCCTAAACCAATTACCAGAAAGGCAGTAAAATAAAACAAAGTACCACTTTGTGAATCCTATGGTCAATTTTCAGCGTTATCTTACTCTATTATTAGTGTCCCCCTTGAAATATTTTTTTTTCCCCATTTGTTTCCAGAACCCCACGCTCTGACATGCCTCCAACCTCACTGCCTGTTCTTCAGTGTCTTTTCTCCTCAACCTCTCAATGTTGGAACGCCCCAGAGCTTAGCCCTGGAACCTCTCCTCTTTCCATACTACTCTCTTCATGATTTTCCAATCCCATGTATTAAAATGCTATCGACTTACAAATTTTCATCTCTAGCCTAGACCCATCCCATGAACTACATATTGGTGTATCCAACTGCTGAAAAATATCTCAACTTGGATGTCCAGTAGACATTTTAAATTTAACATGCTCCAAAGGATTTTCCTGCCCTAAAACATGCTTTACTTTCAGTCTTCTGCATCTTAGTTAATGACAACTTTAATCTTTTAGTCCCCGGATAAAAATCCTTGGGGGTCATTTTTGATTTCTTTCTCTCACATTCCACATTCAATGTCAGGAAGTTATATTGGCTCTGTCAAAATAGATCCAGAATTTGACCATTCTTACTGTCTATACTGAAACCACTCTGATCTAAACCTGCCTCATCTCTTATCTGGATTATTTTTACAGCCTCCTAATAGGTTTCTATTTGGGTGACTTTGTGACCATACAAGTTATTCTGAATACAGCAGTCTAAGTGATCCTTTAAAACATGAGTCAGATGATGTCATTCCTTTGCTCAAAATTTGCTAGAGGCTCCATTTCCTTCAGGGTAAAAGCTAATGCCTTACACTGGCTGAGGAGGGTCGATACCCTCTGGCTAATTTTACCTTCCAGACCTCTCCCTTACTGGTTTCCTCTTTTTCTCTGAGGTCATACTGACCTTTTTGCTTTGACTTAAATATGCTAGGTAAGCTTGCACGTCAGCCTTTGCAATGACTGTTCCCACTCCCTGGTATACCTTCCCCCAGAAATCCATGTGGCTCACTTCCTTTCCTTATTTAAACCTTTGCTCAAATGTCATCTTCTCAGTAGGCTTATCCTACTGACCCTTCTGTTTAAAATTACTACTCCCTCAACCTTAATTCCTGGTATCCTGTCTCCCATTGTCTGCTTTATTCTTATTCATGTCATTACCACATTCTCTAATACTAAACACATCCCTTATTTATTTTGTCCATCTTCTGTCTCTGTTAGAATATAAGCTCCAGGAGGGCAAGACTTTTGACTGTTTTATTCACTAATATACCCAGGACTGTTGCTATGGCATGGCAGGTGAAACTTTCAGGTAGCTGTTATGATAGACTCCCAAGCCCTTGTGTGGGACAATGGGACATTCCTTACTGTAATACATTTGGAACACAGTGTGAACAGTTGCCATAGAACTTATGCCATGTAGCATCTTGGATGCATTTCCAAGGCTAGAAAAAAGCCAAGTCATGTGGTAGGTGCTCAGAAATATTTGTTGAATGAAAGTGACTAAATGAATGGATTTATTGAGCTTTTTCTTCTAGCCTCATACAAGGTCTATTTTTGTAAATGTTGCATATCTGCTAAAAAAGTGATATTCTCTGCTGTTGAGTGTAAAGTTCTAAATACATCCAATAGCCAGCGTGACCATATACTTTATTGTCCCAAGTGTGACAGGCTTGAGAGTAAATGGGGCCACTATTAAATTTTTTTTTTAACGTTTTATTTATTTTTGAGACAGGGAGAGACAGAGCATGAACAGGGGAGGGTCAGAGAGAGGGAGACACAGAATCTGAAACAGGCTCCAGGCTCTGAGCTGTCAGCACAGAGCCCAACGCGGGGCTCGAACTCACGGACTGAGAGATCATGACCTGAGCCGAGGTCGGCCGCTTAACCGACTGAGCCACCCAGGCGAAAGGGGCCACTATTAAAAAGGAGCCAGGACATTAACTAGTACTGTCTGGGACAAATGAGGACATAGAGTCATTCCACTGATAGCTCATACTTATTAATTGTATTGTTCTAATCTTGAATATGTTTGCTTATTTCTGTCTGCTTGATTTATCAGCCTCTGAGAAGAGTATACTAAAATCTCCAATGGAAAATGTTACTTTATTTCTATTTTGATATTCTTGTACTTCACTATAGTGTTTGGTGCTCTTTGAACCCTTTCAAATTTGTTCATTTTCTTTCATTATAGGAAAGTTATTATTTATTCAAATATTTCTTTGCCTTTTTTCTCTTTCTGGATACCCTGTTTTTCAGATGTTGGCCTACAATTATTGTTATTTTTTTTAATACTTATTTTGATAGAGAAGGTGAGAGAGAGAGAGAGAGAGAGGGAGCATGTGCAAGCGGGGGAGGGCCAGAGAGGGAGAGAGAGAATCCCAAGCAAGCTCAGCACTGTCAGTACAGACTCCGACACGGGGGTCGAACTCACTAACTGTGAGACCATAACCTGAGCTGAAATCAAGAGTCAGATGTTTAACTGACTGAGGCACCCAGGTGCCCCTGGCCTCCAATTATTATTTACTTAGTAGATAAGTTTTTTTTTTTTTAATTTAAACCTTTATCTCCTTAATTTTTCCTGCTTGATTTTAGAACAGTTTCTCAATCTAATTTTCAAGCTGACCAATTACTTTTTTCAATTGATTCCATCCTTTTATATATTCTATTTTTATTTTTATTTCAACCATTATAATCATCAAATCTAATACTTTTTTTTGTTTTTAAAAAATCATTTAAAATTTTTGCTTTGCATTAGTAACACCTTTACTTACTATAGTTTTCATACTTACTTAAAAAAACAATCTTAGTTCATCTGTTTTAACATTTCTTTCTCAGATGGGTCTATGTTTCTTCAGTTTGTTGACCTTCCTTTGTGATTGTTCTAACTCTCAGGAGTCTAGTTATTTTTGCCTCTGAGCGCAAGCTCCACTGGGGATATCAGCTACTCTGTTTGGTAGTGTGCATTTTATTTTATTTTATTTATTTATTTATTTTTCAACGTTTTTTATTTATTTTTGGGACAGAGAGAGACAGAGCATGAACGGGGGAGGGGCAGAGAGAGAGGGAGACACAGAATCGGAAACAGGCTCCAGGCTCCAGGCTCCGAGCCATCAGCCCAGAGCCTGACGCGGGGCTCGAACTCACGGACCGCGAGATCGTGACCTGGCTGAAGTCGGACGCTTAACCGACTGCGCCACCCAGGCGCCCCGGTAGTGTGCATTTTAAAAGTGTTTTTGTTTGTTTGCTTTTGGTGTTTTTGAATTAATTGCATTGTGATCAGAAAATGTGAGCTGTTTCATATATATATTCTTTGAACTTTATGTTTTATGCTTGTAGTGATGTCTCTGGTACTTTGTCTCACAGGATCCCCCTTAGGATCTCTTGTAGGGCTGGTTTAGTGGTGACAAATTCCTTCAGTTTTTGTTTGTTTGGGAAGACCTTTCTCTCCTTCTATTCTAAATGACAGACTTGCTGGATAAAGGATTCTCGGCTGCATATTTTTTCTGTTTAGCACACTGAAGATCTCGTGCCAATCCTTTCTGGCCTGCCAAGTTTCAAAAGAGAGATCAGTCACGAGTCTTATAGGTCTCCCTTTATATGTGAGGGCACGTTTATCCCTTGCTGCTTTCAGAATTTTCTCTTTATCCTTGTATTTTGCCAGTTTCACTATGATATGTTGTGCAGAAGATCGATTCAAGTTATGTCTGAAGGCAGTTCTCTGTGCCTCTTGGATTTCAATGCCTTTTTCCTTCCCCAGTTCAGGGAAGTTCTCAGCTATTATTTCTTCAAGTACCCCTTCAGCACCTTACCCTCTCTCTTCCTCCTCTGGGATACTAATTATGCGTATATTATTTCTTTTTAGTGTATCACTTAGTTCTCTAATTTTCCCCTCATACTCCTGGATTTTTTTATCTCTCTTTTTCTCAGCTTCCTCTTTTTCCATAACTTTATCTTCTAGTTCACCTATTCTCTCCTCTGCCTCTTCAATCCGAGCCGTCGTCGTTTCCATTTTGTTTTGCATTTCGTTTAAAGCGTTTTTCAGCTCCTCGTGACTGTTCCTTAGTCCCTTGATCTCTGTAGCAAGAGATTCTCTGGTGTCCTCTATACTGTTTTCAAGCCCAGCGATTAATTTTATGACTATTATTCTAAATTCACTTTCTGTTATATTATTTAAATCCTTTTTGATCAGTTCATTAGCTGTTGTTATTTCCTGGAGATTCTTCTGAGGGGAATTCTTCCGTTTGGTCATTTTGGATAGTCTCTGGAGTGGTGAGGACCTGCAGGGCGCTTCCCCTGTGCTGTGGTGTATCACTGGAGTTAGTGGGTGGGGCCGCAGTCCGACCCGATGTCTGCCCCCAGCCCACCGCTGGGGCCACAGTCAGACTGGTGTGTGCCTTCTCTTCCCCTCTCCTAGGGGCGGGGTTCACTGTGGGGTGGCGTGGCCCGTCTGGGCTACTTGCACACTGCCAGGCTTGTGGTGCTGGGGATCTGGCGTATTAGCTGGGGTGGGTAGGCAAGGTGCACGGGGGCAGGAGGGGCAGGCTTAGCTCGCTTCTCCTTAGGTGATCCACTTCAGGAGGGGCCCTGTGGCAGCGGGAGGGAGTCAGATCCGCTGCCGGAGGTTTGGCTCCGCAGAAGCACAGAGTTGGGTGTTTGCGCGGAGCGAGCAAGTTCCCTGGCAGGAACTGGTTCCCTTTGGGATTTTGGCTGGGGGATGGGCGAGGGAGATGGCGCTGGCGAGCGCCTTTGTTCCCCACCAAACTGAGCTCTGTTGTCGGGGGGCTCAGCAGCTCTCCCTCCCTTTGTCCTCCAGCCTTCCCGCTTTCTGAGCAGAGCTGTTAACTTATGACCTCCCAGACGCTAAGTCCCGCTTGCTGTCGGAACACACTCTGTCCGGCCCCTCCGCTTTTGCCAGCCAGCCTCGGGGGCTCTGCTTGGCCGGCAGGCTGCCCCTCCGCCCCGGCTCCCTCCCGCCAGTCCGTGGAGCGTGCACCGCCTCGCCGCCCTTCTTACCCTCTTCTGTGGGCCTCTTGTCTGCACTTGGCTCCAGAGACTCCGTTCTGCTAATCCTCTGGCGGTTTTCTGGGTTATTTAGGCAGGTGTAGGTGGAATCTAAGTGATCAGGATGCACGGTGAGCCCAGCGTCCTCCTATGCCGCCATCTTCCAACCGCCCCCCTATATTCTTTGAACTTTATAGGGACTTGCTCTATGGCCTCCCCAATACCTAGTCTATTTTTTAATAGTTGAACAATTGAGAAGAATTGTGCATTCTGAAATTATTGGGAGGAAAGTCCTATAACTGTCCATTAGATCTAGCTTGTTAATCCACTGTTCACATCTATAGCTTTACTAATATTTGACTGTTTGATCTTTTCAGTAACTGACAAAAGTGCATTAAAAGATTTCACTGTGATGTTGTGGTTTATTAATTCAGTCAGTTTTTGCTCGATACATTTTGAAGGTAGGTTGTTAGCTGCATACGGATGTAGAATTATTGTATCTTCCTGAGAATCGAGATTTTTATTACTAGTGATCTTCTTTGTCTGTAATAATATTTTCTGTTGAATTATATTTTGTCAGATGTTAGTGTGGAGTGATCTGTCATATCTCAGTTATGGTAAGTTTCTCAGTTTTTTACTTTGAAATATTCTGTGTCCTATTTTAGGTGTATATTTTATAAGCAGCATACAGTTGGATTTTGTTTGCCATCCAAAATGATGATCTCTTTATTTTAACTGCTGAGTGTGCGTAAAGTTTTCTTCTTTATAATCACTATTCTGTATTATATGTGTGTATGATTTTGGGCCTTCTATTTGCCCCCTTTTTCTTTTCTTTTTTTTTAGTAGGCGCCACACAGGGCCCAACATGGGGCTTGAACTCATGACCCTGAGATCAGGACCTGAGCTGAGATTAACAGTCAAATGCTTAACCAACTGAGCCACCCAGGCATACCTATTTATCCACATTTTCATTGCTTTTCTTTCTCCTTTTTTAAGCAATCTTAGGATTCATTTACATTTTGTTTAATCCCCTTTGTCTATACTGTTTTGGAAGTTGTATGCTTTGTTTTTAAAAAATTGTAATGGTTTTGGGGTGCCTGGGTGGCTCAGTTGGTCAAGCATTGGACTCTTGATTTTGTCTCAGGTCATGATCTCACTGTTGTGGGATTGAGCCCCACGTTGGGCTCTGTGCTGACAGCATGCAGCCTGCTTGGGATTCTCTCTCTCTCTCGCTCTCTCTTTCTTTCTCTTTCCTCCTGCCCTTCTGCTTTCTCTCTCTCTCAAAAAATAAACATTAAAAAAAATTTAAAAAGCCACTAGTGACAAAAACCACTTGTATTTATTTATCTGAAATGTGTGTGGTATGTTATATGGATCAGGAGTCTCAGTGTTAAAGAGGGAACAAGTACAGTTGCCATCCCTAAAGCTGGGGGAGCAAAAGCAAGGGGCTAGATAGAATTATTAAAACTCACAAGCTTGGAGGAGGGGCGTCATGATGCTGAAATGTCAATCTTTGGGGCGAGGGTACTTATTGCTTATCTGGTACTTATCTGCTTCTGGTGTCCGTGAGCTCAGGGGAAGGGCCTCCTGGGTCTGAGATCCAGACCCCAGAGGAGGGGGCCCAGCTGGTAGATGCTGATGTCTCTGAGGGTGTGCAGGGAGGCTTGCTCTGCTAGAGCTGAAAAACTGTGAACTGAAGTCAGCTGCTGCCTGAGTTAAGAAATGTGGCTATTTCTTTAACTTTTCCCTTCATGATAGAGTGTCTCCCAGGCAGTCGTAACCTTCTTGAGCTTGATGAGGATGCTGGAAGAGCCAAAGCAGGCATTGCAGTAGTTACAACCCTACTTCCTTGGTTTTGGATGCCCTCTGGAGCCCTTACCTGGCTTTTCATCCAATGAGAGTGTGCTTGAAGAACTGTAGAAATAATTTGAGGCTGTGGATGGTATCTCTCTCCAAAGATGATTAACTTTTGCCTCAGTCGGGCAGTTGTGCTAGGTGAAGACTTAATTCATTTTGAAATTCAGTTGATTTGATACTGGTTTTGGCCTCTGTGGGGGCCATCACTCTTATAGCTAGGGTGTAACTCAGCTAAGTCCCACCTGAAAGCCTGGGGTTACGTTACAGGGTTCTGAACTCCACTGTTTATCTCCCCAGCCCGTAAGACTACCAAGAGTTTGGCTTAGCTTCTCAACTTGTTTGTTGCCACTTTCTTCCTGACCTCCCATATTCTCATTTGGTCACTTTCAGCACATACTCTAAGAGGAAAAAAGCACAGCTAAACATATGGCTCTTGTCTCTCTTTGTCTCTTCTCTTAGAGGTCTTAGGTTCACGTTCTCACTGTTTTGGTAGCTCTTCAGCGTTTAAAAACATCTTTTTTTTTTTTTTTAAATGTTTATTTATTTTTGAGACAGAGAGAGACAGAGCATGAACGGGGGAGGGGCAGAGAGAGAGAGGGAGACACAGAATCGGAAGCAGGCTCCAGGCTCTGAGCCATCAGCCCAGAGCCCGACGCGGGGCTCGAACTCGCGGACCATGAGATCATGACCTGAGCTGAAGTCAGACACTCAACCGACTGAGCCACCCAGGCACCCCTAAAAACATCTTTTAAAATAACAACTATGTTCTCATGGCTCACTTGGTTTAGTGTCTGGCTCTTGATCTCAGCTCAGGTTCTTGATCTCAGGGTTGTAAGTTCAAGCCCTGCATTGGGCTCCATGCTGTGGGGGAAGCCTACTGAAAAACAACAGCAACAAAAACAAAACAAAAACAACCTAACTGTATTCTTCTGCTTTTTTAAACATTCTTGATGGATGACTTGGTCTGATATAAGTCTTAACTTGAAACAGAACCTGTTCAGTTTTTGAATTCAATGATTATGTATTTTTATTTCTAGAAGTTCTTTCTGAATCTTTTGCAGATATTCTTGATTACTTTTTAATGGGCTGGAACATGATTTTCATTCCCTCTTTCATTAAATGTGTCTGTGTATGTATTTTATAAAGGTGTAACTAATATACAATAAAATGCACAAATCTTTACAGTACAGTTTGATGAATTTTGACAATTGTATGTCCTGTGAAACCACTATCCTAGTCAGCATATTGATATTTCCTTAATTCCACAAAGCTCCCCCATATATCTTTTCAGTCAATTCTCCTCCTACTCCCCCAGATGTTCTGATATTTATCATCCGTAGCTTACTTTTGCCTGTTTTTGAACTTTATATAAATTGAATCATACACTATGTATGTGTGGCTTCTGAATGTGCTTTCTTTTTCTCAGCATCATGTTTTTGAGAAAAATCCACGTTATATTTCATTCTTTAATTCATTTCCATTTTATTGTTGAGTCGTATTTCATTGAGTGAGTTATACCACAATTTGTTTATCCATTCTTATGGATGAACATTTAGGCTGTTTCTGGATGTTGGCCATTATAAATAAGGCTGCCATGATCATCTTTGGACAAGTGTTTTTGTTGACATGTGTTACATTCTATTTTTACTTATTTTATATTTTGTATCTGATAATTTTAATATCTGAGTCATTTGGGTTTTAAATTTTTGCTTTGTTGTTGTTGGTCCTTCCCTGGTGGTTTGTTTTTTATGTATTTGGTAATTTAAAAAGCTTATTTATTTATTTTGAAAGAGTGGGGAGGGGCAGAGAGGGAGAGAGAGAATCCCAAGCAGGCTCCACACTGTCAGTGCAGAGCCCAATGTGGGGCTTGAACTCATGAACCATGAGAACATGACCTGAGCCAAAGTTGATGCTTAACCAACTGAGCCACCCAGGTGTCCCTGTTTTTGGTAATTTTTAAAAAAACATTTATGTATTTATTGTGTGTGTGTGTGTGTGTGTGTGTGTGTGAGAGAGAGAGAGAGAGAGAGAGAGAGAGAGAGAGAGAGGAGGACAAGGAGAGAGGGGGAGAGAGAGAATCCTAAGCAGGCTCCATACTGTCAGCACAATCTCACGAACTGTGAGATTGTGACCTGAGCTGAAATCAAGAGTCGGATGCTCAACTGACAGAGCCACACAGGAGCCTCTGTTTTTGGTAATTTTGATTTAGTCATACTTTGCTGACTGCGGGAATCCTGAGGGGTTTGAGTGATTTTGCCTTTGTGTCTGCCAGGTGCCTGGGGTGATTTTGATGAGAAGCACTTGAAATTAATTTTCCCTTTGGAGTTCCCTGCATATAGATAGTGTATCTTCAGACCCCTCCCACAGGAGGGAAGCCTTGTGCTTATAAATTCCCAGTGAGCCTTTTTTCAACCCTGAGCCATGTCCTGAGACAGACAGATTTCCTTCTGCTCCCACGTTGACATTTCCCCCAGCTCACCCCTCTCCAACAGTGTAGCTCTTCAGAGATCCTGGATGCGTGCAAGGTCCCACTTCTAGCCTCCACCTTGGGTCTCTCAGTTGGCATCTGGTCTTGTATCTTCCATGGAGCACTGTTAAAACAGGGCTCCTAGGTTCTGGGCAGAGAACTCCAGAATAGCCCAAGGCTCTCTCCTCAGACTCCTTTCTGTTCCCCCTTCATTTTGAGACCTTGTGGATTTCTCTTATTTTCTTGTGAGCTTGGCTGTGCATTTAAAAGATTTTTTTATATCCATCTCATACTTTTAGATATTTATAGCACGAGTTCCTCCCCTCCGCTGTCCACCCCAGCAATGTCTGGTCACTTGCCCCAAATACAAGCCCTTGAAATACTTTTACACAGACACTGCTCTGCCTTCTGCGGAGAGTAGGTCACTACTTCATGTTTTCCATTCTCCATATTTCTATTTTCGGAGTGAGCAGCAAGTCTGCTTACTCATCATAAAATCCTGCATTGTCACAGGGTTTCTGAATAGCGTTTTGGCATTTCTTTCCCTTCAGCTGTCTTCAATCAGAAGTGGCAGAGTTGTTTGCTACCTGGCCTCGCTGAGGGCTACTAGCTTTTTCATAAAGAGTTCTCATTTGGCTTCCTGTTTCCCCTGTCCTTGGGTGGTGCCAAGCGAGTGCCAAGATGCCCCTGACCTTGCTCAACTTGATGGTTGCTGGTTTGGCCTTTCGTGGTGTGTGCAGACTTCTCCAGAACTGTTCTAGGGTTCTCTAGAAGTTCTCTAGAACTTCTCTAGAACTGTTCTAGGGTTCTCTAGAAGTTCTCTAGAACTTCTCTAGAACTGTTCTAGAGTTCTCTAGAAGTTCTCTAGAACTTCTCTAGAACTGTTCTAGAGTTCTCTAGAAGTTCTCTAGAACTTCTCTAGCACTTCCCAGGGCCATTCTGTGCCTCTCCCCCTGACTTGGCCCAAACGCCATTACTGTCCATCCACTGGGCTTTGGCCTTTTGGCTGATTCCAGTTTCTCTGAAAGTGAAGTTTCTTCCCCATTTTCCATCCTTTTTGGAAAGAGAGTGGTGTGCAGAGGGGTTTGGTGCACAGAGAGCACTTACTGAGCTGCCCAGGGCCAGAGGCCCACGCCTTGTGTCTAGAGCAGAAGTGACTCCAGGGGCACCTGTGGCTCAGTTGCATGTCTGACTTGATCTCGCTGCTCGTGAGTTCGAGCCCCGTGTTGGTCTCTGTGCTGACAGCTCAGAGCCTGGAGCCTGCTTCTGATTCTGTGTCTCTGTCACTCTCTCTGCCCTCCGCCCACTCATGCTCTCTCTCTCAAAATTAAACATTAAAAAAAAAAGAAGTGACTCTGTACAGTTCTTCCTACTCCTCTGGAAGGCTGTGCTCCACCTGCACTTGGGCCTGCCTGTCACAGTCCTATCCCACCCTCTGTCCTTGTGCTTATCAGCCTCCCTGGATAGATTAAAAACTTCCTCAGGAAAAGAAAGGACTGTCTTTTGTTCTCTGACAGATAGTGCCTGGCACATGTGAGTGTTCCAGAAGAGTCTGTTGACTGAATGACCTTGGGATTGCTCCGAGGCTACGTCCTGTTTAGGGTTTGGGTTTGGGGCTCCAGATGTGGGATGCTAGATACCCCCCTCCCACATCTAAGGCATCTCCCTGGCTAAGTCCTAATGATGCAGCATTAAGGAATGAGCGCTTAGGACCAGGAAACCTAGGTTTATAGATAAACCTACTAACTTCTCTGCAGCTGTCTTCTCCCCATAAAACAGGCTGTGACAGCTCGCTCTGCCTGCCTCCGAAGGTTGTAGTGGAGACTGTAAGGCTCTTGCTTCGCCACTGTCTTTGTGAGATGGAATTGTTTCCCAGGGTCTAGTTAACTCACCCACCGTCACCTAACTCCTGCCACCCCTCAGCCTGGCTTGTCCTCCTGACCTGGGAAGCCGGAGGGCAACTCTGTCTGGGTCATGCCTAGAAGCTAGCTCATCTTCTGTGCCCTGAACCAAAAGTCAAGTGATTGAGAGCCTGGAGTGATCTCTGTGAACACTGGGTGTCACTCTTGGCCTTAAAATACATCTAATCCCCTGCCCTGTAAATTTTCCTCTTCCTGTCCGCCTTGGTTCGGGGTGTTGAGTGTGGCAGGGCTCATATGTTCCGTATATTTCCAGTATGTGAAATTCCTGGCAGTTTTTCAATTCCTGGCAGCGACCCTTGGTGCTGTCACTCCGAGCCCGTTTAGGCCTTCGCTTTCAGGTAGAGGGTGCTTGTGCAGTCCTGATTTATTTTAATTTTCACCTCACTGACATGTGACCGGAAAGGTATGTCCATGGCCAAAGTGTTAGTAAATTGGGTTTCAGGACTAAAGTCGGACAATTTTTGAAAGTCAGCACATTTGGGATTGGTCACAGAAAGTACCCTGCATCTTCCTCAACTATTTTGCTGTTTAAAAAAAAATGTTTTCAAACTGCTGCCTCAGGATGACCTAGTTATTCTAGTAGGACAGCAGAGGGATATCTCTGACTTTACCTCCACCAAAGTTTTCCAGATGGACAAAGTCAATCAGTGATGCTCTAGTTTAGCTTTTAAGTTTCTGGAGCTCTCTGTAGGTGCTACTTTGTTGATCGCTCTCGTCTTTTAAAAAGTCTATCTCTGGGAGCCTGTGTGGCTCAGTCAGTGAGGTGTCCGACTCCTGATTTCCGCTCAGGTCATGATCTCATGGTTTTTGAGTTCGAGCCCCGAGCCGGGCTCTGTGCTGACAGTGCAGAGCCTGCTTGGGATTCTCGCGCTCCCTCTCTCTCTCTGCCCCTCCCCTGCTTGAGCATGCTCTCTCTTTCTCTTAAAATAAATAAACAGACTTTAAAAAAAAAAAGTCTATTTCAACTTTTGTTCTGTTTTCTCCTGGTGTGCTTTCCAGGTCTCTAGATGCTTCTTCTGAGCAGTCTTGCTCCTCTGTACCCATGCTCTCACCGTTTCCTGCGTGCACTGCCCTTGGCCTTTGTCCTTCTACGTCATACCAACCCCTCACCCACCGTTCCCAATCCATGTTGTATATACAGCTCTCTGCTCACTGCTGTCTCTAGCTGGCTGTCCCCGAAGACATTGCTTTAAAAAGTAGCTTTATTGGGGCACCTGGGTGCCTTAGTTAAGTGTCCAACTCTGGATTTCAGCTTAGGTCACTATCTCATGTTTGGTGAGTTCGAGTCCTGCATCTGCAGTGACAGAGGGGAGCCTGCTTGGGATCATCTTTCTCCCACTCTTTCTGCACCTCCCCCATTCATTCTCTCTCCCTTAAAGTACATAAATAAGCTTAAAAAAGTAGCTTTATTAAAAAAATAAAATTAAAAAAATAAAAAAATGCAGATTTATTGAGGTACTTATGCACAATACAATTCATTCATTTTGGGGGTATAGTTTCACAAATTTCAGTAACTACCACCTTGGCGAAGATATGGGCCTTAGAAAAATGTACTATTCCCATTCTGTAAAATTTCTTTTTCATATCTTAACCTTGGTTCTCAGTATTTGCTCGCCCTAAAAAGTTTTCCCATGGTCTTTTGCAGTCAGTCCCCTGCCCTGATCCTTGGGCCCTGGCAACCACTGATCTTTCTGTCACTATGTTGTTTTGCCTTCTCGAGAAGTACATGAAAATAGAATCAATTGGGTCATGCGCATCTGGTGTAGGAACTTTTTCTACCATAAGTGACCCCAATAAATGTTTGTTATTTAAAAAAAAAAAAAGAAAAGAAAATAGAATCAAATGGCCTATAGTTTTTTGTGTTTGACTTCTTTCACTCAACTGAATCATCACTTTTTTTGAGAGAGAGAGAGAGAGCATGCGTGCAAGTGTGCATGAGTGGAGGAGGGACAGAGGGAGAAGGAGAAAGAATCTTAAGCAGGCTCCATGCCCAGCACAAATCCCTACCCAGGGCTTGGTCTCAAGAACCACGAGATCATGACCTGAGCTGAAGTCAAGAGGATGCTTAATCAACTGAGCCACCCAGGTGCTCCCCTAATCATCACTTTTGACATGTGCAAAAAATAAGCACATCTCTTTTTCCAAGCTTCTCTTGTGATGGTGCTTCTATTCGCCCTGATAGCAGAGTCAGAAACCTGGGTGTCATCTTACTGAGGCCCCTTCCTCTCATTTGCCATTCTCCACCAATACCCTGCCATGTGCAATTAGCCAGGAAGTCCTAGAGCTTCTTTCTCTTCCATTTCTGAGCCTACCCTTCTCTTCATTCTCAAGGTCACTGACTTGAGGTTCCATTTACTCCTTGCTCCTCTCCCTGGTCTTCGTGCCTTCAGCCAGGACCTCTTCAGCCTGCCCTTCTCACAGTCACCAGTGTGAACGTCTAAAACACAAATCTTATCTTACCACTCCCTTACTTCAGAGGTTCTCCATGGGTTCTTAGCATTAGCGAATGCTACCTTGATGATTTGATTTATTTCTGCCTAAATCTCTATGCTTTATTTTCCTGAACTTCCTCAAATGCAGCCTATGCTCAGCCATTACTTAGGATTTTCTTGCAAGGGCCATGCTCACTCATCATGCCTGTGCCTTTCTTTGTGCATGCTGTTCCCTTGACCTGGGATACCCTTTTCCTTCTCCTTCATCTAGCTGACTCCAAATCACTCTTAAGAGCCAACGCATATGACTCTTCTTCTGCAGGGGTTTCCCTAGCTACCAGCACCAGACTGGGTTAGCTGTTCCTCTGTCATCACATTTATCATCAGTCATATATGATACTGTATCAGTTTATTGTTGAGCTGGTAATCTGTCTTTACCACCAGGCTCTTAAGTTCCTGAGGAGTTTGTGTTGTGTTTGAGTTTGTATCCTGTTCCTAGAACAGGGCCAGGCACATGGGTGGTATCCAATGAATGTTTCCTGAATGATTAAGGTAGACTGGAGAGAGATCTAGAATGTCATGCAGAAGCAGGGGCTAGGGTCAGGAATACCTGGTGTGGAAAACAAACGCCCCATTTTATGTCTCAATCATAGGTAGGTCTGCCTGTCATGGCGGGAAGAGAAGCATAAGTGGGGGAGTCATTGGGGGGAGTCCACAAAGGAAGTATGGGAAAGGAGGCATATTGGAATAGCTGGATCTCTGGTCTAGTAGTAAAAGTGTCTGACTGTGGAGAGCAGCTTCTTTGTTTTTTAGCAATGAGTTTAAAAAAGATTTTAAGGGAGGGAAAGTCAAGAGCGAAAGAGAGCCTGAACTGTGGCGAAAACAATAAAAATAAGAGAAGTTTATATTCTTAGATTTCCATGTGAGAGAGCAAGACTATGGAGTACCAGACAGTGCTCTTTTGATAACATCACTCAACCAGGCTAGTCACAAATGTTGTTTCTGACTGTGAACAGTGTCCTGTGGTTGTCACAGTACTTTTCCAAGCCTTGTCTTATAGTATCTGCACACCAAACCTGGAAGTAGGTAGAGTTGGTATGGTGAATCCCATGGAACCCATGGTGAATCCCATGGAACCAACGAGGAATGGGAGGCTTAGGGAGCCTTGCTGACTTACTCATGCCATAGGGCTGGCACTCTTCCTCTTTCAGCTTCTGTCTCTAAGGTGAGCCCTTGGGCTGAATTGCCAATATCAGGTATGTTTAGAGATGATGTGTTTGAGAAGGCCTGTGGCTATTTGCAGACCTTATAATGAGACAAGAGAGACCTGACCAAGAACATCCAGAGGAGGAAGCTACTGTAGATTGGAGAGTAATCTCTGAGTCAATGAAATGTTAGAACAATTTAATATTAGATTAACAGGAGAACTGTGAGTTCCCCAAAGTCTTAATGTCTTCCAGTTACACAGCTGGGGCAATTGGCCAAGGAAACTTTTGATTAACTAGAGCTTTATGGGATGAAACATTTCCTATGGCAGTGCTGTTTTTTTTTTTTCTTTTTCCAATGAAAGAGAAAAGAAATGATTCTCAAAAGGGAGAAGGGATAGTTATAAAAGGAAGCACTTTTATATTTCCTTTTAAATAGATGTTCTTGTGTTAAATGATGTTGAGTCTTAATACCATATTATCAATCTTTTTTTTTTTTAATGTTTATTTTGAGAGAGAGAGACCATGAGCAGGGGAGGGGCAGAGAGAGAGGGAGAGACAGAATTCCATGTGGGGTGAGACCCCATGAAACATGACATCATGACCTGAGCTGGAATCAAGAGTTGGACATTTAACAGGCTGAGCCACGAAGTGCCCCACCATATTATCAGTCTTATCACAACATGGAACTTGGAAGTTTTGGTTTTGAGTGGAAAACTGCCATTTTTCTTAGTTGATGTAGTGTAGAGGTTAAGAGCACAGGCTCAGGCTTGAGACTGTCTTAATTCAAATCCTGGCTGCACCACTTACAGCTGTAGGATCTTGGGCAATTTGCTTATTTATTCTGGGCCATTCTGTTCCTAACTTATAGGTTTACTCAAGTGTTAATTGATATGTTCAACAGAAATCATTTAGCGTATTATTGGAAATAATAATATAGTAATAATGCCTCATATTTGCATGTAGCTGGCTTTAACTTTTTAAAAGCCCTTCCATTTCATTCTTACAAAACCCCATTGAATAGGCTAGGCAGGATTATTGTTTTCTTGACACATAGGGAAACTACAGCCCAGAAAGGTTAGGTGATTTGTGAAAGGTCATAGATAAAGCATGAAGGACAGTCTCCTGAATGCCAGTTCAGATGGCTCTTACCAGGCTACTTTTTACAGAGATGGTGGAATTCGAAATTATGGTGGGGGAGCAAAAGAGTGATTATGTTGCGGGGGGGGGGTCTTAGCCACTCTTTCCTATTCTTCTTTATCAGGAATTTGCTTTCATTGGGTTTTAGATCTTAAGTAAGAGTCTAAACATCAGCTGAGGCTCTATAAGTTAGATTGTTGTGTGTCAAATCCTACTTACTGATATTCTAAGTGAAATCTTTGTTATTCTCACTGATTTATTCTTGGGGTTGTTTTGTATTCATTTTATTCTCAAGTTTAAACTGATTAGAGCCAGAGTCCATTCCAGTCTTTGAATAAGTATTTGTTGGGTACATACTATGTGCCAGGAAATGGGCTAAGAGATTTCACATTTCACACATTTAATCCACGTAGCGACCCTATACAGTATGGTAAATTGTGTCCATTTTACAGAAAAGGAGATAGAGGGTCAGAGATGTTGAGGAATGCACCAAAACCTATTAAGAACCATTACAAGAAAGGAAAATTACAGGTGAATCTTTCTTTTGGATAATGATACAAAATTCCTAACAAAATACTAGCAAACTGGTCCAGCAATATATAAAAAAGATAATACAGCAGAACCTTGGATTGCGAGTAACTTGTTCTGTGAGTGTTCCGCAAGACAAGTAAACATTTCTAATAAATTTTAACTTGGTGAACGAATGACGTCTTGCAATATGGGTAGTACGTGATGCTAAATGTCACACCATCACAACTGAGTCAATGGTTGTTCTCTCTCATTCTCTCTCTCTCTCTCTCTCTCTCTCTCTCCAGGATTGTGGGTGATCGTCTCTCATGCTTGGATGCTCGGTCTCAGGCCATAGTGTTTGGCAGAAATCAGTGATTTTTCAGAATGCTGGAAGGTGCCCACAACTGGCACTAGTGTATTTTTTGTCACTTCAAAGCACCTGTGGACAGTCCTTTGCTTTTCCATACAAGAGTGAGCTTAGGAATGCTTTACTTCATTCTAGGTCAAGCTGCCTGCAGATACAGACTCTTTACTACCTTTAATACAGTATATGACCAGAGTTTGTTAATACTGTACTGTGCTGTAGTCCACATCACGTGAGCGTGTACAATGGCCCCCATGCCGAAAAAGGTTGAAAAGAAAGGCGGTAAGAAGAAGGAGATGATTATGGTGGAAGTTAAGAAGGAAATCATTGAGAAGTATGAACGAGGTATATGTGTGGCCGAAATTGCAAGATTTTATGAGAAGTTTGTGTCTGCATCTTGTCTGCAGAGGAGGAGGAGAAAAAGGTGGAGGAATCCCTCACTTCAAATGACATTAGGAAGATGTGTAAAATATGGGAAACAGTGCAAAATTTTGTAGAAAAGCACCATCCGAATAAGGCTGTAGCAGTGTGAGTGATGAATCTGTTTAACAACAATGCAACATCACATTGCATTGAAATCCTCAAAAGGAGGCAAAAGCAAGTGTCATTGGATAGACTCCTTGATAAAATTGCGCTAAAAGAAAAAGATTCCATTGAGCCAATGGATAACAGTGATTCTATTAGTGATAGTGAAAGTTATCCTACACAATAACCTTCCTCTCTCTTGTCTCCCTTGCACCAGCCACGAAGGTTTTCAAAGGTAAGTACAGGCTAATTTGCTTATTTTTCTTTGTATTTTGTATTTTCTTTATTATTTTGTATTATGTTACAGTATTGTAATCATTTTTATATGAATATTTTTGGGTTGTGGAATGAATCATCTGAGTTTCCATTGTTTCTTATGGGCAAGTTCACTTTGATATACAAATACTTTGGAGTACAATCATGTTTCTGGAATGAATTATGCTCGCAAACCAAGCTTTTACTGTATATCACAACCAAGTTGAGTCTACGTAGGAAGTCAAGGTTGGTTTAACATTCAAAAATTAGCCAATTCAGTTTACCTAATTAGCACAATAATGAAAGTCAAATGATTAGTTTAATAGATGAAAATCATATGATTACTTTCATAGATGAAGTATAACATTTCATAAGGTTCAGTACTAATTTATGACAAAAAACTCTAAGTTAGCCAGGAGTAAAAGGAATCTTCCTTCTTCTGATAACAGGAACTTATGAAAAAATAATAAAAATCTATAGTAAACATAATTAATGGTGATATTTTGAAAGTTTTCATGAGAAGATCAGAAAGGAGACAGTGATGCCTGCAATAACACTTCACTCCAACAATATATTAGAAGTCCTAGCCAGAGAAATCAGGGGGTAAAAAAGGCAAAATGAATAGTAAGGAAGAAATAAAGTTCTCATTATTTGCAGATGACACGATCATGTCCACAGAAAGTCCAGAAGGTTCTACAGGTGTAAGATTTAGATTATTAGGTGAGATTGGTAAGGTCGATGGTTACCAGGTCAATGGGAAGTAGCAACAATTAGAAAATGAAAGTTTTAAAACATAGCATTTGCACTAATGTCAAAACCATCAAATGTGAGGAATACGTTTAAAGAAAGACCTGCAAAACCACTACTTTGGGTCTCCCTCTTCAATGTGCAGAATATCGTTTTTTACCACTGTTTTCACTGAGGTGCTTTGCTCTTGTTTTCTGATCAGTCTGATGTGCTCAAGCAAGCCTCACTAGTTCTGTTTCACCCGTGGCCATCCTCTCGTCTCCTCCCAGAGAAGAAGGCTCCTTCATTTGGCTACTTGAGAGTGGGGTCCTTAGCTGCTTCCGGTCCTCTTTCCTCCCTTACCCTAGTCATTGGTTTTCTGGTTCCCCCAAATTCGAAGATTTTCTGTGGTCCTGAGGTGGAAAGTTTTGATTTGCTTCTTGATGACTTCCTCCTCTTCATGCTTAGTTCTCAGCTTTCTCTGTGTTCCTAAGTCAGCTATCACTTCCATTTTCTGGAGTCTTGTGGATGCCTTTCATCTGCTGTCATCCTCTCTCTCCATTTTGTCCTTATGGATTCACACCTAAAAAATTCTTGTCTTGTCGTTTTAGTGGGGCTGGAGGAGGAAGTGGAGATAAATGCATGGGTTTAATCTGCCATGTTGAACAGGAAGTCATATACAAAGTTATAAAAAAAGCAGTCAGGAGGCAGTGTTTGTATGTTTATTCCTATATAAGCCACTTAACACCTAATATCCTGCTTGCTTCCACAGCTCTCTTAGCTGCTGTCCTGCATGGGCATTTGAGTTTGCTGCTGCTAGACCAGGTGATCTCTGGGGTAGCAGCCTTGATAGCTTGTCATTGCTTCCCAATGGTGTTCCACGCCATGAGGATCCTGGGTTGACTGACAGGAAGGAGACTGCAATCCCTGAGTCTTCAGTCCCCCCACTTAATTCGTGAGATTGTCTTTTGGGGTTTGAAAACACGGACCAGCTTGAACAATGCCATTAATTAAAGCGTATTCTAATTGATTGGATAATCCCTAGGCAGTTTAAGTTTAGGGAGGGAAGGGATAAAGGAAATGAGAATAGATGCAGAAATCTAGATAACTCTTTCTCCTTCTCTCAAGCTCATCCTAACTGCAAGCACCTGATGAAAAAGGTCTTCTTAAACTATAATTTGCTGAGTAAATGGCTCTCCTTCCTACCCTCTCCTTGCCTTTCTTCTGCACGCAAACATCTGTAGCGTCTCTGAACTGTGAGGCCGAGGAGTGTGGGGATCAAGTGTGGGAATGCCTGCATTCAAATGATGCCTCCACCCCTTACCAGCTCTGTGACCTTGGGCAAGTTACCTAACTTCCCTGTGCCTCAGTTTCCTCATCTTCAAACTGGGGCAATAGTAATCCCCACCTCATATGATTTTTGTGATAATTAAATGTATTTGTATGTAGACATACTTAGAGCTGTGCCAGCCACATATTAAGCACTTAATGCACATTTGCTATTATTATTACATTTGCTATGTGCTTGTCTTTACAAATGGAATTGAAAGTCTTTATACTCAGGAGCTTGCTATCTGTATGAAGATAGATTTGTATTTTAGTAGAGGGACAGTCATTAATTCAGTGAGGGTTGGTGACTGGGGGTTGTGGGAGGGGGCATTTGGGAAATTATTCCAGAGCAGGTAGAGATCTTTGAGAGAATGAGTCAGCCATCACCAGAATGTAAGTAGTATGAGGGCAGGAATTTATCCTCAGTGCCTAGAACAGCACTTGCCATGTAATAGGTACTCAGTAAACATTTGTTGAGTGAATGAATGAGTGATAAACGGGAAGGGTGGGCCAAGGAGTAATGAATTGCAGACAGAAGAAACAGAGTATTGGGCAAGTACAGGGTTCAGAGAGCATATGACACGCACTGGGGGGAAGTGTCAGGTCACAGTATAGAAGGAGCTAAGGGTCTGTGTCAGAGAATGGAGAACAGAGAGGAGGCAGGCCAGGGACCAGTGAGAATGTGGAAGATGGGCTTCACAGGACCCAAAAGTGATGAATTCATTCCAGTGGCACATAGGCCCCAGACCCACATTTTCTTAGTCATAATGTCTTAGTTTTAATATCAATCCTAAATATCATCAATCAAGTTTACATTTTTATAATGCTTTCCACTGTACAAAGCATTGGAACACTTTCGCATGTATTATCTCATTTAAGAATCGCAATACCTTGTGCAGTTGGTGATATCCCCATTTGACAGGTAAGGAAACTGATGCTCAGAGGGTTGTGGGATTTGCCAGGGTTACTCAGCTAATAAATTGCAAACCTGGGATTCATACTAGGACTTTTGAGAGCATAGTGAGTTTTGCTGTTGCAGAAACAAATTCATAGTTAAGATGAATAGTTTAAAAATAAACACCCAAGTAACTGTCACCTAGGTTAAGCCGTAGAGACATTACCAGTGATTGCAGGAAGTTCCTATGTTTCCCACTCAGGTCACAACACCTTCCTCCCTCCAGGGGTAACATTATCCTGACTTGTATGGTCATTAGCTTGTTGTGTTTCTTTCTAATTGTAGCACCTATGAAATGCAGAATTGTTTTTTGATGAAGCATATAATCATTTATAATATGGACATTTTTCTATTAGCCTGAAAGTTCTGTGAGGAACCACTTTTGTGGCTTAATGCATAATTATTCTCCTGTTAAATGTTTAGTGACCGTCATCTCCCAAGAGCCCAGCAGCTAGATTCTGAAGAGCCAGAAAGAAAAACAGTCCCCATCTTCAAGTTGGAACAACTTTATGGTCACTGATTTAACAATTTGTATGATTTTTAAATTAGAAATAAACAACATTGCCAGCAACAGTGACCCTCAACAGCCTTGGTGCACAAATACTTGATGTCCTCTGACTTTTTCGCAGGTGTGGCTTCACCCCTTCTGGCCAGGTTGTTTTTTGCTGTATGTGATGGATAGTAGGGTAACCAGAACAGCAGCTCCTCATTTTGACCACTTGCTATCATGTTGGCACTTGGACTTTGTAGGTGTTGTTCACATTTAGAAATAAATTTGTTGTTCAGTGTTTCTCAAACTTGAAAGCTTATAGGCTCCTGAGAATACATCTGCTTGTTTCCAGCTTGAGGGACTTTATTAAAAGTTTAGCACTTGTAGTCTGGGTAATCACTTGACTTCCATATGACCAACACCCACCTATAGCACTAACATTGAAATCTAATGGCAGTATTGCATTATCCGTAGCTGTCTTTGAGCTCCAGAGTAAAGTTAGATTGATCAAAAAAAAAAATTTTTTTTTTAACATTTGTTTATTATTGAGAGACAGAGAGACACAGAGCGTGAGCAGGGGAGGGGCAGAGACACAGAATCTGAAGCAGGCTCCAGTCTCTGAGCTGTCAGCACAGAGCCCGATGCGGGGCTCAAACCCACGAACGGCGAAATCGGTCGCCTAACCAACTGAGCCACCCAGGCTCCCCTTAGATTGATTTTTTAAAGATTATCATAAAAAATGAAAGTAGAAAAAAGATTCTTACAGAGAGTTTTGAATTCCTGAGGATATAGATCTCCATAGACCCCAGTTTAAGAAACAGTGAAGTACTTTGTCAAAGGAAAGGCACACATTTCCATGTTGATTGGAATTATAGATAAACCCATGGCCAGTCTGCTTTCGGACGCGTCTTGAGATCTTCAAAGCAGATCTGCCTTCCAGTTAGGTTGACATTACATTCTTATAACACCTGTTGACTCCAAAGGAAAATGTGCTGGGGGCAGGAGGTGGATGACTCAGGGTTGCACACTGTTCCTGGATAATCTGTGAGTAACCAATAGCATACTGAGTCAAGAGATCTGCCTTTGGATCCCCAGAGGAATTTTATTTTACATTCCCATTGACGAACCGGAAGATGGTCTTTTTCCCCATCTGGTTGCCTGGTAAATCAAAATCTTCAGTTTTTGCTCTGTTTGTTATTTCTCTGACCACCAGCCCCAGTGGATTAAATAACTCAGTGTGCCGGCTTGACCTGTGTCTATTCTAACATATGGAACAGATTTAATGAGGCTGTTGTGACTCCCAGCAGGAAGCTACCCAGGGAGTCCTGGAATTTCAGAGGAGAACAGAAAAGAAGGATGTGGCTTCACTGACTGTTGCAGCATCCTCCTGCCTTGTTTCCCTGCTGCCAGTCTTCCCCGGCTCCAGTCCATTTTCCACACGGATCACAGTTGCTTTGGATTCCCTAGAAGCAGACACTGAGCTGGGTTTGGGGATGCTGGTGCAAAAGATTTATTGAGAGAGTGCTCTTGAGGGAAGAGGATGAGGGAAGCAGGACATGGTGAGGGGGGATGGGGAAATGGAAGGATGAGGTAACAGCTAGAGCCCACCTTCAGCATAATCCCTTGAGAGGCGCTGGTATGGGAATGGCACCGCATGGGTGTTCCCACCTTGGGGCAAAGGGGCCAGCCCTCTGTACTCCATGTTAACCAGTCATTGGTTGTGGACCCCCAGGCTGATGGGGAGGGGTGTGAGGGTGATTCTTAAAGTTAGGGGGCAGCTGTGAGCATTAGCACCCAATACAACACCGGAGAGCATGTGCCATGTGAGAAAACATGATCTGGGCTGGACACCGGCTGTGCATATTGCGCCAGATAAACCTAACATGCACATTTGATGCAGACAGCTGGCAAATTGACTTGCTTAGGGGCACACATCTAGCGCTTTGCTGATACAGACTTTAGCCTAGCTTATGTGGTATTTGGTGCTTTGCCGAAGGCCCTAATGCTTAATCTGAGATTAAGGTTTTTGGGGAGGAGCAAGAAAAAAAAAACCCAAAAATACAACTCCAGATATTTCTTATAATTCAGACAGGCTTGGTGGCCAGACACTCTGTACTGGATTTGCCCTACTGGAACTGGCTAGTCACAACACAGGCTCCCGACGAGGGTCACCTATCAGTGTCCAAAAGACTCAAGTCCAGTGAGTTGGATGTAACAATGGGGTCTCTATAAAATGGCATTCTTACAGTCAGGTGGGTAATAGAGAAATTCCAGAAGAGGACACTAAGAGTCTAAACTCTGGACCTGTGTTAAAACAACGTAACTGGACCCTCGCCACTGAGCGTGATGACACTTGTGATATGCTCTTGCCTTGGTCACAGTTGGCTTGGTGACTGTGTGGGACCAGTCCTCAAAGACTTTGTTGTACAGGACTGGTGAAGGCAAAAAAGCTACTAACCTTTGTTTCAAATCTTTAGTAAAAGATAGTATTTCCAATTTGAGAAGCTCAGATGAAGAGCTGGGTCCCAAGGGGATCTGTATTAGTTTGTTACAAGCTAGTTGTTGCTTCATTTTGGTGAGAATTAAGCTTTTCCCTGAAGGCGCTGAATGGTTTGATGATCTTCCTAGCAATTATAGATGCGGTCTGGAAGCTGGTGCCAGATGAAAGGAGCTATGTCCCCGCAGTCTGTACCCCTGCGTGCTCTATTGACTGGCAAATATGGCACGTAGAATTTTGAGCATAATGATTGCTCAGCCATGTAGCTCAAATCTTATTTCTAAAAGCTGTTTTCTTTCGGAGGTAATATGTTTGTTCCTGACTCATTCTGATCAGCGGGGCATCGAGTTGTAAGGAACAGATTGGAAATTATTTCATTGATTTTTTTTTTCTTTTTTCTTTACCAAAGGTGAGAGTGAATTTCCCTTCCTTGAGTGTTGTTCAGCTCTGAGTAAAGCTAAGGACATTAGGAGGTTTGGGGAGAGTCGATTTGGAACCATCACAACCTGACTTTGCTGCCTCGGCACATAAACACTTGGGAAACTGCCTTTTGGAGCAAAAGAGTGACTCTGAAGGGCAGAGTCAACTCTACTTTATGGCCCTGGCTGTAGTGGCCATTGGGAGATCTCCTCAGTGTGTGTAACCAATGTCCAGTGGGGGCCCTAGAGCCTCACGGACACCCCTGAAATCATGTTGTGGGACTGCCAAAGCCACTGTCTTGGCTCAGGCTCTTTGGGAATTGTCTGATTTTGAATCTTCCTTTCCTCCCTGGTCCCCAGTCTTTCATTAGGAGGGAGAGTGACAAGAGTTGGTTTCTGTCGATTCTAGGAGAAAGCTTTTTCCTCACCACTCACAGGAAGGAAATACCAGATAAGAAACAGGAAACCATCTTTTTTCTTTCCCCTCAGGTTTTTCTTCCTCAGGGACTCTCCCAATTCCCATTTCCAAATCGTTTAAAAATTAACAGTGAAAATCATGCTTAGGCTCTCTTCATGCGGCCCTCTTCGGATTTTGTTCCCCTCAATGATTTTTTAAGTTATGCAAAGTGAAAACTTTTATGTGCACTGTTGGCAAACAGTAATGACCTACCATGGCACTGTGCTAAGCAGCTTTACATGCGTTACTTCATTTAGTCCTCAAAAGCACCCTATGAATTAGGTTATCATAATTACCTTCCATTTACACAGCTGGGAAGTGTTGACACTTGAATTCACACAGAGGCATATTGCCTAGGACTTTAGGGTCCAGTGCTGTTCACCATGAAGTTACATTACCTCCCAGCTCTCTGAGAGTGAAGGCATACCTAATTAGTGAGCCTTCTGTGGGGACCTGGCTTCATGGTATAGCGGCCATCCCCCCCCCCCACCCCCCCAGTCGAGGCCTTATGGTGAGGCCACCGTGGTGATTAGAATGGGCTGCCAGAGCCAGGCAACTTTACAGACCTGCACAAATTCATTTCTGACTTTTATACTATCCCACCTGACACTCCCCATTGACTGAGGACGTGTGATAGAAGACAAATTCTTAGATTTAAGAGAAAGATGCACCTTGAGTTGCAAAGAGCACTTTATTATCATGAGAAGAAAGATGGTTCATTACCTTACTGGACTTGTGGCTTACCCGTTGTCTCATATTGACCAAAACTATTTGAGTAGATTTTTAGTTGTAGCTGCTTAGAGCTCAGAGTTCTAAGAGTGGCAGAAAGTTCAGAACTGGTGTTGAAAGAAGTACCCTCTTTTGCATCCCTTAGGTGCTTAGACCAAAGAGCAGCTCTTCGATGCTGCAAAAATGTTAAGATGTTACAGATGTACTCCATTAAGTTGAATCAGTATCCTATTAGCTTGTATGTGTTTGATATGGCCTGTTAAGTGGATAAGCACCACCCACGTCTCACATTTAGGTTGAGGCAGAAAGGTAATAAAGTAGTTCTCAACCCTGGATGCACATTAGAATCACTTGTAAAGCATAGCAATGCCTAGGCCCTACCCCAGGCCAATTAAATCAACATCTCTGGGCGTGAGGTCCAAGCATCAGTGTGTTTTCAAAGCTCTCTAGGTGATTCTAATGTATCCAGGTCTGAGAATCACTGGATAAAAGCTAAGTCAACTGTGAAACTGTGCTAATAAACCGTGTCCTAAGTAAACTATGATACATGTGGGAGCTTGAGAATTAGTACACAATTCAACTGACCAGTCTGGAAGAGGTGGTGGTGGCAGCAGTGGGGTTGCCCACAGTGATAGCTTTGCGGAAGCATGGGAAGGGCAAGGTAGAGAATGAGGGAGAAAACGATTGTCCAGTAGACAGTGCTGTGGCGGTATTGAACTCTGGTGGGATAACTGGCTGAGACTGCAGGGAATGGAGTCTGGTGGCTATAGCATTGGTGGTGTTACTTTGTGAAGGTTTGGGGATGCAAGAGTGCAGGCACATCAGGGTAGGTCTCGGAATTATGGCAGCCTCATTGAGCGAGATTGTGGGCCTTGGAGACAACAAAGGGCAGTGGCAGCAGCCACACACTAGAAGCAGTGGACATGATGCTGGGAAGGAGCAGGAAGCCCCAGCCTCACAGTTTCCAGGAAGGTCAACCAGGCATAAAGATTCCTGTCCTACCAGAATCCCTATTGAATACTGTCTTTTGATGTTTGTGAAGTCTCTTAGGAACACTTAAAACTATGTATGTGCAAGCAGTGATAGCAAAGTGAGGACGTTGCAGAGGGTATGGTATTCAAAATGCTTGCTTGTGTGGTCTTCACAAACCCATCCTATCTTCTCACCCTGCTGCAAGAGTAACAGTGCATTGTAACTAGCCCAGAATTTAAGCCCAAGAGGAGGCTGAAGTTCCAAGGCTTCTAGAGGGAAAATAGGAGGAGGAAAAAAAAAGTCTCCATCCCTGAACCTAGACCTGTCATCTTGTGGAATCCTGGCTTGTTCAAAGAGTCACAGACAAAAGAGCCTGAATGGAGTCCAGAGATGTTATTGGGCCTGTTGTGTGTACGGATGAAGACTGCCCATCCTAGCACTTGCCGTGCTTGGAAACTTCCAGGTCTGAGAGGCCCAGAGAGAGTAAAGCAAGCCCCATTATCATTTCTTGACATAGTCCCATCTCTCATCACCACATCACCGTAGCTCGGTGGGTGTCCCTTCATAGACTCCCTTAACAGTCCCTCCCCTCAAGGATCCCACAACCAAGTGGAATGGATAACGTTCACAGCCATCTTGTAGGACAGTGTGAATCTGTAAAGCGAGGTAATGCTTCTGCCTGCATTCTCATCGTGTTGTTATGAGAATCAGTTAGCTAACATAAGTATAATGTGCAATAACAGTTAAGGTGTTAGTATTATCAAAATTCAGGCTATTAAGCTATATTTCAGCTGTATTGCCATATTTTTCATGTCAGAACCCGATGTTTAATGCAAAATCACCTCCACTTCAGAAATGAGGTAAAGCCTGGAGGAATGAAAGTTCTTGAGCATTATGCCGAGAGGATGCCATTACAACATTTAATACATGCTCTGGTTTAAACTAGCTCCTTAACTATAGTCTTCCTTCCTGCCTCCCTCCTCCAAGCAAAATGATGAGACCAACCTTGACATATGGAAGAATTTCTGTGGCGCAAATTATCCTGGAAGAGAAAAACAAAACGTGATTTGCAAATGCTGTCAAGGAAATGTTTCTTTCCAGAGGCTGCAAGCAGAACCGAGCATGTATTGGTGTGTGAGGATTGTCTGGTGGCTGTGAATGGCTGAGAACGAGAGGGCCATGGTGATGAGTGTGCCAGGTACCTGTCCATGTGCTCCACCCAGATGTTTTGCTGTGATGCTCTTAGGACCCCAGCATTGTCACCTTGAAATCCTCAAATATCCAGGAAATGAAATCAAATATTTCAGGAAACAATATTCCCACATCCCTGTCTCTCATCACATGTAGACAGGAAGATACCTGGATATCAGGAAACACCTTGGCCAAGTTCTCCCAAGAGGTATCTACTCGTGGATGGCCTACCGAATGGCTTTAAAAGATCCTTAGAGGGAATATTTGAATTATGAAGACCGTCTGATTTTCCTAACAGGCCCTCTTTGACAGAATCTACTGAGTGGGAAATGGCATTGGAGCAAAGGGAGAACAATGGTGCTTTTCTCTCACGGCACTTACAGATAGGCAGACGGTGTGTGGGCTAAAGGAGTCATGGCCTTGGTGACAGCACCTCAGCCGGTGTCGTATAGCAGCACTGAAACAGGGGCCAGATGTACTACACCACAATCTTGCTAGAAAACACATGAGAAGCAAAATTGTGTAGTGGATAGCCACACAGATCTGGACAAAACTGGCTCTGCCATCTCCCAGTAAGATGATTTGGGGTGCGGTACGTAACTTTGCTACGCCAGAGTTTCCTTAGCTGTGAAATGGAAGATGGTAATGGTACCTCTCTCATGGAGTTCGTTGTAAGGATTGAGGGTAATAATGCCTGGAAGGGCTTTGGCACAGGGCATGGTGCGTTATAAGCATGTGACAAACGTGAATCAGGTCCTCCTGAAGATCTGAAGACAGTGAGGCTAGAGCATTTGCTTTGCCAACTGATAAAATAAGTGCCATCCTATTTGCAGCCAGATGGGGGGTTACAATAGGTAAATATTCATGCGTGACTGCAGCAAGGTATTCATATCCGGGTTTAAATGTGGTTCTTTAGGACATCATGAAGTTGGGAACTCTCCAAATGATGTACAGATGCACAGAGACTATTACAAACGTGTAAAACTACGAGTCAACAACTTGAAGCTGGCTTGCTAAAGTCAGACTGAAAACACGGCCAAGGGTGAAGTAGATATAAAAAGTTGTTAAACCAACAAACAACTTAGTGGCTTCTTAGAAACGTAATTTCAATTTTTGTCAAGTGAATACATATGTGTAATTCAAAAAGTCAGCTAATACTACTAAGTGTATGTTGAGAAACTATTCATCCCCGTCCACCCCATTCATCTTTGAGTTCCACTCACCACAGGTAAGGACTTTAAACTCTTTACTGGTGTGGGTGTATTTATCTCCTATTTCTTGTAACATACAATATTCTATTAGTCAGTTTTCAGTTTCACATAGCCTCTGCTGTCTTCCATTCCCTCAAATGTCTGGTGATTCTTGACCAGTCATTTCCATTGAGTGAGGCCATAGAGAGTGGGTTGGATTTACCTCCCAAGCAGAAAAAGGATATACATCTGAAGTCCAGGTCGGCATTGAAAGGTACTTGTTGACTTGCTTTTCATCTGTAGAAAACTTGGTGGATACTGTTTTCTTTGTCTTTGTGGGACTGTATCCTTTTAATTCCTTTATTGTCATTTTAGTGTGATTTGAGATAGAATCAGAAATAAATGACAGGATTCCATCTCCCTGGAAAATCTCATCCATAACTTCTCAATAGCTTCCACAACTTGAGAGGCTACTAAGTAATAACAATAAAAATAACCAATAGCAATCAAACTTTAATCAGTGGCTTCCTCTGGGAAATAGGAATTCAGGTGGGAGTGAGGGGAGAGGCTTTTTTTTTTTTTTTAAATGTTTATTTAATTTTGAGAGACAGAGAGCGACAGAGAATGAGGAGGGGAGGAGCAGAGACAGAGGGAGACACAGAATCTGAAGCGGGCTCCAGGCTCTGAGTTATCAGCACAGAGCCTGCTGCTCGGACCCATGAATTGTGAGATCATGACCTGAGCCAAAGTTGGATGCTTTAACCGACTGAGCCCCCCAGGTGCCCTGAGGGGAGAGGCTTTTACTTCTCATGTTTCATGCTTCTTTTAAGTATATACATGCATATATAAATATATGTATTTAATCAAACTACTCATGATAAAAACAAGGCCATTTCAAATAATTTAGTCATTTGCAGTAGTTATTGCTCAAAAAATTGCACTTATGCCAGGGGCTGAGGTTGTGGTTAGGATTGAAATACTGCTTATTTTGTTCCCATTTTGATTTCATCAGTGTTCTGAGGAAGAATTTTTTTGGGTTATTTTATGCCACCCTAAATGGCTGTGGGATGTTAAATGAGATTTTTACTCAATTTGAACAGAAATTGATCGGGCCCCTGAAAATGAAAAACAATATTTTGTAGGATGATATCTTCTGGATTCTAACTGCATTCTAGCCGCAGAATGACTGAATAGATACTCCAAAAGTATGGAAGAAAGTAAAGTTGAAGTTTTCAGTAAGGCATGACAGACAAGTAGTTTGCTTTATCTGCTGCAAATGTCTTGAGTCCAAGAGCGGAAGGCATAGAGGCAGTGATATCAGCCACGATAACTCACCAAAAAACCCAGAGCAGGTGAGAGCCAGAGCCACGATCGGGACCCCTGTAGGTCCATCTTGGTTTCAGCTGGCACACTAAACACAGGAACCAAGGTACCTTGGAACAACGCTGAGAGACCCAAGGGTGCCATCGGTCTGGGATGTCTGGGGAAAACTTGATCCAAATGGGACGTGTAGGCTCGGTAACAGTTCACTGCTTACAGGAGCAGGGTTTACTTCCGGCTATTCCCAGGCCTCTGTGTGTTTTAGAAGGAGTGTGTATTTGTGGGAAGTAGAGGATTTGCCACTGATTTCCATTCCAGGAATGACTGTCTACTTAGAAACTTCCAATCAGTGTACTACAAAGTTACAGTGACCAAGTCAGCATGGATTTGGACTAAGAATAGATGGGTAGAGCAGTGGCACAGAATTGAGAGTCCTGTAACAGATCATTCTCAGATGGTCAATTGATTTTTAGTAAAGATGTCAATGTAGTTCAATGGGAAAAGGATAGCCTTTTCAATATGTGGTGCTTGAACAGTTGGTTATTCTTGCCAGCACTCTTTCTTTTCTCATTGTTTGTAATTAAGCTCTTCTTGATTTCCATAAAATAAATGACTCAACACCGAGAAACTTAAAATTACAGGAGCACAATGGAATTAAATTAGAAATCAACACAGAGAAAATTTGAAAAACTCCCGAATACGTGCAAATATAAATAACACACTTGTAAATAATATGTGAATCAAAGAAAAAATCACATGGGAAATTAGAGCGTATTTTGAACTGAATGAAAAATAAAAATGCAATGTATCAAAATCTGTAAAATGCAGCTAAGGCATGATTAAAGAAAAGTTAATATCCTTATGTGCTTCCATTAGAAAAGCAGAAAGGTCCAAAATTAGTGGGCTAAGCTTCCACCTTAAGGAATAAAGGGCAAATTAAACCCAGAGAAAAGTAGAAGGAAGAAAAAAGATCAGATAAGAAATCAATGAAATATAAAACAGTCAAATAATAGTGAAAATCATTGAAATCAAAAAACTTGTTCTGTGAAAAGGTGAGTAAAGTCAATAAAACTTCAGAGACAGAGAGATATTGAAAGAGAGAGAGCAAGAGAGTCAGATTACCAGTATCAGAAATGAAACAGAGGAGTGTCTGGGTGGCTTAGCCAGTTGAGTTCTGACTTCAGCTCAGGTCATGATCTCATTGTGAGTTCGAGCCCTGCGTCAGGCTTGCTGCTGTCAGTGGGGAGTGGCTTTGGATCCTCTGTCCCTCTCTCTTTCTGCCTCTCCCCTGCTCATGCTCTCTCTCAGAAATAAATAAACATTAAAAAAAAAAAAAAAGAAATTTGAGGCGCCTGGGTGGCTTAGTCAGTTCAGGTCATGATCTCACGGTTCATGAGTTCGAGCCCCACATTGGGCTTTGTGCTGACAGCTCAGAGCCTGGAGCCTGCTTCGGATTCTGTGTCTTCCTGTCTCTTTACCCCTTGCCCACTCACACTCTGTTTCTCTCTCAAAACATTAAAAGATATTTAAAATAAAAGAAATGAAACAGGGACATCACTATAGATTTTGCAAACATTGAAAAGATATTGAAGTAACAATATGAAAAGTTTTGTGGCAACAAACTCAACAACTTAGATAAAATGGATACATTTCTTTGAAGACACAAGTTATCAAAGTTCACTCATGAAGAAATAAACTGAATTTTCCCATATCTGTTGAATACATTGAATTCTTAATTATAAACCATAAAACCTCTAAGCCCAGACAGTTTTATTGGTGAATTTCATTAAATGTTTAATGAATAAATAATACCAATCCTATACAAACCCTTTCAGAAGATTGAGGAGGAAGGACCACTACTCAACTCATTTTATGGGGCCAGTATTACCTTGATAACAAACTTAGATGAGACAACACAAGAATAGAAAACCACAGACTGGTATTCCTCATAAACGTAGATTTAAAAACCTTGAAGTATTCATAAACTAAATCCAGCAATGTGTAAAAATTGTAGTACGTCATGACAAGTGGGGTTTATCCTAAGAATTCATAGTTGGTTTAACATTATTATATCAATGTATGTGCCAAGTTAATAAAAGATAAAACCCATTTGGTCGTCTAAATAGATGCAGAAAATGCCTTTTGAGCAAAGTTGACACGTACTTATGAATAAGAACTCTCAGCAAACTGGAGATAGAAGGGAGCCTCCTCAATTGGAGAAAGGGAATCTATGAAGAACCTGCAGCTAAAATCACACTTAAGGGTGAATATGTTCCACCAAAGATCAGGAGTAAGAGGACCCTGCTCTCATGACTATTACTCAACACTGAAACGGAGATCTAGCCAGAGTAGTAAGGCAAGAAGAAACAAAGCACATATAGATTTGAAAAGCAGAAATAAAACTTTATTTGTAAGCAGTATTAGCATGTATGTAAAATGTTCTCAGACATCTCCAGAAAAAAAGAAAAGTTGCTAAAACTAATAAGCTAATTGAGCAAGATTGGATGATGTGAGATCCATAAACCAAAATTAGCTGTATTTCTATATATTGGCAAATAACAAACCAGCAATAAAATTATAGAAATACCATTCACAATAGTAGCACAGAATCCTCAGAAATAAGTTTAACAAAAGATTTGCAAGACTTCTACACAAAAATATATAAAACCTTGCAGAGACAATACCTAAATGAATGGAGAGCTACACCAGGTTCATTTTTTGGAATAGTCAGTATTGCTAAGATGACTCTTCTCTCAAAATTGACTTGTAGTTTCAGCATAATCTCATTCAAAATCCCAGTAAGCTTTTTTTTTTTTAGATATAGACAAGCTTATTCTAAAATTTACATGGAAATACAAAGGAGGACCCAGAAAAATCAAACAATTAGAAATGAATTGAAGAACTTACATTTTCTAATTTCAAGAATTACTCTAAGGGGTGCCTGGCTGGCTCAGTCAGTAGACCACACAACTCTTGATCTTGGGGTCATGAATTTGAGCCTGACTTTGGGCATAGAGTTTACTTAAAAAAATTCCTGTAAAGTTGCAGTGATCCAAGTCAGTATGGTTTTGGCATAAGGATAAACTTGTAGATCTTGGCACAGAATTGAGAGTCCTGGAACAGGTCGCTCTTATGTGGTCAATTGATTTTCAATAAAGGTGTCAAGGAGTTCAATGGTGAAAGGATAATCTTTTCAATATGTGGTGCTGGAACCACTGGTTATTTATATGGAAAAAATGAACTTTGACCCTTACTTCATGCCATACACAGAAATTAACTAAAAATGAATTAGGTATTAAAATCAAAATTTTTATGAGCAAACACAAAAATCACAACTTGGATTAGGCAAATATTAGGACACATAAAAAAGCATAAACGATAAAAGTAAGAAACTATAAATTGGATTTCATCAAAATTAAAAACTTTCACTCACAGAAAGACAAGAAGATGAATGAAAAGCCACAGCTTGGGAAAAATATTTGCAAAATATGTATTTGGTAAAGGACTTACATACAAAAGCACAAAGAACTCTTAACACCTGGATAAAAGAGTTTTAAAACTGGGCAAAAGATTTAGACGTTTCACAGAAGAACATATATACAGAAAGTACTAGGAAGCAAATGAAAAGATGTTCAACATCATTAGTTATTAGGGAAATGCAAGTAAGACCACTATGAGATACCACTTATTATTCCCAAGAGTAGCTGAAAAGATTGACAGTAATAAAGTGTTGAAAATAATGTGGATCAACTGAAATTCTCATGTTGTTACTAGAAAAGAAATTCTCATGTTTTCTTCAAAACAAGTTTGACAGTTGCTTTTTTAAAAAATCAAGTTGAGCATACACTTACCATATGACCCAGCAATTCTGCTGCTTGCTGTCAATTCAAGAAACAAAAGCACATGACCACATATGGAGGCATTATTCATAATAGCCTAAAAGTGGAAATAATCCAATGTCAACCAACTGGTGCATGGAGAAACAAGATATGGAATATCCATGCAATGGACTGCTACTCAGCAATAAAAAGGAAAGAACTACTGATCCAGATAACAACATGGATGAATCTCAAAAGCATGCAAATGAAAGATGTCAGCAACCAAAGACTCCATCATGTATAATTCTATTTAGATGAGATTCTAGAAACGGTAAAACTGTGGTTGCAGAAAGTAGACTTATGGTTGGCTAGTACTCCAGTGCCAGGGATTGACTGCAAATAGATACAAGGGAACTTTTTCGTTTAAATTTATTTGTTTTTAAATTTACATCCAAATTAATTAGCATACAGTACAATAATTATTTCAGGAGTAGATTCCAGTTATGCATCCCCTATGTGTAACACCCAGTGCTCATCCCCAGTGTCTTCCTTAATGTCCCTTACCCATTTAGCCCACCCCACCTACCCACAACCCCTCCACCTCTGTATTTAAGAGTCCCTTATGTTTTGTCCCTCTCCTTATTTTTATATTTTTGCTTCCCTTAGGTTCATCTGTTTGGTACCTTAAATTCCTAATATGAGTGAAGTCATGTGATAATTGTCTTTCTCTGACTGACTAATTTCACTTAGCATAATACCCTCTAGCTCCATCCACATAGTTGCAAATGGCAAGATTTCATTCTTTGTGATTGCGGAGTAATACTCCATTGTGTATATCTATCTATCTATCTATCTATCTATCTATCTATCTATCTATCACATCTTCTTTATCCATTCACCCATTGGTGGACATTTGGGCTCTTTTCATACTTTGGCTACTGTTGATAGCACTGCTATAAATATTGGGGTGCATGTGCCTTTTTGAAATAGCACACCTGTATCCCTTGGATAAATACCTAGTAGTGCTATTGCTGAGAGGTAGGGTAGTTCTATTTTTAATTTTTTGAGGAATTTCCATACTGTTTCCCCTGCAGTATCACTGCAGTGATAGGGATTGTATTGAATATATAGATTACTTTGGGTAGTATTGACATTTTAACAATATTCTTTGAATCTATGAGTATGGAATATTTTTCCATTTCTTTGTGTCTTCTTCAATTTCTTTCATAAGCTTTCTCTAGTTTTCAGTGCATAGATTTTTTCACCTCTTTGGTTAGGTTTATTCCTAGGTGTTTTATGGTTTTTGGTGTAATTTAAATGGGATTGATTCCTTGATGTCTCTTTCTGTTGCTTCATTATTAGTGTATAAGAATGCAACCAATTTCTGTGCACTGATTTTATATCCTGCAGCTTTGCTGAATTCATAGATCAGTTCTAGCAGTTTTTTGGTGGACTCATTTGGATTTTCCATATAGAGTATCATGTTGTCTGCGAAGAGTGAAAGTTTGACTTCCTTCTGGCTGATTTGGATGCCTTTGTGTTGTTTGATTGCTGAGGCTGGGACTTCTAATACTATGTTGAATAACAGTGGACATCCCTGTCGTGTTCCTGAACTTAGGGGGAAAGCTCTCAGTTTTTCTCCATTGAGGATCATATTAGTGGTGGGTATTTCGTATATAGCTTTTATGATCTTGAGGGGTGGTTGTTATATCCCTGCTCTCTTGAGGGTTTTTATCAAAAAAGGATTCTGTACTTTGTCAAATGCTTTCTCTGCATCTATTGAGAGGATCATGTGGTTCTTTTCCTTTCTTTTATTGATATAGTGTATCACATTGATTGTTTTGTGGATATTGAACTGGCCCTGCATCCCAGGTATAAGTCCCACTTTGGCTGTGGTGAATCATTCTTTTAATGTATTGTTGGCTCTGGTTGGCTAGTATCTCGTTGAGAATTTTTGCATCCATGTTCATCAGGGAAATTGGTCTGTAGCTCTCCTTTTTAGTGGGGTCTTTGTCTGGTTTTAGAATCAAGGTAATGCTGGCTTCATCGAATGAGTTTGGAAGTTTTTCTTCCATTTCTGTTTTTTGGAACAGCTTTAAAATAATAGGTGTTAAGTCTTCTTTAAATGTTAGGTAGAATTCCCCTGGAAAGCCATCCAGCCCTGGACTCTTGTTTTTTGGGGGGGAGGTTTTTGATTACTAATTCAATTTCTTTACTGTTTATGGGTCTGTTCAAATTTTCTATTTCTTCCTGTTTCAGTTTTGGTAGTGTATAGGTTTCTAGGAATTTGTCCATTTCTTCCAGATTGCCCAATTTATAATTCGTATATTCTCTTATTGTTTGTTTTTCTGTAGTGTTGGTTGTGATCTCTCCTCTTTCATTCTTGATTTTATGTATTTGGGTCCTTTCCTTTTTCTTTTTGATCAAACTGGCTAGGGGTTTGTCAATTTTGTTAATTCTTTCAAAGAACCATTGATCTGTGTCATTGATCTGTTCTACTGTTTTTGATTTTTTGTTTTTGTTTTTTTGTTTCGATAGCATTGATTTCTGCTCTAATCTTTATTATTTCCCATCTTCTGCTGGTTTGGATTTTATTTGCTATTCTTTTTCCAGGTATTTGAAGTGTAAGATTAGGTTGTGTATCTGAAACCTTTCTCCCTTCTTTAGGAAGGTCTGGATTGCTATATACTTCCCTCTTATGATGACCTTTGCTGCATCCCAGAGGTTTTGGGCTGTGGTGTTACCATTTTCATTGGGTTCCATGTACTTTTTAATTTCCTCTTTAACTTCTTGGTTAGCCCATTCATTCCTAAGTAGGATGTTCTTTAGTCTCCATTTACTTGTTATCTTTCCAAATTTTTTCTTGTGGTTGATTTCAAGTTTCATAGTGTTGTGGTCTGAAAATATGCATGGTATAATCTTGATCTTTTTGTACTTGTTGAGGACTGATTTGTCACCCAGTATGTGGTGCATTCTGGAGAATGTTCCATGTGCACTCTAAAATAATGCATATTCTGCTGATTTTAGATGAAATGTTCTGAATATATCTGTTAAGTGTGTTATTCAAAGCCATTGTTTCCTTGTTGATTTTCTGATTAGATGGTCTGTCCATTGTTGTTAAGTGGGGTATTAAAGTCCCCTACCATTATGGTATTATTTTCAGTGAGTTTCTGTATGTTTGTGATTAATTGATTTATATATTTGGGTGCTATCATGTTTGGAGCATAAATGTTTACGATTATTAGATTGTAACGATATGATATTACGATATAATGCCCTTCATCTCTTGTTACAGTCTTTTTCTTTTAAATCTAGTTATCTGATATAACTATGGCTATTCTGGCTTTCTTTTGGTGACCATTAGTATGATAGATGTTCTCCATATCCTTACTTTAAATCTGAAGGTGTCTCTAGGTCTAAAATGGGTCTCTTGTAAACAGCATATAGATGGATCCTGTTTCCTTATCCATTCTGTTATCCTATGTCTTTTGATTGGAGCTTTTAGTCCATTGACATTTAGAGTGAGTACTGAAAAATATGAATTTAGTGCCATTATGTTACCTGTAGAGTTGGAGTTTCCAGTGGTGTTTCTGGTCCTTTCTAGTCTTTGTTGCTTTTGGTCTTTTTTGTTTTGTTTCATATTTTCTACCCTCAGAGAGTCACCCTTAAAATTTCTTGCAGGGCTGGTTTAGTGGTCATGAACTCCTTTAGTTTTTGTTTGTCTGGGAAACTTTTTATCTCTCCTTCTGTTTTGAATGACAGCCTTGCTGGGTAAAGCATTCTTGGCTGCATATTTTTTCTGATTCAGCATGTTGACTATATCCTGCTACTCTTTTCTGGCCTGCCAAGTTTCTGTGGATAGGTCTGCTGCAAACCTCATCTGTCTTGCCTTGTAGGTTAAGGACTTTTTTTTCCCCTTGTTGCTTTCATGATTCTCTCCTTGCCTGAGTATTTTGTGAATTTGACTATGATATGCCTTGTTGATGGTTGGTTTTTGTTGAATCTAATGGGAGTCCTATGTGCTTCCTGGATTTTGATGTCTGTGTCTTTCCCCAGGTTAGCAAAGTTTTCTGCTATGATTTGCTCTCATAAACCTTCTACCCCTTTTTCTCTCTGTTTGTCTCCTGGGACCCCTGTGATTCTGATGTTGTTCCTTTTTAATGAGTCACTGAGTTCTTTAATTCTTATATTGTGCTCTTTTGCCCTAGTCTCCCCTTTTTTTCTGTCTCATTATTCTCCATAAGTTTGTCCTCTATATTGTTGATTCACTGCTCTTTTGTTCATCCAACCTTGCTGCCATGGCATCCATTTGATATTGAATCTCAGTTATAACATTTTTTATTTCATCCTGACTAGCTTTTACTTCTTTTATCTCCACAGAAAGGGATTCTAATCTATTTTCAACTCCAGCTAGTATTCTTATTATTGTGATTCTAAATTCTGGTTCAGACATCTTGCTTATATCTGTGTTGGTTAAGTCCCTGGCTGTTGTTTCTTCCTGCTCTTTCTTTTGGGGTGAATTCCTTCATTTCATCATTTTGAAGGAAGGAAAGGAATTAATAAAATAAAAATTAAATTAAAAAATTAAAAACAACACAAAAAAATCAAATAAAGAATGCTAGGTCCAAGATGTGTTTTGGTCTGGTTGTTGAAAGAAGCTTGCTAGAGTAGAGAAAAAAGGGAAAGAATAGAAACGAAAAAAAAGGGAAAAACAAAAAGAAAAACGTTTGAAAATTAAAAAAATAAATACAATAAAATAGAATAAATTGAAATGATAAAATATAATTTAAAAAAATTACAGAGTAAAGATATAGTAGAAAAAAATTAAAAATCTTTTTTATAAAAACGGAAAATAAAAATAAATTTTTTCTCGGGGCGCCTGGGTGGCGCAGTCGGTTAAGCGTCCGACTTCAGCCAGGTCACGATCTCGCGGTCTGTGAGTTCGAGCCCCGCGTCAGGCTCCGGGCTGATGGCTCGGAGCCTGGAGCCTGTTTCCGATTCTGTGTCTCCCTCTCTCTCTGCCCCTCCCCTGTTCATGCTCTGTCTCTCTCTGTCCCAAAAATAAATAAAAAACGTTGAAAAAAAAAAATTTAAAAAAAAAAATAAATTTTTTCTCTTTCTGTATTCAAGGATAAGAAAAGAAAAAAAAATTGAATAGATGATCCAGTGAACAGAATGAAATATGATTGCAATTACATCCAGTTTCCCCTAAGTCAAACTATGAACCACTTTATAGTCCGTAAACTAAGCAGGCAGAGACTTGGGTTCCTCAAGAGCAAGGTTGGCCCAGTTGGGCAGGGCTTGGTGTAATGGTTCAGTTCTCCACCAGATGGCGTTGCTTAATTTACTGGGGTCTATCATTGTGGCGCGTGTAGGCATGTATGCGCATGCGCGAGAGCGTGTGATAATGGCGTCCCCCAGCTACCCAGTGGCTAGCCTCAGACCACTGCTTTTGCCAACCGGCAGTCAAGCACCCCTTCTTTGTCCCCAGCTTTGTCCATTCCCTGCTTGTACACTGTGACCAAGCTGTCAGCCTGCCAGGCGGCACCTCCCTCCCGAGTTTTATCTCCGATGGGCCTGTGTTTCCAAACCTTTCACAAAGCCCTATGGCTGTGACCCGCTCCGATCCTTTGGGGGGAGGGTGTAGCTGAGCACTGGCCAGGTGCATCGGGACCCCTGGAATGGTGGTGTGACCGTGCTGTTGCCAATTCCCAGAGACTGCGGCCGGGTGCCAGCCCACCCCAGAAAAACTTCCCGTGATGGTGTAGCAGCAGCGTTTCAGTTATTATGGTAAATCGCAACAGCATCTGGCACAAGGCTTCATCCTTAACACCTGTTCCAGCACCAGTGAATGTGGCTCTTCTCTGGGGTCCCAGAGACCTTTGACTGTGGGGAAAATGCACAGTCTCTATCAGATGTCCTCCCAGCAGGGGAGCCGCTTCTCCCCTTGTGACCAGAGAACCCCTTGGACCTTGCTGTCTGCTCCTGGGGATTCGCCCTTCCTACCAGAGCTCTGCCAGGTATGGGTTGTACTCCCATGTTAATGGAATTTAAGCATCTTAATGGAATTTAAGCACTCTTTCTCCTTTCTCCCTTTTTTTGTTCAGTCCCTTGTGGCTGTTTCCACTCTCCCTCTTTCTCTCCAGCTGCTTTTGGCAAGGGTGCTTTTCCTGTACTCCCCCCCGCCCCCCATCCTCTCTCTGCAAGCAAAAACAGCTCCCTGCCCTCTGTGGCTTTTTCCTCCCCTAGGTCACTTCTCCCTGTTGCGTACCTGCCGAGTTCTGTGGTTCAAGTTGTGCAGATTGTTGTGTTAATCCTCAAATCAGTTGTCTAGGTGTGCAAGATGGTTTGGTGTTGATCTCTCTGCATTACAGGGAGGAGAGAGGGCAAAAAAAGCTTCCATGCTGTTTCAACATCTTGGCCCCTCCTCCCAAGAACTTTTTGAACTGTACACTCTAAATGGATGGATTGTAAGTAATGTATGCTCCCATAAAATGTAGAAAGATATTATTACTGTATTATTTACACAGTTTTTTTTTTCTAGAACTCTTAAAAAAGTGTTTTAGCTCGAATAGTTTCTCTTGCTTCTTGGTGGCTGTATGTGGTGGCATGAATTTTCATGGCTGATTTACAGAACTTTCAATACTTGTGCATGTGAACTCTTTGATGGAGTTGAGAATCCCTGTTGTGGTGGTATTTGGGTAAAATGGGGATTAAAAACTTAAATCCAGATGAGATTTGATTTTTTTAAGGAAATATTTTAAGAAATGCTTTAGTTTACATCACAAAAAAAAATGTGTCTGAAATTTTTGACTGGGGTTCTTTCCAGCAAAAATTTACATGCTGGTTTATTTGCATCTTTATAGATTGTATAAGGCCCTCCTCCCCTCCTGCCCTTGTATAATGCGTTGGTGAGGAGAATGATTCCCATCTGTTTCTACTAATGGCCACATTTTAAGCTTCTGGAGAATAAATGATGAGAATATAAATGTTCTTTATTGAATGCCAATATTTTGGCTACTCTCTGGTTGGTGATTATGTTTAGAGAATATTCTAGAGGTCGAGGGCTGAACAGTGAGAAACAATAGTAAACTTTTTGTTTTTGGTAAAGAAGAGCTGGAATAATATGGGAGTTGGGTTAATGCTTATGAGAAATAATAATTTTTGTCTTGACTTCTTTGAGTGTTCCTCTTTTTTTCTCTGTCTCGTTCTTCCTGTCTTTCTTCTATACACACACACACACACACACACACACACACACACACTCACACACACTCATAACAATTGTGACATTTGGAGCCAGGAAATGAAGAGAGCAAATAGAAGTAAAAACCCAAACCCAAACTACAAACACCAAAGGCATAACTTTAAATGAAGTGTTTTCAGTTCCAGGATTTTATCCTAAGGAAAAATTAAGTACTTGAAGAAAGTTTAAACTGTAAGGGTTTTTTTTGTTTTTTTTCCTATCTCACTTTTGCATGTAATAATTGAAAACTGAACAATCTAAATGTCACAGGAGGATTTTATTTAAAAAACTACTGTGAATTTTTTTCAAGGTCTAAGTTATTGAATATTCAGCTATATGCTTTTAATATTAATTTTTTCCAACTTTGTATGTAACTAAAATCTTTATAATAACTCTTCGATGTTCAACTCAGCTATATATGTATATATATAATTTTTAAAATGTTTATTTAAATTCAAGTTAGTTAACATACAGTGTAGTATTGGTTTCAGGAGTAGAACCCAGTGATTCATCACTTACATAGAACACCCAGTGCTCATCTCAACAAGTGTCCTCCTTAATGTCCATCACCCATTTAGCCCATCCTCCCCACCTCCCCTCCAGCAACCCTCATTTTGTTGTCTGTATTTAAAAGTCTCTTACGGTTTGTCTCCCTCTCTGTTTTTTTTATTTTTCCTTCCCTTCACCTATGTTCATGTGTTGTGTTTCTTAAATTCCACACAGGAGTGAAATCATAGGATACTTGTCTTTTCTTTCTCTGACTCTTTTCTCTTAGCATAATATACTCTAGTTCCATCCACGTTGTTGCAAATGGAAGATTTCATTCTTTTTGATTACCAAGTAGTGTTCTATTGCACAGACTACTGTGATTTTACACAATAGAATACCATGCAGCCACTAAAAAACCATAACTATACTACATGGATAAATGTTACTCTGCTAAGCGCAAGGTTGAATTTGCTTCCCCGATGGTGGTTGGTTCTTGGCAGGTCTCCTGTGGGACCAATAACCTTCTAAGAAACAGAAGACTGAAGCTGTCACTGTGATGAAGCAAAGAATTTCCTTACATAGTTTAGGATGGGCACATGAGGCAACTCCCAAGGCCAGCAATCCTCTACCACTTGCTTCTTCAGTGGGGTCCGTGGATCAATAGCATCCTATCACCTGAGACTTGTTACGCAGGCCAATTCTCAGTCCCCACCCAGACCTACTGAATCACAATCTGCATTTTAATGAGAGCCCCATGTGGTTCTTATGCACATAAAGTCAAAGAAAACCTTCCTATAACCTGATTGTGTGAGGGCTGCATGGCCCACCAAATTTTGAGTACCCACAGAGAGCTGTACTTATTCACATGTGCCCTTGGTTTTGTGAGTAATTGCATTGCTTGATTTGCTGGTTTGGAAGCCAATTTCCGTGAAAACAGCATTAATGGAGTTTGAGACACTGTTTCCTTCCTTCTCTGAAACAGACCAGCCTTTGCCATTTAGACTAGCTCATATGTATGATTCTAGGATCAGTGGTTCCTAAAATGCGTCCACTGGAATACTGGTTCATTAGTTTTCTCAATAACCATTTATTAAACCACGAGTGTGTACCCAGCTCTATTGTAGGCTCAGGGTCACAGCAGGCAGCTAAACAAAATCTGTGCTCTCATGGGGCTTAGGGATCTAGTTGTTAAAGGTACGAACAGATTAACAAAAAGTAAGACGTAAGAAGGATTTGTGGCCAAATGTATTTATTAACTGCAGAATTTCTCACATGCTTTAATATATTATTGTACTTTAAAAGTTACCATGGGGGTGGAGGGGGTGGGATGGGCAGAGGTTGAACATGTGAAATGCAATATTTTCAAAACCAATTTGACATGGAACCTTTTTATTAAGGGAATCCTGGTAGGATTTGTGCTCTGCAGAACAAATGTAACTCCAAAATCTTAAGAACAAGAGGGTTTCTCATTGTTCTTATTGTTATTCAGGAGCTTAGTAGTGTAGGAATCTATTTTTCATAAAATTCAGAGATATTTATTCTTCTCTCTTTTACCTTCAAGTAACGATGTCTTATACTTATTTGACAACTAACTCCACTGGTGCTTGAAACATGCTGACATTACCCCACAATGATGTTAAGGCCAAATGAAGTGAGAGATATCCTCATTCACATGTAATAGGTGAGAAAATGGTGGAAGAAGGAGAAGAAATTATTGAAATAATAATAATTATAGTGGAGTGTGACAGCCAGAATTCTAAGGTGGCCCCCATGACCTTCACTCCTAATTTTATCCCTGTAAAGGGATTTTGTAGGTGTAATTAACATAAACTAGCCAGTTTATGCTAAGGAGATTATTTTGGGGGGGGGGCTCCCCCCATCACATTAGCCCTTTTAATGGCAGAGTTTTCTCTGGCTAATCCCTTGATATCAGCCTGTGATATCCTGAGCTGAAAACATGACCATGCTGGCCTGGTCTTATGACCTGCAGAACTGTGGGTCTTGTTTTAAGCTTCTAAGTTTGTGCCAATTTGTTACAAAGCAATAGAAAACTAAAATCCAGAGCTAGAAAGCCATTATGCCTCTCATTTGACCAATGAAGGAAGTGAAGCCTGTGGTTCACCTAATGCAAGTGTCTTAGAGGGTCTCTGAGGCCACTTCACCACTTCCAACCTAATGATGCAATAGCTTTAACATCAAGCTGTCCCTCTCCTGGGAACTTACCTGGCAGAGTGTTTTCGTTACTCATATGATGTGCATTCAGAGAGTTCACCGGTCTGATGAGGGGAAGGGAACTGCCAGGTGCACAGAGCTGGTGCAGGTGGGGTGCCATACAGAGCTTTGCACCAGCAGGAAGGGGTATCTTCTGTATCCATTTGGTGGAAAAGTGTATGTGTTCGACTAGAATTTTGGTGATACGTGGTATTGTGAAACCCTATTATTACCTGCAAGGACCTCTAGGATGAGTTCACAGACTTTGGACTGGGACCATTGCTCCTTTTATTGATGAGGAAACCAATATTACAAGAGGGGTTATGACTTACCTGAAGTCATGCCTTGGAATAGTTCAGCACTTGTTAAAGAACTCAGACCCACTGACTTGCCTGTCCTCCCTGCCTGCCTCCCTCCCTCCCTCCTTCCTTCCTTCCTTCCTTCCTTCCTTCCTTTTCTCACCTCCTTCCCCTTTTCCCTTCCCTTCCTCCCTTCTTCTCTCTCTTTCTCTTTCTCCCTTTCTTCCTCCCTCCCCCACTTCCTTCTTTCCTTCCTTCCTTCCTAAAAAAAGCCAATCTCTTTGTAAAAGTACAAAGGAGGTGCAGCCCTTTTAAGAAACTGCCTCTGCCCAGACAAGATATACCATACTGTAAAGATCCCATACTTTTCCCACCTATTCTTTATGAATCCTGTCATCCAGAGACCATTTATGTCCTTTCCTTTGTCACTGAATCTTTAATTTGGTTCTTCCACCTTTCATTTCTTTCTCATCTCTTTCTCTCCTCTTTGGATTAGAATATCCAGGGATAGGGGTCGAGGGGTGGGGCTTTAGAAACATATATTTTATAATTCCACATGATGCCTGGAACCTTCGCTTTCTTCATCTGCTCAAAGAGCAGTCTCAGACTTGGTGTGGCCTGGCTTTGAGGGCAAGGGCCAAATAGCCATGACTGGAATGATGGTGACCAGATGGGATGATGCTGGTAATATTTGTTCCAAGGGCCCAGCTGCTTGGCTGATGTGAATGCCAGGTGATGTCCATGAACATGACAACTGCCTGGCTCCAGGGCCACATTCAGCTCTCTAACTTTTCCTGTGATTCACCCTCACTGGGGGCTGTTGAATGACTACTACCAGGAAGAGGCACTAATACTTGGCACTGAAATTTAGTAGCTCTTCTAGCCTGGGGACTTAATTAACTGGAGGGAGAATCAATGACAGTCTCTTTATGACCCAAGGCTTCCTACTTAGAGCTCCGTAGGACATACTGTCCAAGAACAAGAGCTGTACCATCTTGGAATGGATATCTGAGAGACAAAAATTTCTTTTTGTTGTTATTCATCCCTAGATGTTTATCCCTCTTCTCCACAACCCAGACCTACATCTTTGGTAATGTTGAAGTAATTGTAACCTGGCCTTTGGAAGATGGAAGGACAATTGATTACAGATATTTAGGAAAGTCTGACTTTGGCAAGCTAAGAGCTATGATGTTAGATTCCTCACTCTGTCCTTGGGGAAGTATGTGTTCACTAGCTTTGTCATTCTATGTGTGCTTGCCCAAGTGTATCCCTAAGCAACCCATTTTATGGTCTCAGAAGTATGCCTTTGCTTTCTCTGTTTCACATTTGTCTTAACGTCTCTCCATTCGAATCAACTCCTCAAAATATTTCTTGCTAAGAATTCAGTTTGGTTACTGTAGATTAAATATCTGAGTTTAGTTTCAGAAAATCTGGGTTCTAAGACTTGCTTGGCTGGTAACTCAGTATGAGCTTGGGAGAGTCATCCTCAGGAAGATGAAGATACTTAGCCATGGCTATCTCTTGGCATCAAAAGAGAAGACTTAATTGGAAGTTACCTTTTCTGAGGCAGTGCCCTCATTTTCAGGAGTTGGCATGGTTATCATATAAACATGGGCCTGGGAGTGGACAGACATGGATTCAAATCCCAACAACAGTGTTGATTGGCTGTATGTTCTTGGGCCAGGTTGTGAGTCTCATTTTCCTCTTTATCTGAGATGTAGGGAGAACATTGCATCATTGCATTATGTTGGGGTGCGATGAGGTGATTTAGATAAAGTATGATATGCATTGTATTGCAACCTGTGCTCCATTCCCTAGCACGTCCTGTCCCCTTAACTTACATTTGTTTTTTTCAGAGCATTCATCAATTTTTGGATTCCGTATCATCTACTTGTTTTGTTTAGTATCTAGCTCACAAGTGCCACGAGGACAGTTTTTTGTTTGTTTTGTTCACTGCTATATCCCTAATGCCTAAAACATAAGCATTCCATAAATACTTGTAAAATGAATGTTAAATGAATGTGATTTTTGTAGAGAAGAAAAAGAAAAGTCAGCAAGCAGACTTTTTCTGTAAAGGGCCGGATAGTCAATATTTTAAGCTTTGCAGGCCATACAGTTTCTGTCACAATGACTCAGTTTGGTTGTGTGGTTTGAAAGCAGCCCCATAGACAATACATAAACACATGACTCTGGCTGTGTTCCTATAAAATTTCATTTACAAACAAAAACCAAAAACCAAAAAACAGGACTGGAGCTGGATTTGGTCCACAGGCTTTAGTTTGCCCATCCCTGCTGTAGATGCATTTAGTGGCTCTGAATTCTGAGGTGTCATTCCTGTAAGTCACTAATTCGGGAACAGCCCCCGTTTGGCCTCCTGTGTTGAGGAAAGAGGGAGGCCCATCCTGGATAGCCTCTCTTTGCCCCTGATGCACTCTCCTTGCTTCTGTATGCTGCCTCTGTCCTAGGAGGTTGACCCTGGATGGCTTTGTCCTATTCCTTTGCCCTTTGGCTTCTGGTTGATTTCACTGTCTTGGAGGCACTGGCCAGAATTCGGGACATGGGAGGAGAGGACACTGGGGGGGCTTATTTCCAAGCTCCCTTCCTGCTGGCAGTGCTCTGGGGAGACTGAATTCCTTTCCCAGAGCTCAGTTCTCTGCAGCTTCCAATCCCACTGTTTCTAGACCCAGGATACTTTATCTTTTTATTTATTTATTTATTTATTTATTTATTTATTTATTTTTTGGTGTGTTCTTTTATAAACAGCGCCTTCATTAGACTTGCTTTTCTTGCCCATTTGAGAGGGGGCCATCTGTTTAGTGCCAGGTCCCTGGCTCCTGTGCTGTCCATGGAAAGCAGTGTGTAGTGGAGGCCAGGTGGGACCTCCCTCATTCCCCATCTACTGCTGCCAATGATCCTAACTCTCCCACCACCGCTCTTGGTTGAGACTTCGTGTTTTCTCTTCTTTTCCTGCCAGGAAGCACAGATAAAAGAGGAAGTGATTTGCCTGAGGTAGTAGGTTGACAGAGTGAGAGATTCTATTTATTTCTCAAATTCATATAAAGTGGAATAGAATGTCAGAACTGTTTGGTTCTAGAGTCAGCCTTTTCATTCAATAACTCTGTGTCTTTGGATTAGTTATTTAACTTCTTTAAGCCTCAGATTACTTATCTTTAAAAGGGGTCTAGAGGTGCCTGAGTGGCTCAGTTGGTTGAATGTCCGACTCTTGACTTTGGCTCAGGTCATAATCTCACAGTTCGTGAGCTTGAGCCTGTGTTGGCTTTGTTCTGTCTGCTTGGGATTCTCTCTCTCCCCCTCTCTCAGCCCCTCTCCCACTCACTCTCTCTCTTAAAATAAATAAGCTTTTTTTTTTTTTTAAAGGGATCTAATAATCCCTGCTATGCAAATTTGATTATGTAGCATGATTACAACTTAATGAAGAGGAATAAAACTCAATGGAATTATCTTATATAATATGATACGCTATTTAAAAATGTTAGGCATGAAAGTCTACAGGTAGTTTTTTTCCTTCCTCTATTTTCCAAATTTCATGAATGTTTATTGTTTTTATTATGAGAAAAAAAAGTCACTGTCAGTTCTACAAAGTGGCTCAGGACATAAACAAAAGGTTATATTCGAATGCACTTTGAGGACCACAGAGTACCATGAGGATTAGAATTATCATGATTTATTTACCCTGTGGATTTGAAATGATTTCAGAAAATAACATGCAGAGTTCCAATATATTCTGTTTTCAGGTTCCTTTATTGTTAACATCTTACATTAGTACAGTACAATTGCCACACTTAATGAACAAATATTGACACATTATAATTAACTAAATTCTATACTTTATTCAGATTTCCTTATTTTTTTTCCTCTTATCCTTTTTTCCCCCCCTCTTTTCCAGGATCCCATCCAGAATGCCATATTGCATTTAGTTATAACATTAGGTCTCCTCAGGTTCCTCTTAGCTCTGATTGTTTTTCAGACTTTCCTTGTTTTTGATGACTTTGATAGTTTTGATGAGTATTTTGTGGGATACTCTGCTATCAGAATCCATCTAATGTTTTTCTCATGATTAGAAGTGGGGATGAAAGGCTTTGGGAGGAAGACTACAGAGGCAAAGTGTCATTTTCATCCCATCATATCAAGGTTACATAATGACAGTGTAATTTGTCACTGGTATTAACCTTGGTCATCCAGCTGAAGTAGTGTTTGTCAGGTTTCTTAACTGTAAAGTTAGTCTTGCCCCACATCCCCTTCCATGCTGTACTCTTGGAAAGGAAGTCCCTACAAGCAGACTATACTTAAAGAATAATCAGTTACTCTTCCCCTCTTTAAGGACAGAGTATCTACATAAATTATCTGGAATTCTTATGCAAGGGAGATTTGTCCTTTCTCTCCATTTATTAATTCAAGCATTTATAGTGTGTTGTGCTTTTTTAAAAATGCTTTTATTTATTTTTGAGAGAGAGAGAGAGAGACAGACAGACAGACAGAGAGACAGAGTGTGAGTGGAGGAGGAGCAGAGAGAGGGAGACACAGAATCTGGGCTCCAGGCTCTGAGTTGTCAGCCCAGAGCCCGACATGGGGCTGGAACTCAGGAACCATGAGATCATGACCTGAGCCAAAGTCATCCGCTTAACCGACTGAGCCACCCAGGCACCCCACATATTGTGCTTTTAATGTGCATTTCCTTGGTCCTTAATGAGTTTAAGAAACTTTTATATGTTTATTGGCCATCTGAATACCTTTTTTGTGAAATGTCCATTTAAGTCTTTTGTTCCATTTCTAATTGAGTTGCCTGCATAACTGATTTGCAAAAGTTATTTATATAGTTTGGATAAGCCCTCCCCTTCCCCCCCCCCCACTTATATATAATATCTTTTCCTTTATCAGTGTTATGTTCTGAAGCACAGCAGTTTTTAATTTTATTATAGATCAATTAATTAATGTTTATGGTTGTGTCTTGTGTAAGAAATCTCTGTCTGCCACTAAGGTTAATTCTCCTATGTGTATTTTCTAGAAGCTGTATTATTTTGCTTTTTGTATTTAGATCTGTAATCCACCTGGAATTGGTTTTTGTGAATAATGCGAGATAAGGGTTGATTTTTTTTTTTTTTGCATGTGCATATCCAGTTTACCCAGTAACTGTAAAGTGATGATACACATTTACTCCCAGTCTCAGAGGAAAAAAACTCACAACAATTCAAAGTGAAAAAAAACAAAGTTAAATGAAATGTTTGCTGTAAGGTTTTTAGTAGGCATCCTAGATCAGATGAAGAAAGTCCCCTTCTGTTCCTTATGGGCTAATAAGCTAGTTTTTTCTTTTAAACCATGAGTTGACATTTATCAGATGATTTTCCTCTTTTATTAAACTGTTTTTCTTTCATTATTTTTCCATTAAATTAGAAAATTACACAGATAGATTTTCAAAATGTTAAACCAATCTTCCTTTTTTTTGGAATAAAACTACCTTTGTCTTAATGTTTTATATTCCATTTGTATATTGTATTTTAGTTATTTCATGCACATGGGTCTTGCCCCCATCACCTTGAGGACAGGGGCTTGCTTTGAACAGATTTGGAACATGCCCAGTGAATTCTTATGGAGGTAAAGTGCTATTAATCTAGGTAGAGTCATTTTTTCTTCCTGCAGTCAGGTGGGTTTGACAGTTTGGATGGTGTGATTCTCCCAGTGGCTAATGAGCAGCTCAGGAATGCTAATGAAGGGCTTCCTTTGGTTGTCTCTTGTGAGTCAGCAAATGAGCTCTGTAACTTGGAGAGCCAGAAGTTAATTAGCGACCCAGTATAGACAGACCCTGATGGAAATAAGGGAATTTTGGTTTGTCAGAGGAGAGTGCTAAGAAGCTTTGAAGGTGAGGCCAGGATTGGGGACGTGAGACGAAAGGCAAATGGAAGCAAGAGCTAGGATTTATAAATAAATGTCAGGGGGGAGGCTCTGTTGAGGAAGCCAGGAGAGGCCAGAACACGTGGCCTGCCTACATGGGGAGAGGAATGGGCCCCGCATCGGGGTATTGCTGCCATCATGGTTGCTGTGGATTCACATCTCTCCCTCGCAGCAGACTGGAAGAGAGAAATGCAGGAGATGTGTACAGCATGGATAGCTAGTGCAGATCACCTGCTAGTGGGCAATGATGGATGAGGGGTTTTAGGTATTTTGCACTCCTTGTTCATTTTTCTTTGAGACAGGATGGAAAATCTAAAACCCCATCTGCTTACAAGTTTACTACAATAACCCAACGGATAAATAATTTGCCAGACAATACCATGGATACTGTTCTCCAAATGAAATCGAGTAGGCTATAGACATTAGGCAAGGAGGAAAGATGAGGGCCTTCCCTGTCAAGTGGCATGAGTGATGTCCACCGTAAGTGCTGGACTTGTGTGTACCAGATGCGCTCACGATCCTGGAAAGGCAACTTCGGCCAGAAAAAAGTGTCACTCCCTTGGCTTAAACAGATACCTAATTAGGTTAGGAGAAACGCCAAGAAGCAGCCTATTGAAATCTAAAGTATTGCAAGGCACTGTGGGTAAAATATGCAAAATGCCACTAAGGCAGAAGTAAGGAGGCCTGTAGAACAGGTACAGCATAAAACTAAGCTGCCAGGGAGATTGTTTGCTTCCTCTTGAGATGGGTTTAATCTTTTTTTCCCCCCAATGTGGGAGCTCTATGCCCTTTACCATTCAAGACCCAGAAACAGATATGCCCCACCTCTCTCAACCTAAATTTTAATAGTAGGCTGCAAATGGAAAGGGGGCTCCTTATTCCTCCACATCTGGGTCAGGTCTCCCAGCCGCTCTGTGTTCACCAGAAAATGGTATAGAATGGAATATGATGTATTAGCATCCTGCCTGGTTGAAGCCCCTTCTTCGAAAGTTCAACTATTTGAATGCAGCATCCCTAATTTGCCCATACTGATTTTTTTTTTTAATTTTTTATTACTTATTTTTGATAGAGACAGAGCACAAGTGGGGGAGGGGCAGAGAGAGAAGGAGACACAGAATTCGAAGCAGGCTTCAGGCTCTGAGCTGTCAGCACAGAGCCTGATGCAGGGCTCGAACTCACAAACTGAGATCATGACCTGAGCTGAAGTCAGACGCTTAACCAACTGAGCCACTAAAGCACACCTGCCCATACTGATTTTTTACTGCAATGATTATAATACATTGATGTCAGCTAGAGCCTCTGGAGCCTGCAGAAGGCCTAAGCTTGTCCTCACGATGTCTGCAGAGAAGCAGATTCTCCAGGGCTTGCTCTTTCATGGTTCTGAACTGCACCACTGGAATGGCCAGATGTAAAATGCAGCTTCATCACATGTACATTCTGCTTATGTCAATGTGTTTTATTAGTTAGTGGTTTTGCTACATGAGGAGGAGTGTGGTGGGGTGGGAAGAGTGGACAGGGGCATTGTATCTGCCTATCACAGCCTCATGCTATCTTCCTGGCTCTCCCTCACTTCTTTCCCTCATGCTTTTCTCTGCCTTTTATTTTAGGAACCTGTCTTGTCTCATGCAGAAGTTTCTCCCCCTTCCCTGAGCCCTTGGTACCAGTTATACCCATGTCTTACTGGTTGTACATGTCTCAGGTGAGCTTCTCAGGGAGTTTTCCTACAAAGGAGTCTCTCCCTAAGAGATCTGGTACCAGCTGCTTTTGAACACTTTGAAGTGGGCATCATTACCCCCATTTTACACTTGAGGAGACTGAGGCCTGGAAAGAATGAGTGAGTTGCTTAAGTTAACAAAACAGGGCTCATGTAATGTAAGTGATGAATCCTAAATGAGGTTGCTTGACTCCAAGTCCCACACTGTTTCTGTGACTCCCATGTTCCTTTTAAGGGCCCCTTGTAAGGACTATGAAAGCCTTTACCTAAGTGACCTCTCCCATGGTGAAGACGGTGCACTTTGTCAGCCCTTACACCGTATTGGTGCTGCAGAGTGCTTTTGCCACTTTGTTATTAAAGCCTGTGAATAACCCCTCACCTGTGAATAACCCCTTTATAAAGAAGAGGAAGCTGAAATTCAGAGAGGGCCGTGACTTGGCTGAAGTTCCACCATTAGTTAAGAGCAGGCCCACGTCTCAGACCCAGGCCTTCCACCTCCAAATCCATTGCTCCTTGCACCAACCACCACGTGGTGGAAATTCAAAGTGAAGGGTGAGAGGTTTGTGATTTCCATGTGGCTTTTCATGTGGATGTTTAGCCCAGACTGGAGAGGATAGTGAGCTCAGCCACCAATGTGGGCTCATCACGCGCCTGCCTGCTCCCGGGGGCCCAGCCCAAGTCTGAGGCCGTGTCAGCTCCAGGGGCACCAGTGGGTGCTGAACCTCCCTGGCCAGAAGAGCCCTGATGTGGCTGGACTTTCACATTTGTTTTCTCCCCTTCCTTGGCTTTTGAGGAGCTGAGCCTGTCATTAGTCAGGCTGTGCAGCAAAGGAAATGAAAAGCTGCTGTGGAAAGAACTCATTAATTAATTAATTAATTAATTTTATTTTAAGTTTATATCCATAGGTTTTAATGATGTGGTCAAACAATTTTAAAGATTATCTTTTTTAAAATTTATTTATTTTGACACAGAGAGAGAGAGAGAGAGAATGAATGAATGAATGAATGAGCGGGGGAGTAGTAGAGGGAGAGAAAGACAGAATCCCAAGCAGGCCCCATGTGCTGTCAGTGCAGAGCTTGACTCAGGGCTTGAACTCACAAACCATGTGACCGTGACCTGAGCCAAGATCAAGAGTTGGATGCTTAACTGAGCCACCCAGGCGCCCCAATATTATATGTGTTTTAATAAAGCACAATGGTTTGTTTAAATTCAACTAGTCTTTGTGTTTAAGCTCCAAATGATGTTTTTAAAAATTTAAATCCAAGTTAGTTAACATAGAGTTAATTTAGTAGTGGTTTCAGGAATAGAATTTAGGGATTCATCATTTACATGTAACACACAGTGCTCATCCCAACAAGTGCCCTCCCTAATGCCCGTCACCCATTTAGCCCATCCCCCACCCACTTCCCCTCCAGCAACCCTCAGTTTGTTCTCTCTATTTAAGAGTCTCTTATAGTTTTCCTCCTTCTTCTTCTTTTATTTTCCCTTCCTGTTAGAAAGACCCCTTATTTATTTAAAATTGAAAAAAAAAAAACAACTAACTCAGAAAAGCCTGAAACATGTTTTCAATATACTGGATTTGCTTTTTGGGTTGTGAACAAGGGGACCTTGTCATTTACAATTTAAACTTTAGATATCTGGCAAGTTTGTGTGATGAGTCAAACAAGGTGGAGCCCTGAGTGACAGCAGTGGTGACTGAGGCTTCCTTCCTCTTCCCTCTGTACATTCTGAGGTGCTTTTAATTGCTTTAATGGTCCGATGTCACTGTTCTACAAGCACTGGGTAAAGGATGGAGTCCAAAAAGTCTGTGTCCTCATTGTATAGTTTGAACAAGGCTTTTTATCCAAGCAAGGGAACTCTGGGTTTCCATCCACAAGATTGACTCTGACACCACCCTCCTCACAGCACCCCAAATACTCTAGTACAGTTACTTTTCTTTTTCTTTTTAAATTAAGTTTTTATTTTAATTTCAATGTAGTTAACATACAGTGCAATATTAGTTTCAGGCATACACTATAGTGACCCAGCTCTTCCATCCATCACCTGGTCCAGCATACTTTTGACTTTGATGTGAATATCAATCAGGAACATAACCCTTTGCCAGTCAGGAGCAAAGGCAAACACATCGTTTAGACAGCAGGACAGAATGGAGGAGAGGAGGAAGCAGAGGATATTATTATTGTTCTCCAGGGTAGCTTGTAGAGGAGAAAACCTGGCAGTGAGTGCACAGGAAGCAGTAACTGGCGGATATCATCCTGGCAATATGAACACTGGGACATATTGTTCAGTGCTTTCAGTTGAATTGCAAAATGAAATCCCGGTGGATGGAGGAACCTCTCTTCCCATGAACTCATGCCCTCTCCTTCCTCATACCACAGCGTGTGCAAGGGCTCTCTTTTACCTGCAACTGAAGTAATTTTCCTCAGGCACACGTCCCTCTCCTGTGTAGGAGCCTGCAGGGGCTTCCTCTTGTCTACTGAGTAGTAGACTTGGCATCCAAGTTTGCTTTACCATTCTGCCCCTTGACTCATCCTTTCCTGTCCTTTCCACCTGTTGCCCGTGCGTCCCTTCTTGCACAGATTTCAGCCAAATGGGACCACCATGTTTCCCATACCCACTTTCTCTCCTTTTGCTGTTCATGCTTTTTCTTTCTTCTCCACATGCTCTAAATCCCATCTTTGCTTGCCCCATTCTTCCCATGGTTTTAGAGCTCTGGTGAAGTGACACCTCCTTCTTTGATTCCTCTCCCTCACCTAGACAACCACCCCACTCTGGGTGGCCAGAGTCTTGTGTCTTATTCATCATAAAACCCATCACCTTATACTTTGAATTGCTTGGTGGGGTTTCTTTTCTGCATACCTTCCCTCATACGTTCTTTGAAAACAGTAGTAAGTGATTCTTTATTTTGTCTACTCTGGAATCAGGCAGGATGCCTCCGGCAGAGTAAGCATCCACAAATGTTTGATGAATGAATGAGTGAGAGGTGTATGGAGGTAAGGGTTAGCAGTCTCTGGCCCAGGGTGGTGCTCAGTGGTTGCATCTGTCCAGCCCTTTCTTCCTGCTCTGTTTCCCCCTTTTGATTTTCCCTTTTCTTTCTTTACCTTCTCCTTTTCTTCTTTTTCATTTCACTTGTCCCCAAACCTTGGTCTCTAAATAGCTCTGCTGGGCATACCCCATCTCTCCAGGCACTGATTACTGTCACAGGGGGAGTTTGCCATGGTCCCAAACAGCTTTTAAAGAAGAACAACACAGAAGCTGCAAACTCAACATGGTCTGGTATCAGGGAAACAGGAGCCTTTTTCCATATGATGCTAATTTGCTTTGTGGATTACCATGTGAAATTATGCATTCATGGAGCATTGCCTTCTCCCCTCTGGGCAGCAACAAGCATTCTTTCCTGGCCAGTGTCTCTGCTTACCTCCAGTGGAGGGTTAAGAATGGAGGAAGCAGGTGAACACAGCATTGAATAGCAGCCAAATCTTTTTTCTTGCTAAGATTCCTCTACAAACTGCAGTCAAGATTTCTGGACATAGTGGTTTGGCTTTAAAAAATAGGAAATGAACAAGGCTGTATGGAAGGAGCACCAGGTTGGACCTGATCAGGTTCTGCCATCCCAGGGTGTGAAGGGGGAGCTACCATCATCTAAGGGGCTCAGTTTCCTCTTCTGCCCAGTGAGGCAAGGGGTTGAATGATCTCTGGGGTCTTTTCTAGATCAAACACCCCAGAATTCTTGATTTTAGATTCCAGATCTGAAAAGACTGCTGTGGCTCAGCCTGAAACAGGGGCCAGGAGGTGGCAGTGTCTGCCCTATTCGGAGCCCGCAGCCTCAGCTGCACTGCTGTAGGGCTGGGGTGGACATCACACTGCACTCCCATTTGGACTTTTTAGTTATGTACCATTGCAGGTCGTTTGTAATCTGCTGGGTCATGACTGCCAGGCCCTGGGTACTGGAAGCACTTACTGCTCCCACTAGACCCGCGTTTGACTTCACCTGGCATGACACATGCAGACCAGGGCACACTCATCCCCAATGAGGCCCCAGTGACTGGCTCATATCCGGGCAGCTTGCTGGAGCTCCTTTGCTGGAGCTCCATGACGCAGGTTTGGGTCTCCCCCAGGGCAAGAGAGAGCTGCATCCGTGAGTAAGTGCCTGTGTTCGCCCACTCTGAATGTGCACTCCAGTCTCCCAGGGACCCCTGTGCTGTTTCTAACAGCTGCATTTGCTCATAGCAAAAATGGAAATGACTGGCATGACTGATCCAAGCATCAGTAGATGACTTGGGGGTTACCCCTCTTATGAAGAGCTTTTACTAAATGGGGATGGACATTGACACTTAAAATGCAGTAGAGTGTTTGAATTGCAAGGAATTTGTAGGATGATCTAGTTCAGTTATTCAAAAACCCTATAGGGGCATCACCAGGAAGCTTTTTTTTTTTTTTTTATTTTTTAAAATTTTTTAAATTAATGTTTATTTACTTTTGAGACAGAGAAAGAGCAGGAATAGGGGAGAGTCAGAGAGAGGGAGACACAGAATCTGAAGCAGGCTCCAGGCTCCGAGCTGTCAGCACAGAGCCTGATGTGGGGCTCGAACTCACGGACTGTGAGATCATGACCTGAGCTGAAGTTGAATGCTTAACCAACTGAGCCACCCAGGCGCCCCAGAAGCTTGTTAAAATACATGTCCTGGGCCCAGCTACAGCACTATCCAGTAAGAATGTCTGGTGATGGAATCTAGGAATCTGTATTTGTAACAAGTTCCTCATGTATGTCTAATGTAGCCAGTTTGCAGAAAGACATTTAGGAGCCACCCACCAGCTAGTCTGTAACAGTGCATTCAGGAAGCCTATTGGTAGGGCAGATCTCTGGGGTTGGGCCAGGTACTCTGTTTTAACAAGCCCTTCAGATGTATGGGTGACCAGCTCATCTTGGTCTGCCTGGAACTTTCCTGGTTTTTGTCCTGAAACTCCAATGTCCCAGGGCCTCCCTCAGTCCTGGAAACACTAGGATGAATTGGTTCCTTTTTGAGGTGACTTTATGCTTGCTAAAGCTTGAGAGGCACTGGAAACAGTTCAATCTCCAGTTGAGGAAATGGGGGCCAGAATGGAAGCAGAGCCAGGATAAGGCTTCCAGCTCTGCATCCTCGCTATTCTTGGAAATACTTGATGCAAATAGCTGCCTTGCTCTTTCCTACTCCCTATTAAGAGCCAACCCCAGAGGAGCTCATTATGGAATGGTCATATTTGGGATGAATAATCTGTATTCTGTGGTCTCACCTGAGTGAGGTGTACAACAGTGACAGGTATAGGCATCATCAGACTTTCATGAATTCTTTCAGGGCTTCTCTTGCCCCAGGTGGGGGAAGCGATTTATAATTTAATGCATTTCCATTTGGTCATAACAGCATTACTGAGACAGAGAACCCTTGGAGAAGGGATTACAGCCCAGGGGCTGTGGTTCAACTGAATCAGGATCCTGGGCTGCTCTACCACCTCCAAGATCCCCCCTGAGGCCCTGGGATAAATCCTAGTATGGTTGCCTTTGTTCTGTTGCCATTGGCTGCCAAGACTTGCCTGGCTATGCCCAATTATCAACATCAGGTTTGATTTATTTATGCCTGGGTGCCCATTGCATTACTAATTATCAAGGAATGGAGTACCAGGCCAGAAGGTTCTTGTAATACAGTGGTTCTCATACTGGAGCATGCAGCAGACTCACCTGGAGGGCTTGTGGAAGCTCAGATGGCTGGCCCCATCCCCAGAGCAACCATAGATTGGTACATTATGAGCACCTGAGTGGCTTTGTCATGTGATGCTCATTACTGATGTCACCAGGCTGGTCTAAGTGTATAAAGCAGAGCACTAGGTAATTTCTAAGGACTCTCTTAGCAACGAAAATTTTACTTATAAACAAAGTAGATACGGCTTAATAAATGATGTACTTTTCTCATCACTGTTCCTCCTCCCCCTAAGTGTGCCTGTGTGTAGGCTAATATTTAAAATCCCACAAATGGAAAATAACTGTTTTGATGTAAAGTTTTAGTCTCATTAATATATATATCTATAGCTATATATGTATATATATATACATATATATACACGCATACACACATATATCTACACGTATATATACACACATACATGTATCTATCTATATATATACACACACACATATATATATATGTCTTCAGACACCACACATGAAACATATATAAAGCCATATTACATATGAAGTCTATTCTTTTTTCTATCTGCATGGCCCCTTCCCTAGTCTTGGCTACCACCATCATTTATCTTTTTGCCAATACACTGATTTCCTACTACTTTATTCCACAGTGGCCAAACGATGGTCTTGAAATGAAAAGCAGACAATCTGTACCATACTGAAAACCAGTTCACATTCCTCACCATGGCCCGCAAAGCTCTCCAGGATCTGGCTTCGCCTATCCGTGTAGACTTATCTCATGCCATGTTTCCCTGCAGCCCACCTACTCCAGCCATGTGCTTTCTTTTGGTTTTTGGAGCACAACAGACTTTGTCAGACTTTTGTATGTGCTGTTCCATCAGCTTGGAATGTGTATTCTTTCCCTGTGTTGGTGTGGCTGGTGTCTTTTCAGACTTCAGGTTTTAGCTTAAACATCACAGCCTTAAAATATTCTTCTCTGACCACCATCCTATTGTAAGTAGGTGCTTTATGGCTTATTATTTTCTGTCAAGCATCCTGTTGGTGTCTGTGTTTGACCTTATAATCTGTACTTATTTTCTGCTTCCAGTCTGATTACTTGTGTCTTGTCTCACTCCCACAATGGACTGTGGGCTCTACATGGACAGGATGTTGATGATAGGAAAGAGGCTGGCTTCACTGCCTGGTGTGTAGATCAGGCCTTTAAGAAAGTAAATAAATGTATTAGTTCCCATTTGAAAAGTATAATAACCCTGCTTAGGGCTACCAACCATGGGCAAGAAGGAAGGGGAGGAACAGAGGAAGGGGAAGGTTTCAGACATGGGGAGCCATGGGCATTGGCATCAAACAGTGCTGGGCTCACAGTTCTGTTTTAGACCAGCCAGGCTGAAAGATTTCCCAAACTGCATGGAGCACAAGGCCCATGTCCTAGTCGTGAACATGGACCGGCCTGGAGCAAGTCACAGAGCTACTCCTTATGTTCTTATTCTCCCCTGAGCATCTCAATGGTTTCTCATGGAGTCCTGCATGGGGGTGGCAGTAATTAAGTCCATACTCAGATTTGTGCCTTTTGGTATGTATTTGAGGGAAGGAAGATATTCCCTGTGGTAGAGATACGCTTATGTGAAGTAGGGAGCCACTGAGAAGTTCCCATCTCTCCTCCACCAGTCTGCCTCCCTTATGCCTGGAATACTCACCCAAGCAAAAGCACCCTGTCCCAACAACTGGAAAGGGCAGGAGGTTTGGAAGGTACTGTTGTGTATTTGAGGACCAACAGAAAACAGTTGGTTCTGAGTGTGAGGAGATATGAGAGGATAGTGGATACACAAAGAGTTACCTCTTAGAGAATGATGTGTTAGCTTCTTAGCTCGGCCTGGACCTGGGTATAAGCCTCAGAAGGTGATCTCAATGTCTTCTCATCATGTATTCATTCATCAAACATTTACTGAGCCCTTGAGATTGGCACATCTGTAGGCACTATGTAGGCACACAAAAATGAATGGGGTACAGTCCCTGCTCTAAAGAGTTACAAAAATCATTACAGTTCATTATGATGAGACAAGAATAGTTCTATGCATAAATCCCTGTGGGAGCACAGAAGAGTTCTGGGCCAACCTATGTGGTCAGAGAAAGCTTCTGGAAGGAGTTAACATCTAAACTGAAACTGAAAACTTTGAGTGGAAGTAAGTGAAGAGCAGGAGAAGGAGGTGCAGAAATTGATGTATTCATTCTACAAATGCTGGCTGAGCCCTACTCTAATCAATGTACTGTGCTAGTTGTTTGTCGTCTTCTTTTGGAGGTTACCTAGGAAATTACAATTTTTTGGCAGGGGCTGAGCTTGAGGGTGGGCAGGGAGTTATGGGAGAAGCATACATGGTGATTTAAAGCATGGATTCTGATCAGACAGCATTGGAATTGGTTTTAAATTCAGGCTTTCACTACTCACTGTGTGACCAGGAGCAAGTTACCCAAACTCCCGTTATCACATTTTTCTTATCTACTCAATGGGGGCAATGATGATGCCTACTGTTGTGATGATATAAGGCAAATTTATATTAATGCATTTAGCATGAAGTCAGAACATAGTAAACACACAATAAAAGATAGCTATCATCACTATCATTATCATTGTGGTAGATTATATAATTAGCCTTAATTATTTTCTCCTCCCTTCCCAGTAAGAGGATTCAACATCCCTTCCCATTTCCATGTGGCTTACGGTGTCTCCCTGTGGGAGGAGTATACGTCCCCATTCCAGTTATGGCAAACTTGTCCATGGGATATGCTTTGATCAACAGAATGTGAGAGGAGGTGATGTGTACCAAGTCTGAGTAGACATTTTTAGAGGCATCTCATGTTTCCACGAAAAGAATGTCATATCATAGATTGGGACTGCTCCATCAGCCTGGGCCCTAAAATGAGAAGATCCAGGGAACAGAGCTGACCTGTAGCTACTGATTTGTAAGATAAGAAGAGATTAAGCACTAGTTGTTGTAAAGCACAGAGATTTTATGGTTGTCTGTTATTGCAGGAAAGCTGACTAATAACATTATAATCCTTTCAAAGGAGAGAAAAAGTAGGGAAGACTCTTTGGAGGAAAGTATTTCTAGGTTGAGCCCTGAAGATGGTCTAAATATTTAGACCACAGGGGATGTGGATGGGGAGTATTCCAGGTGAAGGGAAAAAAAACCCTGTAAAAATTCTTGAGTTTATGAGAAGGAGTGGAAAAGAAATTCAGAATGGCTGCAGAATGAGAAGGGGAGAGTGTTAGTAAGTAAAGCTACAGAGGGAATTAGGGCCACATCATGAAGGGTCTTGTGAGCCATGATGAGGAACTTGCTTTATCCTAAAGACAAAGGAAGGCCATTTCATGATCTGTTTTGCCTTTTAGAAAGATCACTCTGGCTGATTGCAGACACTAGATTGGAGGGGCCAGGATTATGGACCTGGTGGCACAGGGAAGTGACAAGTGTGAAATGTGTTTGGAAAGACGTGGGGACGTCCTGTGTGAGAGTTCAGGAGAAGGAGCCAGTGATAAGGCCCAGATATGTGAATTAGGTGAGTGGTGTTGATGGGGAGCACAGGAGAGGAGCAGTGTAGGGGAGGCAGATGAGGAGTCCGTTTGGCCATTTGGGGTTGCAGGTATTTGGGAAACACTGTGATGTTCCTTCTAACAACAGCTGTGTGTCCAGCTAAAAACTACATTGTCCATCTTCCCTTGCAGCTAAGGAATGGGGAAGAGTCCAGAGGAAGTGATATCAATAATACAGCAATAAATACCATTCCTGAATTCCCCAGCAGATTTCAATTTGTCTGTCATTGGCCAGAACAGTGTCAGATGTCATTTTAAGTTTGGTTTTTATTTCCCATGAACATTTCCTATATGTGCATACTTTATGATAGTGTGTTTTTTTTTTTCTGTAAATTGCTTAAAAAAACCTTGACCACATGTCTTAGAATCTGTCCATATTGTTGTATATAGACCTAAATCATACCTTTTAACTGCTGTGTCGTATTCAATATGAATGTATTACTGGTTGGTTATCTAATCATTCTCCCATTGACAGATATATATAGAGTTAGGTTTGTTTGTTTTCAAGGTTTTGCTTGTATGACAATGCCATAAGGGACACCTTTGTATTTGCTTCTTTTTTTGTGTTTCATAAGTCTTTCTTAAACAACAAATCTCATAAATAATGTCTAAGACAAATACAGTAAAACCTCGTTTTGCGAGCATAATTCATTCTGGAAACATGCTTGTAATCCAAAGCACTTATATGTCATAGCGAATTTCAAGAACCATTGGCTCAGTTGTGATCATGTGATGTTCGGCATCACGTACTGCTTGTATGGCAAGACATCACTCATTTATCAAGTTAAAATTTATAAGAAACATTTACTCATCTTGTGGAACACTCACAGAATGAGTTACTTGCAATCCAAGGTTTTACCGTAATAGAATAAGAAGGGTCAGCAGATAGGCATGTTTTAGTTTAACAAGTGGTCTCAATTGACCACTAATGTGGTTATATTGATTTTTACTTCCACAAGCAGTGCAAAAGAGTACCTGCTTCCTACAGTTTTGCTATGACTAGGTATTATAACACTTAACATTTGGATTATCTGATGAGTGAAAAATAGTGTCACTTAAGTTTATACCTTCCTGCCTGTTAGCAAGATTGTGAATTTTTATTTACTCCTCATTTGTAAATTTTTCTGTGAGCTATTCATATTCCAGACTATTTTTCTGTTAATTTGTCATTTTCTTATTGATTTCTAGGTATTCTTTGTATATTCTGGATGCTAGTCCTTTATTCATATTTGCAAATATTTTATCTCAGTTTGTTGTAGTTATTTAATGCTATATTTTAATATATAGTATTTGGAAAAATTGGATTTATCTGTATGATTTTTACTTTTAGCATCTGTACCTCTAAGGATAATAAATATTATATTTCTGTCTACTTCTTTTTATAGCTTTCTATTTTACTTTTAGATATTTATTCCATTTAGAAGTTATTTTCATTACAGTATGATACAGATATTTATTCTTCCTACCTAAAGAGGAAGCCTACTGCTCTAACACCATTTTTTGAGTAATCCATTTTTTCCTCTTCTTATAAATTCCCATATAAATTCCTCTTCTCCCAACTCCTTCCTTCTGGATTTTGGGTTCCTGATTATTTTCCTTTTTCCATCTTCCCGATTTTGAGAATTGACATCTCTCTTTGCTTCTTAGGGCCTGGGGTTGGTAATAGCCCAATTATTGCTGACTTTAGTGTATGGATAACACTTTTACTTATGATTTCCCTAGACTCCATATCATTTATAAATAGCTCTTTTATTAAAACCTCCTGAAATCATCCTAATCTGAAGTATGCTGTTTATTTCCTGCTGGGTCCCTGAATGATAGTCACATTGAGATTCTGATTGGGATTATTTGGGGGAGAAATAAAATGAAATATTAAATTTCTCAGCCATAAACATTATTAGTCTATTTATTTTGTGTCTTTAAAAATATCTTTCATTTTTTAAAAATGTCTTTCAGTAAAGTTTTATGATTTTTTTCAAGAAAGGACTTGGATATTTTTGTTAGATTTATTAATAGGTAGCTTTTGTTTATCTCATGAAGAAGATCTCTTTTCTAAAGTATTTTTAATTGTTAAATGCTAGCTTTTAGAAAAGCCTTTGATTTTTATGTAGTGGTTTTGTATCCAGATATTTTGCTGAACTCTCTAAGGAGTTCCACTTGCTTCTCACTTGATTTTCTTCAATTTTCTAGGTATGTAATCACATCTGTGGGTAATGACAGTTTCATTTCACTTACAAGTTTTTAATAACTTCTGTTTCTTTCTTGTAGTTTTCCTTTTTTGGCAATATGTTGAATAATATTAGTGATGATGAACATTCTTGTCTTCCATGATATTGATAGATGTTTCCACCAAGTTAAGGATGTAAACACCTATTTCTCATTTGCTCAAAGTTTTAACAATAACAAATAGGTGTTGAATTGTATCAAGTGCCTTTTCAACAGTTTTGGAAGCAATCATATTCTTTAATTTTAATTTTTATTGAAGTTATACATGTTAAAAAGGAAGATAGTCTATAAGGGTCTAATAGAAAATCTTTTTTTTTTTAAATTTTTTTCTTTTTAACGTTTATTTTTTATTTTTGAGACAGAGAGAGACAGAGCATGAACGGGGGAGGGGCAGAGAGAGAAGGAGACACAGAACCGGAAGCAGGCTCCAGGCTCTGGGCCATCAGCCCAGAGCCCGACAGGGGGCTCGAACTCACAGACCGCGAGATCGTGACCTGAGCTGAAGTCGGACGCTTAACTGACTGAGCCACCCAGGCGCCCCAGAAAATATCTTTTTTAAAGCGTATCCTTCTTATTTCCTACTTCCCTGAGTCAACCATTTTCTGATTCTTTCAGTTCTTCTGCTTATTTAACTCAGTTTTTAATTATGTGATTATGTTGCTACTTTTTAGTTTTGAAAAATTTCCTCCACTGATTGGATGCAAGTTATGCACTTTATCTCAACTTTTCTAGGTCTTTCTTCCATTCTGACATGATCCATGTCATGAACTGTAGAGTTAATTAGTATTTATAGTCTTTCTCTGAATATGAATAAAAAGCAGTTCTTTATCTGCCTCCCCTTTATCTAAACCCCATGTTGCTATTGACTAGAATTTTGGGTTCATATTTTCATTAAAATTTTTTTCTTTTGTAGTCAGTACTTACTTAGACTTAACAATAAGCTTTTTTGATTTTTTGTCTCCCTGTATCTTGTTTATAAACATATTTAAAATTGTTTTTATTAGATATTAGGTATGTACAAAATTATATTTGTATAATGTGTATGAGTTATAAAATAAAAATACAATGAGCACATAAGTACCCCAAATCCATTGTAAAGGAAAGAACAAACAGCTGCTAGCGTTCTTTCTTTGTTTAAATCCTGGGTTTACTATTTATCAGTTGTGTGACAATGGAGAAATTATTTAAACTCTTTGTACCTCGGTTTCCTTATCTGCAACATGAGCATAATAACACCTTCCTCACAGGGGTATTGTGAATGAGTTAAAAAATCTAATAGTGTTTAGAACAGTACCTGGTATATTATAAGCATTATAGTTTATATAATAGTTTATAAATAGTAGTATTAACTATTGTTTTAAAGATATACCATACTTTACTTGGTTATTTAATGACTATGGACATTTTTTTTTTTTTATTATCTCAAATAGTGCTTCTATGGATATCTGAGCACGTGTACCCTGAGCCACATGCATGTACTAAATCATAGGGTATGAACATCTTTAATTATATAATGCCAAATTGTTTTTTATGGTGGTTGTAATAATTTACACCTCCACTTGCACTGTGTAAGCATTCTGTTTGTGCCACATCTTTATTATACTTGGAATTAAGAGATTTTTAAATGCTTTCCAACAGGCTGGCTGTGAAATGGTATCTTGTTATGATTTATTTTGTACCTTCCTGGCTACTAGTGCAGTTTACTGTCCTTTTATTTGTTGGCCATTGCAATTTTCTTTCTTTTATGCAGTACTTATTCAACAGTTTCCCCATTTTTCTACTCTATTCTTTTCTCTTATTGCTGTTTAGAAGTTTAAAAAATATATATGTCATCCTAATGTTTCATCAATTTATATGTGTTATAAATTTCAGGCTTATCTTTTTACTTCCTTTATAGTGTGTTTTCATGATCAAAAGTTATTCAATTTTATATAGTTTATTTATAAATTTTGTCTTTTATTATTTTGTTTTTGTGTCATTTTTAAGAATCCTTTCATCACCCTGGGAACATAGCAATAATCTTCTATACTCTCTCTGAAAACTTTGCTTTTCACTATTATGTCTTTAACCCATCTAGAATTGAATTTCTATGTGGTGGGAGGTTTGAGGTTTAATTTCATTATTTTCCCATATAGATGACCAATTGTTTCAGCAATATTTATTGAAAAGCTGAATATTTTCTACTGATATACAATGTTATAAATAAGTTGTCTTATTGAGTTGGATATTCTTTGTCTTTAACTGTATTATTTTAGTCCATTTGCATTTATTGTAAACACCAATTTATTTGGATATATTTCTGCCATCTCATTTGCTATCATATTACTTGCCTTGCCCTTGTTATTTTTTCTTTCTGCATTCTTTTTAATTAAATGCAATTTATTCCACTTTTTTCTTCTTTTTCTATTTTTACTAGTTTCCCTGGAAATGTTAACATAAATCCCTAACTTATCAAATCTAAAACATATCAATATCTGTAATCTTATTTGGAACAATAAGACAACATTAGAGCAGTTTAACTTTGCTCATCTGTGCTCTGACTTCATTATCTTGTTTATTTTTAATGCCACTAGATGCTATTATTGTATCATATAGACCATATTTATCTCACACTTACCATATCTATGCTTTTAGACCATTCTTACATTTCAGATCACTTTCCTTCATTTGAAGGTTATCCTTTTGTATTTCATTTAGTTAATGGTGCATTATGCAAACACTCATCTTTTGTTTGTCTTAAAATGTCTGTTCATACACATAGATCAATGGCATAGAACAGAGAACCCAGAAATGGACCCACAAATATATGAGCAACTAATCTTTGGCAAAGCAGGAAAGAGTATCCAGTGGAAAAAAGACAGTCTCTTCAGGAAATGGTGCTGGGAAAACTGGACAGCAACATGCAGAAGAATGAAACTGGACCACTTTCTTACACCATACAATCACATATATTCAAAAAAGGGGACATACCTAAATGTAAGACAGGAAACCATCAAAATCCTAGAGGAGAAAACAGGCAGGAACCTCTTTCACCTAGGCCACAACAACTTCTTACTCGACATGTCTCTGGAGGCAAGGGAAAGAAAAGCAAAAATGAAGTACTGGGAAACAGCCTAAGTGTTCATTGACTTATACTTGTATTTTTAATGAGTGTGCATTTTATTAGACCACAAATGCACTTACATACCTTTGAAAAATATTACATAAATGTATGTTTGTTTGTTTGTTTGTTTGTTTATTTATTTATTTATGTTTTATAGAGAGATCACAAGCAGGGGAGAAGAGCAGAGGGAGAAAGAGACAGAATTTTTTCTTAATTAAACGTATTTATTTCAATCCAAGTTAGTTAAAATATAGTGTATGTTGATTTCAGGAGTAGAATTTAGTGAGTCATCACTTACATTTATAACATCCAGTGCTTATCCCAACAAGTGCCCTCTTTCTGCCCATCACCCATTTAACCCATCCCCCCACCACTTCCCCTCCAGCAACCCTCATTTGTTCTCTGTGTTTAAGAATCTCTTATGGTTTGCCTCCCTCTCTGTTTATTATCTTATTTTTTCTTCCCTTCCCCTATGTTCATCTGTTTTGTTTCATAAATTCCATGTATGAGTGAAATCATATGATATTTTTCTCTGACTTATTTTGCTTAACATAATACACTCTAGTCCCATCCACACTGTTGCAAATAGCAAGATTTCATTCTTTTTGATTGCTGAGTAGTATCCCATTGTATATATATACCTCATCTTCTTTATCCATTTGTCAGTCGATGGACATTTGGTCTGTTTCCATAATTTGGCTATTGTAGATAATGCTGCTATAAACATTTGGGTGCATATGTCCTTTTGAATTAATATTTTTCGTATTCTTTGGGTACTTACCTAGTAGTGCAATTGCTGGCTCTATGTTCTGTTTTTAACTCTTTGAGGAACCTGCATACTGTTATCAGAGTGGCTGCACCAGTTTGCAATTCCACCAACAGTGCAAAAGGGTTCCCCTTTCTCCACATCCTTGCCAACACCTGTTGTTGCCTGAGTGTTAACTTCAGCCACTCTGACCGTTGTGAGGTGTTATGGCATTGTGATTTCAATTTGTATTTCCCTGATGATGAGTGATGTGGGCATCTTTCGTGTGTCTGTTAGCTATCTGGATGTCTTCTTTGGAAAAGTGTCTGTTCATGTCTTCTGCCCATTTCCTCACTGGATTATTTGTTTTTTGGGTGTTGAGTTTGATAAATTCTTTATAGATTTTGGATACTAACTCTTTATACAATGTCATTTGCAAATATCTTCTCCCATCCTGTTGGTTGCCTTTTAGTTTTGCTAATTGTGTCCTTCACTGTGCAGAAGATCTTTTATCTTGAGGAGATCCCAGTACTTCATTTTTGCTTTTCTTTCCCTTGCCTCCAGAGACATGTCGAGTAAGAAGTTGTTGTGGCCTAGGTGAAAGAGGTTCCTGCCTATTTTCTCCTCTAGGATTTTGATGGTTTCCTGTCTTACATTTAGGTATGTCCCCTCTTTTGAATATATGTGATTGTATGGTGTAAGAAAGTGGTCCAGTTTCATTCTTCTGCATGTTGCTGTCCAGTTTTCCCAGCACCATTTCCTGAGGAGACTGTCTTTTTTCCACTGGATACTCTTTCCTGCTTTGCCAAAGATTAGTTGCTCATATATTTGTGGGTCCATTTCTGGGTTCTTTGTTCTATGTCATTGATCTATGTGTCTGGTTCTTTTTTTGCCATTATCATACTGTCTTGATGATTACAGCTTTGTAATACAGCTTTAAGTCCGGAATTGTGATGCCTCCCGCTTTGGTTTTCTTTTTCAACATTACTTTGGCTATTCAGGATCTTTTCAGGTTCCATACAAATTTTAGATTTGTGTATTCTAGCTTTGTGAAGAATTCTGGTAGTATTTTGATAGGGATTGCATTGAATGTATAGATTGTTTGTGTAGTATAGACATTTTAACAGTATTTGTTCTTCCAATCCATGAGCATGGAATGTTTTTCCATTTCTTTGTGTCTTCTTCAGTTTCTTTCATAAGCCTTTTATAGTTTCAATGCACAGATATTTTACCTCTAGTTCAGTTAATTTCTAGGTATCTTATAGTTTTTGGTGCAACTGCAAATGGGATTGATTCCTTGATTTCTCTTTCTGCTGCTTCATTTTTGGTGTACAGAAATGCCATAGATTTATGTACATCGATTTTATATCCTTCAAGTTTGCTGAATTCATGCATAGGTTTTTGTAGTTTTTTTGGTGGAGTCTTCTGGGTTTTCCATGTAGAGTGTCATGTCATCTGCAAAGAGTGAAAGTTTGACTTCTTTTTTGTCAATTTGGATGCCTTTTATTTTGTTTTGTTGTCTGATTGCTGAGGCTAGGACTTCCAGTACTATATTGAACAACAGCAGTGGGAGTGAATATCCCTGTTGTGTTCATGACCTTAGAGGGGAAGCTCCAAGTTTTTCCCCATTGAGGAAGGTATTAGCTGTGGGACTTTTGTATATGTCATTCATGATGTTCAGGTATGTTCCTTCTGTCCCTAATTTCTTGTGGGTTTTTATCAAGAAAAGATGCTGTAATTTTTCAGATGCTTTATCTGCATGTATTGAGAGGATCATATGGTTCTTATGCTTTCTTTTATTAATGTTATATATCACATTGATTGATTTGCAGATACTGAACCACCCATGCAGCCCAGGGATAAATCCCACTTGATTGTGGTGACTAATCCTTTTAATGTGTTGTTGGATTGGGTTAGATTTGCTAGTATTTTGTTGACAATTTTTGCATCCATGTTCATCAGAGAAATTGGTCTGTAATTCTCCTTTTTAGTGGGTTCTTTGGTTCTTATAGAATGAGTTTGGAAGTTTTCCTTCCACTTCTATTTTTTGGAACAGCTCTAAAAAAAATAGGTATTAACTCTTGTTTGCATGTTTTGTAGAATTCCCCTGGGAAGCCATCTGTCCCTGGACTCTTTTTTGTTTGGAGATTTTTGATTACTGATTCAATTTCTTAGCTGGTTATGGGTCTGTTCAAATCTTCTACTTCTTCCTGTTTCAGTTTTGGTAATTTATATATTTCTAGGAATTTCTCCATTACTTCCAGATTGCCCAATTTGTTGGCATATGATTGCTCATAATTATCTCTTATTAATGTTTGTATTGCTGCAGTGTTGGTTGTGACCTCTCCTCTTTCATTTGTAATTTTATTTATTGGGGCTTTCCTTTTTCTTTTTGATAAATAGGGCTAGTGGCTTATCAATTTTGTTAATTTTTCAAGGATCCAGCACCTAGTTTCATGGATTTATTCTACTATTTTTTAAAATTTTGATATCATTAATTTCTGCTGTAATCTTTATTATTTCCCTTCTTCTGCTGTTTTTGGGCTTCATTTGCTGTTCTTTTTCCACATCCTTTAGGTGTAATGTTAGGTTGTATGCTTCCCTCTTATGACTGCCTTTGCTGTATGCCACAGGTTTTGGACTGTCATGTTTTCATTTTCATTGGCTTCCATGTACTTTTGTATTTCCTCTTTAATTTCTTGGTTAACTTATCCTTTCTTTAGTAGGATGTTGTTTAACCTCCAAGTATTTGTCGTCTTTCCATGTGGTTGATTTCAAGTTTCATAGCATCATGATCTGAAATACGCATGGTATGAATCGTAGTGTCATGATCTGAAATATGCATAATATGATCTCGATCTTGTTATACTTGTTGACGGCTGATTTATGGATCATTATGTGATCTATTCTGGATAGTGTTACATGTGCACTTGAGAACAATGTGTATTCTGCTACTTTAGGATGAAGTGTTCTGAATATATGTTAAGTCCATCTGGTTCAGCGTTTCTTTCAATGCCATTGTAACTTTGTTGATTTTCTGCTTAGATGATATTTCCATTTCCAGTGGGGTGGTAAAATCCCCTACTATTATGGTCTTATTATCAATGAGTTTCTTTTTTTGTTATTGATTTATATATTTGGGTGCTGTCATGTTGGGGGCATAAATATTTATATTTGTTAGAACTTCTTGGTGGATAGACCCTTTAATTATGATAGAATGCCCTTCTTCATCTCTAGTTACATTCTTTGTTTTAAAATCTAGTTTTAATATAAGTATGGTTACCCTGGCTTTCTCCTGATGTCTATTGGCATGATAGATGGTTCTCCATCCCCTGACTTTCAATTTGCAGGTGTCTTGAGGTCTAAAATGAGTGTGTTGTAGGCAGTATACAGATGGCTCTTAAACATTTTTTTTTTTTGAGAGAGAGATTGTGAGTGTGGGGAAAGTCAGAGAGAGAGAGAGAGAGAGAGAGAGAGAGAGCGAGTGAGCGCGGACAGAGAATCCCAAACAGGTTCTGTGCTGTCAGCATGGAGCCCGACATTTGGCTTGATCTCATGAACCATGATATCATGACCTGAGCTAAAATCAAGAGTTGAATGCTTAACCGAGTAGCCACCCTGGCACCCCATAGATCTTGTGTGTGTGTGTGTGTGTGTGTGTGTGTGTGTGTGTGTGTGTGTGTTTTAAATACATTCTGATGTCCTAATCTCTTTTGATTGGGGCATTTAGTCCAGTTACATTGAGAATGATTATCAAAAGATAGGAATTTAATTCCCTTGTGTTGCCTGTAGATTTGGTGTTTCTAGTGATGTTTTCTGGTTCTTTCTAGTCTTTATTGCTTTTGGTCTTTTTTGTTTTGTTTTGTCTTTCCTCCACTCAAAGAGTCCCCGTTAAAATTTCTTGCAGGGCTGGTTTAGTGGTCACAAACTTCTTTAGTTTTTGCTTGGGTGGGAAACTCTTTATCTCTCCTTCTATTCTGAATGGAAGCTTTGCTGGATAAACAGTTCTTGGCTGCATATTTTTCCCCACTCAGCACATTGAATATATCCTGCCACTCCTTCTGGCCTCCCAAGTTTCTGTGGACAGATCTGCTGCAAACCTGATTTGTCTTCCCTTGTCGATGAAGGACTTTTTTTCCTTGTTGCTTTCATGATTTTTTCCTTGTCTGTTTATCTTGTGAATTTGACTATGATATGCCTTGGTGATGGTTGGTTTTTTTGTTGACTCTAATGGGAGTTCTCCATGTTTCTTGGATTTTGATGTCTGTGTTCTTTCCCAGATTAGGGAAGTTTTCACCTATAATTTACTCACATAAATCTGCCTCTTTTGCTCTCTCTTCATCTTCTGGGACTCCTGTGATATGAATCGTATTCCTCTTTAATAAGTTGCTGAGTTCTCTAAGTCTTGTATCATGAGCTTTTGCCTTTGTTTTCCTCTTTTTTTCAGTTTCATTATTTTCCATAATTTTATCTTCTATATCACTGATTCACTGCTGTGCTTCATCCATCCTTGCTGCCATGGCATCTCAAGATTGCGTCTTGGTTATAGCATTTTAAATTTTGGTTTGACTAGATTTTAGTTCTTTTATCTCTGCAGGAAGGGATTCTCTGGTGTCTTGTATGCTTTTTCCAACCCCAGCTAGTATTCTTATGATTGTGGTTTTAAATTCTAGTTCAGACATCTCACTTATATCTGTGTTGATTAAATCCTTGGCTGCATTTCTTTCTGTTTTTTCTTTTGGGGTGAATTCCTCTGTCTTGTCATTTTGGAGGAGGAAAGTAAATTAAAAAAATAAAAATAATAAAAATTAAAAACAACACAAAACAAATAAAGGAAGTTAGATCCTAGGTGTGTTTCAGTCTGCTTGTTGAGAGAAGCTGCCAACTTCTCTTGCTGAAAATGCAGATTGTTGTCTTAATCCCCAGATCAATTTCCTAGATGTTCAAAACAGTTTGATGTTGATTTATCTGTGCTTTAAGGATGAGACAAGCTCAGCATCCCCTTACTATTCTGCCATATTAACTCTTCTTGAGAGAGAGAGAATCTTAAGCAGACTCCACACACAGCCTGATGTGGGGCTCCATCCCACAACTCTTGCATCATGACCCGAGCTGAAATTAGAAGTTGGTTGCTCAACTGACTGAGCCACCCAGGCACCCTGATATATTCTATTTAAAGACAATATTTGGTGTGCAGGTGGATTTTTAAAAAATTACCCACAGGTTAGGAACCATGGATGTAGGGACTGCTCTCAAATGTCACTTTCAAAAATAACCATAATAGCAATAACCATATATTGAATGCTTATTCTGTATTAAGTATTATTCTAAATGATTTTTAGAAAACATTTTTATTTTAATATAATTTTATATGTACAGAAAAGTTGCAAAAAATAGTAACACAATTTTAATATACCCTTTATCCTGCTTTCTGTAAATGTTAACAACTTACACAAAGATAGTAAAATTCTTAAAATCAGGAAATTGACATTAATGAGACTATTAACTAATCTACAGCCTTTATTTTAATTTCATTAGTTTTCCCACCAATGTACATTTTCTGGTCCAGGATCTAATTATAGGAATTACAAGATTCCACATTGAATTGGCACATCTCCCCGACTCCTTCAATCTGACAGTTCCTTGGACTTTCTTTGCCTTTCATGACCTTGACACTTTGGAAGAATCCATGCCAATTATTTTGTAAAGAGTCTTTCAGTTTAGGTTTATCAGGTGTTTTCTCTTGAATAGATTGAAACTAAGCATCTTTGTCAAGATTACCACAGAAGTGATGTTTTGCCCTTCTTAGTGCATATCTGGGAGACATAGTGTTGATTTGTTTTATTACAGGTAATATTAACTTTGACCACATGATTAGGATGGTGCCTTCCAGGTTTTCCAATTTTACCTATAATTAATAATTATCTGTAATTTTACCTATAATTACTAAGAATTAACTTATTTATTTGTGATTAATAACATTCTTGTTGGGAGACATGCTCCTATTTATTTCTCTCTCTCTCTCTCTCTCTCTCTCTCTTTCTTTCTTTCTTTCTTTCATATGAAATTTATTGTCAAATTGGTTTCCATACAACACCCAGTGTTCATCCCAACAGGTGCCCTCCTAAATACCCATCACCAACCCTCCCCTCCCTCCCACCCCCCATCAACCCTCAGTTTGTTTTCAGTTTTTAAGAGTCTCCTATGTTTTGGCTCCCTCCTTCTCTAACCTTTTTTTTTTTTTTTCTCCTTCCCCTCCCACATGGTCTTCTGTTAAGTTTCTCAGGATCCACATAAGAGTGAAAACATATGGTTCTGTCTTTCTCTGTATGACTTATTTCACTTAGCATAACACTCTCCAGTTACAACCACGTTGCTACAAAAGGCCATATTTCATTCTTTCTCATTGCCAAGTAGTATTCCATTGTATATATAAACCACAATTTCTTTATCCATTCATCAGTTGATGGACATTTAGGCTCCTTCCATAATTTGGCTATTGTTGAAAGTGCTGCTATAAACAGGGTACAAGTGCCCCTATGCATCAGCACTCCTGTATCCCTTGGGTAAATTCCTGATATGCTCCTATTTCTAATCATACTTTTTAATCTACCTTACTCATTTCATATTTTCTGCTTTTTTAATCTTTCTGTTCTGAATTCTAGATAATTGCTGTAGATTAGTCTTCCAGTTCTCTAATTTTCTCTCTAGTTATGTCTACTCTGCTACTAAACACATCAATTATATTTTTAATTTTAAGGTCTTTAATTGGTTCTTTGAAGAAATTACCCATTTAAAAATTGCTTACTGATAAAATTTTATACTCATTTTACAGAGGATTTCAACTATACTTTTGAAAAGTCTTTTAAAATTCTGTTTTATTACTATTTCCCCCGCATAGAAGTTTGCTTTGTTGGAGAGTTACCTCTTAATTCACTTTCATCTGACATTTATGTAATTCTTGGTTCTGCATTCATTTTCAGTGACAGCATCCTCCCCAGTGACCCTGGGACATGCTGATTTCTTTCCAGATGGCTGAATGTCTTCTCAGCTAGTGTCATTAGTTATTTCTTGACCTGGCAGGTGAGACAACCTCTTGTGCTTCCTGGCATGGTGACCCATCAGTTTCCCATGTAGGACTTATGATTTCTTCCCATGAAGTGTCAGGAGATACTGTGGAATCTTAGCTTGTAATAAGCCTTCCTATCTACTTTTATTTTCAGTGTGTTCACAACCTCAGATACACCAATATCATTTCTGTTTATATGTATTTATTAAAGTAAAGTTTAGGGACATCTGGGTGACTCAGTCTGTTAAGCATCTGACTTAAGCTCAGGTCATGATCTAATGGTTCATGGCTCATGGTTCAAGCCCCGCATTAGGCTCTGTGCTGACAGCTCAGAGCCTGGAGCATGCTTAGGATTCTGTCTCTTTCTCTCTCTCTGCCCCTCCTCAGTTTGCATGCCCTCTCTCTCTCAAAAATAAATAAATATTTTAAAAAGGATTCTGGAAAAAAGTAAAGTTTTAAAAGTGTGGGGTGGTAGGATAGGTAGGATATGACTCTTAACGTATGGTATTCACTGTTCTAAGTGCTTAACATATACTAACCTAATTATTCCTTACAACATTACTGTTAGGTAGGTACCATTCCTTATCTTCATTTTTTAGATCAGGAGAATGAGGTGCAGACATATAAGTAGCTTCCCTAAGATCACAGACCCAGAGTATTGCTGAACCATGTTCTTTTAAATCAGATATAAAACTTCCCTGTTCATCAGCCAGTGGGCCCAGATTCTGCAGCTCTGACTCCCTAGGGCAGCATCCTACCATTCAAATGAAGGCTTGAAACCAAAGAGACTGGGAATACAAAACTGTCAATTCATCTGCTAATACAATCCATATGATCCTCTGGGCACAATGACAGATTGGATTTTGGACCTTGTTCTTCTGTGTACTGTCTCCCTTTTCTATCACTCTTCTACTAGGACTGTGTTGTTAAAATAAGATCATTGTAGGAATCAATTCCTGGTGAGATTTTAGGTAAGTGATGTCTTCTTCTCTGAGCCTGCCTTTCCCACCCGTAAATAAATAGAGGGCCGAAGGTGAACCGGAGGAGGGAATCTTTAGATTGTTTTCTTTTCTAGCTCTGGATTCTCTGAATGTATAATTCACACATGATCATATTTTCCTCACTTTCTTTCATTATGCTTTGACTTGTTTGTATACCTTTTACTTACTTTTTTTTGTATGAGTCCATCTAAAATACTGAAATTAATAACACATGGTTAAAAAATTGAATAGTACACAAGTGCTCAAAATGAATAACTGCGTCCTTCTTTCCACCTCCTTCTCCTCCCAAATATTACTCCCTGAAGACAACCTCTCATGGCTCTCTCTGGTTTTAGTTCTACTGGAGGTTATTTCCATACTTCCAAATAAGGGATGTATTGCCAGTACTTGATTTACGAGCTCCAGATATCACCCGTTGGGCCCTGCTTTGAAGAGTGAGGAGACAGCTCACTTCCTGTGGTCTAGGGGTGCAAGCACTTGCCCCAGCTTTGTGGTCTCAGCTCAGTCCCAGAGGTAGTGCCCCTGCAAGATGGGAAATTTCCCCCATACGTCTGGTGTTGTGAGAGCCTTCTCCAGGTCTGTCGAGTTGAGGATGGGAGCATGGCAAGGCACTGGAGACAGCCCATGGCTGGACTCTGAGGAGGGCCTTTTTACTCTGGAAACAGTGTCTTGGGTTTTAAAGAGGTTAATCAAGAGGGAGTACAGTGATTTTCTCAGATCAGCACAGAGTTTATTGCTCCCAAGAGGGCCCTGTGGCGTTGGGGAGACAAAGAATAGGAGCTATTTTACCATAATTGATGTCTGCTGTTGTTCCAGGCAGTGGGAAATAGCAAGGTCACCTGAGATAGGAATAGCTGAGCACCCAGAAATCCTCTGGCCGTGCCCAGTGAATGGCATAGGAAAATTTGGGAAGTGACCAATGTCATCACAGCATCACAGCAGGCCAGGTTTCCTCCATCCTGCTGTGGACCGGGAGAGCATCATTTGGAACCTTTGTGGCGGGGACTATGGATGGGGGCTGGGAGCAGGTGGCTGCTCTCTGATAATTAGGTTGAAACACCGGAGGCCTGGGGAGGAGTGAGAGCCCCAGAGAGGACAGCCTTGAAACTCTGATCATCTTTCTTACCTAGGTGGGCCTACTAGTTCACAGAGAACTCTGTCACATGCCTGTCACTAGCATCGACCTCTACCTTTCAAGGTTCACTTTCCCAGTGTCTTTGGGGGAAAAGGGAGTTTGATTAATAGCTGCTACCAAATGCCCATGGGAATTTGCTTGTCTGTGATGTGAGTGTTACCCTCTCCCAGCTCCATCAGGGGTTCCCCTCACATCACTGCTGTCACTGCCTGGAACTCGGAGACTGCCATCGCACACAGAGTGATGATAGGGCAGCCCTGTAGGCCTCTGTAGAGGTGAAAGCCACACATCCCTATACTGCCCTGCACTTTCTATCCCCCATCCCGCCTCTGTAGAAGGCTCAGTAGCTGAGGGCAGTAACAGGAAGTAATTTGAGTTGGGGGAAAAAGGTGAATTAATGTGTGCTTTACTTTCTCTATAGTGCAGGGGAGGAAAAACCCAACCAAATAAATAAATTCTCCACAGGGATCCCCCTGGGGTACACACTGATACCTAACTTCCCTATGCAACGTGTGAAGTCTCTTCTTCAACCTCTTTTTTTGAGAGACCTTGTCAATTATCCAATGTGGAAAGCCTCCACCTTTTAAAAACTGAAAATTCACACTCTATCATAGTGGTTGATCCACGCCAGAATCTACTCTTTTCACCACACATCAGAGTAAGACTGTATCCCTGACAGCGTCAAGGGGAGGAAGAAGGGTCCAAGGGTAGTCCATGGTGAGCTTTGGCACTCCAAGGCCTGATGCCCTTTGGGGATCTCTCTGTCATTGTGAAGGTAGGTCCCTTCTTTAGTCCTGGTCCTCAGCCCTACACATACACACACACACACACACACACACACACACACACACACACCTCTCTCTCTGTCTCTCTCTCTCTGTCTCTCTCTCTCTGTCTCTCTCTCTCTCTCTCTCACACACACACACACACACACACACACACACACGGCACAGTAAAGTTGACCCTTGAACAATGCTGGGTGAAGGGCACCAACCCACTGTGCAGTCAAAACTTGTTTATAACTTTGAGGGGCACCTGGGTGGCTCAGTCAGTTAAGCGTCCAACTTCAGCTCAGGTCATGATCTCCTGGTTTGTGAGTTTGAGCCTGCACTGGCTCTCTGCTGTCAGTGCAAAGTCCACTTCAGATCCTCTGTCCCCATCACTCTCTGGCTCTCCCCCACTCGTGCGCATGTAGGCTCTCTCTCAAAAATTAATATACATTAAAAACAATTTTAAAAAGGGCCTGAGCCTGGGTGGCTCAGTCAGTTAAACATCTGACTCTGGCTCAGGTTCGTGAGTTCGAGCCCTCAGTCAGGCTCTGTGCTGACAGCTCAGAGCCTGGAGCCTGCTTCAGATTCTGTGTCTCCCTCTCTCTCTCTGCCCCTCCCCTGCTTGTGCTGTCTTTCAAAAATAAATAAGCGTTAAAAAAAAAATTGAAAAAAGAAAAAAAAAGTGCGTATAGCTTTTGATTTCTCAAAACTTAACCATTCATAGCCTACTGGTCACTAGAGCCTTTACTGGTAACATAGTCAATCAATACATATTTTGTATGTTTTATGGATTATCTACTGTATGCTGACAATAAGCTTTAGAGGAAAAAATGTTAAAATCATAAGGAAGAGAAGATACATTTAAAATACTGTACTGTATTTATTGAAAAAGTCCACATATAAGTGGAAACCCACACAGTTCAAACCTGTGTTTAAAGGTCAGCTATATTTTTCTGAAATAAGAAAAGGTGTAAAGGAGAAAAACATGATCTTTTCTGAAATATCATCTGCATATATTGTGCTGCCCAGAGCAGAGAGAATGCAATGGCATTTGTTCTTTTTTTTTTTTTTTAATGTTTATTTATTTTTGAGAGAGAGACAGAGTGTGAGCAGGGGAGTGACAGAGAGAGAGGGAGACACCGAACATGAAGCAGGTTCCAGGCTCTGAGCTGTCAGCATAGAGCCCAATGTGAGGCTTGAACTCATGAACCACAAGATCATGACTTGAGCCCAAGTCTGACACTTAACCAACTGAGCCACCGAGGCACCACACATTTGTTCTTTATTCATTCTTCCATATGCCCCAGACTCATTGCTCTAAAAAGGAAGATGGTCAAAGACCCTGGGCATTTAAAAACAATAATCACTTTTCTTACCTTTGGCCCAAACAAATTGTCAGGCATCAGTGTCTTTCTCCCCCAGTGTATAACAATCCTCCAGAAATGGTGGTATAGTGGTGTCAGTGGGGTCTTTCACCTACATACATGAGCTCATGGGGTGCCCCAACAATATTATTATATTCCCTGTTTCAGAGATCAGGAAGTGGAAATCCATAGGGGCTTTCTGGTTTCCCCAAGGTCAAGTGTGGCTGAGTCAGGACTCAAACTCAGATCTAATGAGTCCAGGCCTAGAGGTCTTCCTATGCCATTAAAATGGAAGAGAACTTCACTGAATGTGTATCTCATTAAAACAGATTATTGCACTGGTAAAGGAGAAATTAGTGTGAGAATGTGCAAGACAGGCGGACCCAGAGCTCAAAATAGATCAAGTTATCACTAAACTTTATTTTTCAGGAGGACTTAAGGAAGAAGGACCTGTAATCTTCTGTCTGTAATCTTGTTACAGGAGGCCTTGTTTCATTCTTCAGCTAAATTTTCTATCAGATACTTTAAGAGGATCTTAGTTTTTTCATCTAAAGTTAGGGAATGTTGGGTTATGATCAACCCTTTCTCACCCCTACCATTCTTTGATATAAAAAGCTAGTGTAATACATGATATAAAGTAAGGAGAATGTCTTCCTTTGTCATGTGTTGATTCAGGAATGGTCATAGTACAGTCCTGCAGCAATGTGGCTGATCTTATAACTTATATTGCATTCAATGTCCTTGAGTTACCCAGTCCTATAGTCCCAGTGAAGAGAAGTGCTTGATTTCATGATTGTGGAAGATGATTAAGCATAATCAAAAGCAAAGAACTCATATCAAATCCTCTGTGAGGTTAAACAAATTTTAAAATGAGACACTTGACATGTAAAAGGAAACTTAAGTGGGTCAAGAAAAAGAGCTTCCGGCTGACACTTAAGGATTCATGAAGGTCAGATACACGCATGAGGTGGGGGTTCCATCATCTGCAAAATTGATGAAAATTTGAAAAGGTCAGAAATTTGGTTTGTACAAATAGACAATTATCTTTGAGAATGATGGTTAAGGACTTAAACTGAGATGAAAGAACAGATTTATTTTGAGAGAACACTTGAGGAAGAAAGTTTCTGTGATGATCGTGCCTTGCATTTGCTTAATGATCAGAAACAGCCAGGACTTGGCATTCATCTGGATCTCTCAAGGGGAGCTGGACACAGTGAAGGATTTTTGAGGAAAAAAGTAACTGGTCACACAATACTTTCTGTCTCTGGCTCACCTCTCTAGTTTACTCATAGTTACAATTCTTTATCTGGAAGCACTCATCAAAGAAAAAAAAGGGGGGAAGTAATATCCAGTTTACAGATTGTTGTCAAAATGAGATTATGTGCATGAAAAGGCATGGCAACTTGAAAAACTAGTGTTATTGCTGTATTTTAGGGGGACTGACAAGGAAAGGGGGTCAGGATGCAGGATGGTATCTTGGTGAGAGCTGTGGTTTTGGCATCAGGAAGCATGGGTAATAAGCCCTGCTCTGTCACCCAGAGATAAATTACCTAACACCTAGAGTCTCATATTCCTCATCCATAAAATGGGGATAACAAATCCCACTCACACAGGTGTGTGACTTATGGGACGACTTTGCAAATGCTAGGGCACTGTATAAGTGTGAGGAATTATAAATATGATTATTGCCTGGTTCCCCAGTTTATGGGATTGAAATTCAGCTGCTCCACTGACAGATGAGTGGGAATACATGAATGATCACCCCCAAAGTATACTTTTTCTCTTTACCATCTATCACCAATAAATATTTGGTTTACATTTGAAATCTGGCAGCCTTGAAAGCCATTAATCCAAATAAATACTCAGCACTCTGCAAGGCAAAATGTTTCCCAGCAAGAGCCTCCACCTGCTCTGTAATGTTTGCCTTGCACACATGCTGATAGACTCATTCACTGCTGTTGCTGTCTATAATGACTCACCCATCAGTCAGCAGCCTGGCGTATGTGGCCACTGTGCATGGAGCAAGTTGCAGGATCTCTAGGCAACTGTAGAGGAAGAATAAACATTGTCCTAAAGAGCTTTATAAAGCTAATTGATCCTGTTGAGGATGACTGTTGTTTCTGTCTGTCCAGTCATCATTTTCCTTCTTCTGGTAGGAAAACCTCAGTTTTCTTTTTGTTAACCACCTTACCTAACTCTTGCCAATGTGGTATTTGGGTGAGGCTGACTTCAGCCTCCTGTTCATAGAAGCTGGTATACAACCCAGGCCTTCTCACCAGAGAGCACCTCGGCAATTGGTTCTGAGATGGGCCATTGAATGTCAGGTCCAGATCTCTTGCTAAGCTATTGAGACAGAAGTTTTCCTAAGATTCAACATAGCCATAAATAGCTTCCTGGCAATATTTCTGAGCATCTGGGTATAGCTAGGTCTGAAACATACATTGGACTTTGAGGCTTACCCTGGACTTTGAAGCTTACCCCCAACTATTGAATTTCTTTTGTTTTCTTGGCCATTTGTTTGGTCTGGTCAAGGCTGTGCATAGCCATATGACTACTTATGGCTGTGTTCATTCCTTCAGACTATATACCACTTATTGGGTGCCTCCTTGTGTCAGGACCTGTGAAGTGAGTTTTGATGACTAAGACCTGGACTGTTCCCTCATGGAGCTTACAAATTAGTAAGACAGAAAGGTTATTAAAACACAATGTAGCAAATATAATGAGTGATATATGTTTGAGGCATTAAACAGTATGAACCTCTTAACTCATCTAAGAGTAGGTCAAATATAGGGGATCTGGGCAGGTCTTCTACCTTGAGGAAGTAAACCTTGAGAGACTACTTAAGGGGTGAGTAGGAATAATCCAGGAAGTGTTGGAGAGGAAAACAGATATATGCTTGTTCTTACCTCTGAGACATAGAGAATGATGTGTGTGTGTGTGTGTGTGTGTGTGTGTGTGTGTGTGTGTGTGTGTATTAAGGGCTGGGAACTACAGGGGAACAACATGCAGGTCCAAGTTTCCAGAATGAAAATACAAAATCTCATTGATTGAACAGTGAAAATGAAAGACAGTGAAAGTGATGGGGTCATAATGGAAGGAATCAGGATGGTAGGAGGAGTCCTTGTAGCCATGGACTTCTCTTGAGTTTTGATTTCATATTGTAGGTCAGCCTCGAAATGTATAAAGCAGGAGAATGTTTTGAAAGGTCATGCCAGCAGTTTGAGAAAGACAAGCATAGAAGGAAGTAAACCAGTGAAGAGGCTTCTTGGGGTTCTTGCCCTAATCTTGATGAAAAACCAAATCAAGTTTGGAGAAAGAAATACAGATTGAAAAAAAAATATTTTGCAGGTGAAATTTATAGTATTTATGTCTAAATGTGCAAATTAGAAAGAGTCAAAGAGAAGAGTCAAGATTTTTGGCTTGTGTGACTAGTGAAGATAGATGGCCAAATGAAATGATGAATTTGTTTTGGACCTGCTGAATTTAAGGTACATAAGGAATAACGATACACATGCAGAAGGCAGTTGGATATATGAATCTGTGGCTTGATAGAGAAGTCTACGTTAGAGAGAGAAATTTAGGAATCACCAATGTACAGTTAAAATCGCAATATCATCTAAGGAGAAAAGTAGAATATAAAGAGCAGAGCATTCAGGAAAAACTTTGGTTATGCCAATACTGAAGCATTGTGCTGGGGTATAAAGAACCCTCAAAAAAGACCTTAAAGGATGGTTTGAAAAGCAGGAGAAGAACCAGGAGTGTGTGGAGTCCTAAAAGTCAAGAGAATAGAGCTTCAAGATGTAGGGAGTGATCATCAGTATCACATGCAGTACAATATAGGGGAAAAATGGTACCCAAAACTACCTATTTTGAGAGCTAGGAAATCATCTAGTGATCAGAGAGTGCGTTCAGTAGAGGAAGGATAGGAGAAGAAACGAAAATGGAGTGAGTTGAAGTTGACAGAATAACTATGACCCCTCTTTGAGAAATTTACCTGAAAAAAGAGGAGAAAGATGGGATAGTAAATAGAAATGGACCCAGTACCAAGGAAGCTTTTCTCTTAAGGATGGGAGCCATGTGAGCATATTTTCAGGATAACAGTTAAGACAGACTTACCAGAAAGGGGGAAATTGAAGATATAAAATGAGAAGGTTTGGAGATGCAGCAAGACCTTAGAGCCTGGAGGGAGTGTGTTCAAGGGCATCAAGGGGGCAGATTGGCTTTGGAAAGCAGGAGGGTATATCATGCTCCAATAATGGAAGAAAGGTTTTTAGGATGGGTATGAGTTTTAATAATTGGGTGGGTGGAATCTTCAGGAAGAATACACATTATATCTCAGTTTCACAGAAGTGGGAGGTAAGAATGGTGGGAGAAGGGCAAGGTTGGGAAATTGAGGAGGTAATACCAGGTAACTTTTTTCCTGTGGACACCATCAAGTTGGCTGGGAGTGGAAAATGATAAGAAAGGGTACGTTGCTGAAAACCACGTGGCCCAAAGGCAGGTGGCCTTTTGTCTTTTTTTAAATTGAGATATAATTTATACACCATAAAATTCACCTTTTAAAAGTAGTTTTTAATATATTCACAAAGTTGTGCAATCACTACCACTACTTAATTCCAGAACATATTAATCATGCCCCAAATCAATCCCATTCGCAGTCACTACCCATTTCCCCTCCTTCTTCCAGCCCCTGGCAAGATTAATCTATTTTTCTGTCTCTATAGATTTGCCTCTTCTGGACATTCTCTGTCAATAGAATCATTTAGTATGTGGTCCTCTTTGATACTAACTTCTTTCACTTTGTATGATGTTTTCAAGATAATGCATATTGTAGGATGCATTAGTATTTTATTCCTCATTTTTGCTGAGCAAATAGTTCATTGAATGGATATACCACATTTTGTTTATCTATTCATCAGTGATGAATATTTGATTTGTTTCACTTTTAGGCTATTATGAATAATGTTCCTGTGAACAATTATTTATATACAAGTCTTGTATGGACATGTTTTAAATTCTTTTGGGTATATACCTAGGAGTGGAATTACTGGGTCATAGGATTTATGTTTGACTTGTTGAGGAACACCCAAACTCTTCCCCAAAGCAGCTGCACAATTTTATATTTCCATCAGCAATATAGGGTTCCAGTTTCTCCATATCATCACCCACTTGCTGTTACTGCTTTTTTTTTTTTTTTTTTTTTTACAACCATCTTAGTGGCTGTGAAGTGGTATCTCATTATGGATTTTATTTGCATTTATCTGATGGCTAATGATGTTGAACATCTTTTCATGTGTATATCAGCATTTGTATGTCTTCTTTGTTGAAATATCTATGTAAATCTTTTGTCCATTTTTAATTAAGTTATTTGTTTTCATACTGTTGATTTGTTATATGTATATAAGATTAGTTCTTTATCAGATTTGATTTGCAAATATTTTCTCCAAGTTTTTGGGTTTTCTTTTCACTTCTGGATAGTGTCATTGGAAGTATAAGTTTTTAATTTTGATGTAGTCCAGTTTCTCTATTTTATCTTTGATTGCTTGTGCCTCTGGTGCCATATGTAAGAAACTATTACCTAGTCCAAGGTCAGGAAGACCTTGTTTTCCTCTAAGGGTTTTGTAGTTTTGGTTCTTACATTTATGTTTTGATTGACTTTAAGTTAGCTTTTAGATATGATTTGGGGCTGAGGTGCAATTTCATTCTTTTGCCTCTTACTATCCAATTGCCCCAACACCATTTGTTGAAAAGATCATTCTTTCGTCCATTGAATTGTCTTGACCCCCTTGTCAAAAATAAATTGACTGTAGGGGCACATGGGTGGCTCCATTGGTTGAGCATCTGACTCTTGGTTTCGGCTCAGGTCATGATCTTGCAGTTTGTGGGTTCGAGTTATGTGTCAAGCTCCAGGCTGACAGTGCAGAGTCTGCTTGGGATTCTCTCTTCCTCTCTCTCTGTCCCTCCTTTGGTCTCTCTCTCAATAAATAAATAAACTTAAAAAAATCAATTGACTATAAATGTAAGGGCTTATTTGTGGATTTTCAATTCTATTCCATGAAGGCACCTGGGAAAGCTCCAAGTCAGGTCAAATAACGACAGGCCTTGTGAGTGGGCTCTTCCAGGGATTTATAAGATAGGCAAATATTTGCAGTTCTCTAGAAATTAGGCTTTGAAGGTGCTCCCCCTTGCTCTGCCCCCTCCAGTAGCTGCCAGGATACTGATTTTCATCATGATTATAGGCTCTTGAATCTGCGGACAGGGGATAATGAGGCTACTATTGAGCTGGGGTAAGTTAGAGACTGGGAATAGAGCAAGTCAAAATGCCATAATTTTACTGAGATTTTATTTTTTTCCTTGAATAAATGCTCCCTGGAATGCTTCAAGCCTTTGGCTAATTTTCAGAGTTCTGAAGAAGTTAATTCTGACAACTTTTCCCAGTGTTCTAGTTAATTTTATGGAGGGGAGGATTTTTAGAGGTCCTGACTCTGCCAAATTTACTGACATCACCAGATTTTTTTTTTTCATAAGGCAAAAAAGTACGTAGAGTGATGATGAGTTCCAAGGAGTCCACCACAGGGAAGAAATGGTTATAGCTAAGAAGGGGGATAGTGTGTGGGGTGCCTTAAACACATTTGAAGAGGGAAGGCTTATGCTTAGGTAGAAAAGGGGAGGGAGTTTCCATGTGATTAGAGAGGCAGTCAGGCTTCCGGGCTTCTAAAATGGGGAGCGTCAACTGTAGAATGATGGCTAAACTTGTCATCTTGCAAATAAGTTCCCATCCTTAAAATAAAAGCTTCCATGATACTCTATCTCCTTTCAGTAACTATTCCATCTTTCTCGTCTCTCATGTATAATACTCGAAAGAGAGTGTCTTTTGCACTATATGTTACCTACAACCCACTCCACGTTGGCCTATGCTTCTGTCTAGAGGGACTAGAGGAAAGAAGTCTTTAAAGAGAGTCATTCAAGTATGGGGTCGTTCCAGTAGAAATTGTGGATCTGGGCTCTGGACATGGAGTGAAAGGGGTAGGACTGAGAAGGATCCTTAGAGGACCAGTTGGCCTAATTCAGAGATAAACCACCTGAAGAAAGAGAGATGTCTGACTGGTTTTTGGTGAAATGAAACAATACACAAACAAGCTAATTAACATGCATTAAAAAATGAAACCAAGGAAATAGCTTCTTACCTGTGTACCCCTTGAGAACATTGCTGTTCGTGTTTTCAACTGTGGTTCTTTTCTGAATCAAGGCACAGATTGGGAGGACATCTCTTTCTACTTGCTCCTTTGGCCAGGATAGGATCAGACTGAGGGTGAGAGCAGCCTGGATAAAAGGGACTGATTGGAGACTTATATTCTTGCTGACAGGTAGTTGGATGAAGGCCGATGTTGAAATCAACCCAGTTCCTGTCACCTCTTGTTTCCCTCTCTGCCTCAGCTAAAGCGAAAGGTGAGCTCACTTTTCCTGAACCTCTGCTGTCTGTCAGGCATTGGGCTAAGGTGCTCTGTGTTCCCCACCAAATCTTCACATTAACCCTAAGAGATGGAAATCATTGTTCTCACTTTATGGATGAGGAAACTCGGGCTTAGAAAGATTTTTATTTGCCCAGGGTCATACAGTGAATAAAAAAAAGTATAGCAAGATAGTAATTCTAGGGCTGACTAACTATTGCTTATTTCTTTTTATCACTGTCTGTTTTCAAAGAGTGAGTCTATGTCAGATGCCACGGATGTAAAAAGTGCAAAGGTAAATAAGTAAACCCTGGACTCTGGTCTCAAGGAGCTAACACATTAGATAGGGGAAGAAACATGCAAATAAAAGAGAGAGGGTAGTACAGGTTCAGACCTAGATACCTGTCCTGGGGTAGTTGGGGTGCAGAGCATGAATAAAGGGGGAGATTCACTCTACTGTTAGGTGCTGTCAATAGGATCTGAGTTTTACCAGGAACATAGGTATACCAGGGTGGCTGAGTGCTCATTGTGGCTGTATGATTTTGATGTAAACACTCCCTTCTCCTGTCTGTGAGGGCCATAGCTCCTTCCTTCTTTTTGGTTTGAAAAAAGGGAAGAACAATTTGGGCTCTGTTTCCTCTCCATCTCTTTTCCAGGGGCTCAACACAGAGCACTGCAGAGTTTCATTGCTGGAAGGAAAGGCTGGTGCATTTAGACAAAAATAAAGAGAGAGAGACTTTCAGAATTTCTTTTTATTTTATTTATTTATTTATTTATTTATTTTTTCAATATATGAAGTTTATTGTCAAATTGGTTTCCATACAACACCCAGTGCTCATCCCAAAAGGTGCCCTCCTCAATACCCATCACAGAATTTCAAAAATTTGGAGGAACTAAGGTAGCAAAAGGACCTGCTTGGTCTGTCTTCCCCATGATGGATGGTGGGCACAGAGCCCTCACAGGGTCACAAAGTCCTACCCTCCAGGGCAGGTCACACAATGAGAAACGCAAGCAAGATACAGAAAGCATGTGGCCCACTTGATCAATCTTGGTTTTCCCACTTCTGGTTATACACATGGGGGGCAAGAAATATTTTATTCTCTTTTTTCTAAATAAATAATGGATCAGATGCAATGATAAATGGCAACTGACTCCTGGCTGCTGTTGTAGGGAAGACAATAGGATAAGGTGGGGTCTGTAGTGATGGGAGAGCAGGTGCCCTACCTGAGGCTGGCAGGGATATTGGCTCAGTGAGTGTCCTGTCATGTAGGAACGTGGGCCCAGTTTTCCCAAATCTGATTTTTCAAGAGAAGCTGGAAAGCCAGATTTTCAAGTGAAATCACTCAATTACTAAGTGTGTGCACTTAATTCAAAAAGAAATTTTTTTAAAGAGCAGGTGGGTGGGCTATTGATCGGCAGGCCAAACATAATAAATCTGCCTGCCACTAGTTGCAACTCTCATCAGATCATTTTGCATCCAAGATCCAGACATTTTTGGCCTTGGGGAACCAGCTTTCAAAGCGTGTGGGAATCTAGGATACTTTCACTCTGTAGGCAGCAGGAGAGCATCTGTGTGGGAGTGGTAGTCATTCTGCCTATCTGAGGTCAGGCAGACATGCTCTGACTTGATATTCCTAACTCCTGTGCATGCCATGCTTTATGCTTTGGCTTCCCCGGAGTGCCCTTCTTCCTTACTCACCTGTACACCTGAAGCAGGTGTCTCTAGAATGACCAGGAGACATAAAAGGATGTGACTCTGTGGGAATCCCAACCAGAACTATGCTATTCTAATGGTAGCCACTGGGTACTTGTGACTACTGAGCAATAGAAATGTGGCTAGTCCAAACTGAGGGGAGCCCTAAATATATAATATATACAAGATTTCAAAGCCCTTGCTATCAAAAAAAGAATGTAAAATATCTCAATAATTGTTTTATATCACTTACATGTTGAGATGACATTTTGGATGGATCAACTTAAATAAAACATATTATTAAGATTAACTTACCTGTTTTTACATTTTTTAAAATGTAACTACTAGAAAATTAAAAATTGCACATGTAAGTAACTTTATATTTCCATTGGACATCACTGTACTAGGCCCCTCCATTCTGAGGGTAAATTGGGAAAAGATCATTGCTCATTCAGTTCTCATCATGGCAGGAACAACCATTCTGAAACTCTTAGGAGGTGATGGGACAGTTGTGAGGGGTAACTAGGCCTGGCAATGTTGGGCATCACTCTAAACAGCTGTGCTTTTAAGATGGCAAATGTATGTCCACGGAGTGGCCACTGAATTCTTAAAGTGAATGGTAGTCTATGGGGACAACTATAGGCTGAGTGCATCTCCACAAGTCTACTACTTATTTCCTTTTATTTTGACCTCTGACCCTGGATTTTTACCTCTTTACTCTCTCAGGATCTGGCATTAGTCCTAACCCCATGTGTCTGGACTTGCGGGAGTGGCCATTTTGAGTAACAGCTCTATTGTTCTGCAGTTAGCACCAAACTGAGTGGAAGGCTGTTTGAGCTTGGGTGAGCAGGTTCAGGGATAAGAGGGCCTTCTGTCACCTCATCGCTGGACCACCAGCAATAGGGTCCCCTTTCCTGGCTGGTTTTGCAGGTTGGATAGTGGCACCCCAACCAGTCTGCCTTTGGATGAGAGATTTATATTCCCTTAGATGCTTGACAGAAATTCAGCAGTCTGTGAACTAGAGACCCCACCCCTCCCACCACATGCGTCAAGGGGTATCTGGAGGAGACCGCTAGAGGCAAGGAGCACCTAGAGCCAAAGGATGCTCTGTTGACTGGGAGTGCTTGGTGAACACGAGTACTGAATTCTGGCTGTGCCAGTAGGGATTTTGGCCAGAAGAGGAATAGAAGCAGTAGGGACGAGAGTGCACGTGTTGAATGGAAACATTAGAAATCACTTTGAAAAATACTGTACTGCATGCTACCACTAGCATTCTTTCTGTATTTCTCCCTTTCTTTCTCCTTCCTTCCTTCCTTCTCTCTCTTTCTCTTTCTTTCTTTCTTTCTTTCTTTCTTTCTTTCTTTCTTTCTTTCTTTCTTTCTTTCTTTCTGCTGGGGCATGAACCTGCCAACATATCTCTGCAGTCTATCAGAGCCCTGATTTATGCCACTCAGAAGTTTTGCATGGCTGTCACCTCATTAAGGCATTTATGTCCTGGTAGAGCCTGAACTTGAATCTACCTTGAAGGTGTAATTGTGTGTTGCTAATGTAATGGCTGGAGTTGCCCATGCAAAGAGCAACATGAGAAAGGTCACGGGGGAGGAAGGCAAGGTCATAGAGTCACCTGAAGCGTGCCAAGGGTTGATTTGCTCATTTCCTCCAATCCCAGGGAGGAGAAGTCTCATGACAGCAGGTAGGACTTGCAGAGGGGAATGACTGCAGCATGGGCTTGTACAGATGGGAACAGAGAGGAGTTTATTGTGGTTTCCAAATGGCTAAAAGCTTCGCTGACAATCTGAGAACATACACGGCAATAGCTCCAACCCAGATGCCCGTAAATATGGATGAATCAATGGGAGAGGTGGTTGCCTCTCCCATAACAGTGGCTTGCTGTTTCCCTAGTGTTAGCAAAGCTGTCTGCAAATCAATATAGGAAAACTTTTTCCTTTCTAGAAATCGATAAAAGATCCAGCTTTGCTTTCTTGCATTTGTTATTCCCAGGTAGATTCCTTCAGTTATGTGGCATAAGAGATGTGGTCAGATGGACCACTCCCTGGATGCTGGGAACTATAAACAATGTGCTAAATGTTGTCATGAAGGAAAAAGGGTGCCAGGGCTTCACGGAGAAGGGACATTGTACCCAGAGCAGGTGGCACAGAGAAACCTCCCCAGTGGCACAAGGCCCTGTGAATCCTACTTCTTAGAGTCATGGAAAGGACCTTAGAATTCATCTCATCTATTTGCAACAATGAAGAAACTGAGTCCCATAGAAGTGAAGTAAAATCCCGAGTTTACGTAGCTGGTTAAGTGAAAGACCAGCTGAACTCAGGCCTCTTTAGTTCAGTCTATCATTCTGTCTCACTAAAGCTATGTAATTCTCTTTTCTTAATGTTGGGTGTTGAACGCATTGAACTTTAAGACATAGATAAAGAGTTGATGGGGACTAAAATGTTGGTGTTACTAATCATATAACTGATACTGGAGAATACAGCTGTGGTCTTAGGCGAAGGCTGAACCCCAAGATAAGCCAGACCTGTTTGCCCTGTCTCAGTGGTGCTGAAGCCAAGAGAGCTCTAGTACCTGTGGACAGCTCACTTTGAAGAGAAAGAGGAAAGCAAAAGGCTGGTCTACCTTCTCCAGCCTCGTCTTCCACATGCAGCAAGCAAGTAAGGCCACAGTGAACAGGAGGAGGGGTGAGGCCAGGCATGCTGTTAATGAGCTCCCTTCACAAGGAGGAAACACAGGAGAAGGGAAAAGGCACATTCCAAAACTCACCTTCCATCTTCATTCATTTGTCACATGTTTTTGAGCACTTTCTCTTTCTCTCTGCTAAGTGATGAGGATTCAAAGATATCTTGGCTATGACAGAAGGCAATACCTTAGTAATGAATAGCATTTTCCCTGAAGTTTAACATGGGAAGAGGAGGGGTTATTAAACATGAATTCTAAGTGACACCATCTGTAGGTCACAGAGTGCCTTTTTCTGTCCTTTGAATCTGGAAGAAAATCCATGTGACATCACTTGCTGTAGTAATGCTCTCATCTTGGCTTTGTGTAATCCAAATCACCATGAGGTGGTGAAAAGAAACTGAGTTCTATCCTTCTGTGGAGAGAATGGGACAGTTGTTTTCCTCTTTCCTGTGGCTGCCAGCTGGTCCTGCCATGCAGTCACACCCTGTGTCTCTCCCTCCCCCCATCTGACTTTCCTTCCAGCATCTCTTCTCCTTCTCCTGCTCATTCCTCAATAAAGATGTACTATCAGGCTTTGACTTACCTGTTTTCCAAAATTTCAATGACTACTCTTCTCAGAGTACATTTGATTAATTTCACAGACTCCTGAGTTTGGAAGGGTCTTAATATAATTGGGCATTGACCTTAGTGTGAGTGAGTTTTCTATTGTCTTACTTTTGTTTCCCCCAAAAAAACCCAGAGACAAGTTTGGGAGGCAGTTCAGGAAGGGCCTGTAGGGGGGTGAGGAAGTGATAGAAGAAAGAGAACAAAACAAGCCAAGTGTGAGTTAATTAGGAAGTTACTGCTGTGGGCATTTGGGGCTCTATTCCCCGACTGAGAGAGGCTGTGTACAACGTGCCTGAGAACTGTACTTGAAGAGTGAGGAAGTTAGGGTACCCGCCACATCTCATCTCTCACTAGACAACAGTTGCTCCTGAGGCACTGACTCCCTGGAACTGCTGGTTTCTCCAGAACAGACTGCAGGGCAGAAAATGCCCTGAAGCAGACAGTGCAGAAAGCCATCTGCATGATGGAATTGTGTGCAGTGACCTCCAGGGCAAGCTGGGGGTGTGGGCAGGGCACATGACCACCTTGGTCATGTCTCTGCTAGTCTCATAAGCCACTCTTTGTAAAAAAAATTTTCTGTACTTATACTCTTCTTCTTTTTTTAATTTAATTTTTTAATGTTTTTAAATTTACATCCAAATGAGTTAGCATATAGTGCAACAATGATTTCAGGAGTAGATTCCTTAATGTCCCTTACCCATTTAGCCCATCCCCCCTCCCACAACCCCTCCAGCAACCCTCAGTTTGTTCTCCATATTTATGAGTTTTTTCTGTTTTGTCCCCCTCCCTGTTTTTATATTATTTTTGTTTCCCTTCCCTTATGTTCATCTGTTTTGTCTCTTAAAATTCTCATGTGAGTGAAGTTATACGATTTTTGTCTTTCTCTGACTAATTTCACTTAGCATAATACCATCCAGTTCCATCGACGAAGTTGCAAATGGCAAGATTTCATTCTTTTTGATTGCCGAGGAATACTCCATTGTATACATATATACCACATTTTCTTTATCCACTCATCCATCGATGGACATTTGGGCTCTTTCCATACTTTGGCTATGGTGGATAGTGCTGCTATAAACATGGGGGTGCATGTGTCCCTTCGAAACAGCACACCTGTATCCCTTATATAAATGCCTAGTAGTGCAATTGCTGGGTTGTAGGGTAGTTCTATTTTTAGTTTTTTGAGGAACCTCTATACTGTTTTCCAGAGTGGCTGTACCAGCTTGCATTGCCACCAACAATGCAAAAGAGATCCTCTTTCTCCGCATCCTCGCCAACATCTGTTGTTGCCTGGGTTGTTATGTTAGCCATTCTGACAGGTGGGAGGTGGTATCTCATTATGGTTTTGATTTGTATTTCCCTCATGATGAGTGATGTGGAGCATTTTTTCATGTGTCAGTTGGCCATCTGGATGTCTTCCTTGGAGAAGTGTCTATTCCTGTCCTTTGCCCATTTCTTCACTGGATTATTTGTTTTTTGGGTATTGAGTTTGATAAGTTCTTTATAGATTTTGGGTACTAACCCTTTATCTGATATGTCATTTGCAAATATCTTCTCCCATTCTGTCGTTTGCCTTTTAGTTTTGCTGATTGTTTCCTTCACTGTGCAGAAGCTTTTTATTTTGATGAGGTCCCAGTAGTTCATTTTTGCTCTTGTTTCCCTTGCCTCTGGAGATGTGTTGAGTAAGAAATTGCTGCGGCCAAGATCAAAGAGGTTTTTGCCTGCTTTCTCCTCCTGTCTTACATTGAGGTCTTTCATCCACTTTGAGTTTATTTTTGTGTATGGTGTAAGAAAGTGTTCAGGTTCATTTTTCTGCATGTTGCTGTCCAGTTTTCCCAACACCATTTGCTGAAGAGACTGTCTTGCTTCCATTGGATATTCTTTCCTGCTTTGTCAAAGATTAGTTGGCCATACGTTTGTGGGTCCATTTCTGGCTTCTCTATTCTGTTCCGTTGATCTGAGTGTCTGTTCTAGTGCCAGTACCATACTGTCTTGATTACAGCTTTGTAGTATAGCTTGAAGTCTGGGATTGTGATGCCTCCTGCTTTTCTTTTCTTTTCTTTTCTTTTTCAAGATTGCTTTGGCTATTTGGAGTCTTTTCTGGTTCCATATAAATTTTAGGATTATTTGTTCTAGCTCTGTGAAGAATGCTGGTGTTACTTTGATAGGGATTGCATTGAATATGTAGTTTGCTTTGGGTAGTATTGGCATTTTAACGATATTTGTTCTTCTTATCCAGGATCATGGAATCTTTTTCCATTTTTTTTTGTGTCTTCTTCAATTTCTTTCATAAGCTTTCTATAGTTTTCAGTGTGTAGATTTTTCACCTCTTTGGTTAGGTTTATTCCTAGGTATTTTATATTTTTTTTGTGCAGCTGTAATGGGATCAATTCCTTGATTTCTCTTTCTGTCACTTCACTGTTGGCGTATAGGAATGCAACTGATTTCTGTGCATTGATTTTATATCCTGCAACTTTGCTGAATTCATGAATCAGTTCTAGCAGTTTTTTGGTGGAATCTTTTGGGTTTTCCATATAGAGTATCTTGTCATCTAGGAAGAGTGAAAGTTTGACCTCCTCCTGGCTGATTTGAATGCCTTTTATTTCTTTGTGTTGTCTGATTGCAGGGGCTAAGACTTCCAATACTATGTTGAACAACAGTTGTGAGAGTGGACATCCCTGTCTTGTTCCTGACCTTAGGGGGAAAGCTCTGTTTTTCCCCATTGAGGATGATATTAGCATTGGGTCATTCATGTATGGCTTTTATGGTTTTGAGGTATGCTCCTTCTACCCCTACTTTCTTGAGGGTTTTTTATCAAGAAAGGATGCTGTATTTTGTCAAATGCTTTCTCTGCATCTATTGAGAGGATCATATGGCTCTTGTCCTTTCTTTTATTGATGTGATGAATCATGTTAATTGTTTTGCAGATGTTGACCAGCCCTGCATCTCAGGTATAAATCCCTCTTGGTCGTGGTGAATAGTATTTTTAATGTATTGTTGGATCCGGTTGGCTAATATCTTGTTGAGGATTTTTGCATCCATGTTCATCAGGGAAATTGGTCTGTAGCTCTCCTTTTTAGTGTGGTCTCTGTCTGGTTTTGGAATCAAGGTAATGCTGGCTTCAGAGAAAGCGTTTGGAAGTTTTCCTTCCATTTCTATTTTTTGGAACAGTTTCAAGAGAATAGGTGTTAACCTCTCCTTAAATGTTTGGTAGAATTCCCCTGGAAAGCCATTTGGCTCTGGACTCTTGTTTTTTGGCAAATTTTTGATTACTAATTCAATTTCCTTACTGGTTATGGGTCTGTTCAAATTTTCTATTTCTTCCTGTTTCAGTTTTGGTAGTGTATAGGTTTCTAGGAATTTGTCCATTTCTTCCAGATTACCCATTTTATTGGCATATAATTGCTCATAATATTCTCTTATTATTATTTTTATTTCTGTTGTGTTGGTTGTGATCTCTCCTCTTTCATTCTTGATTTTATTTATTTGGGTCCTTTCCTTTTTCTTTTTGATCAAACTGGTTAGTGGTTTATCAATTTTGTTAATTTTTTCAAAGAACCAGCTTCTGGTTTCATTGATCTGTTCTGGTTTTTTTGTTTTGTTTTGTTTTTTGGTTTTGATAACATTAATTTCTGCTCTAATATTTATTATTTCCTGTCTTCTGCTGTTTTTAGGTTTTATTTGCTGTTCTTTTTCCAGCTCCTTAAGGCGTAGGTTGTGTATCTGAGATCTTTCTTCCTTCTTTAGGAAGGCCTGGATTGCTATATACTTTCCTTTTATGACCGCCTTTGCTTTGTCCCAGAGGTTTTGGGTTGTGATGTTATCATTTTCATTGACTTCCATATACTTTTTAATTTCCTCTTTAACTGCTTGGTTAGCCCATTCATTCTTTAGTAGAATGTTCTTCAGTCTCCAAGTATTTGTTACCTTTCCAATTGTTTTCTTGTGGTTGATTTTGAGTTTCATAGAGTTGTGGTCTGAAAATATGCATGGTATGATCTTGATCTTTATGTACTTAGGGCTGATTTGTGTCCCAGGATGTGGTCTATTCTGGAGAACGTTCCATGTGCCTTGGAGAAGAATGTATATTCTGCTGCTTTAGGATGAAATGTTCTGAATATATCTGTTAAGTCCATCTGGTCCAGTGTGTCATTCAAAGCCATTGTTTCCTTGTTGATATTTTGATTAGATGATCTGTCCATTGCTGTGAGTGGGGTGTTGAAGTCTGCTACTATTATGGTATTACTATTGATGAGTTTCTTTATGTTTGTGATTAATTGATTTATGTATTTCGTTGCTTCTGCCTTTGGAGCATGAATGTTTACAATTGCTAGGTCTTCTTGGTGGATAGATCCCTTATGATATAATGCCCTTCTGCATCTCTTGATACAGTATTTTACAGTCTAGATTGTGTGATATAAGTATGGCTACTCCAGCTTTCTTTTGTTGACCATTAGCATGATAGATGGTTCTCCATCCCCTTATTTTCAATCTGAAGGTGTCTTTAGGTCTAAAGTAGGTCTCTTGTAAACAGCATAGAGACGGATCTTGTTTTCTTATCCATTCTGTTACCCTATGTCTTTTGATTGGAACATTGAGTCCATTGATGTTTAGAGTGAGTACTGAAAGATATGAATTTATTGCCGTTATGATGCTTGTAGAGTTGAAATTTCTGGTGGTGTTCTCTGGTTCTTTCTAATCTTTTGTTGCTTTTGGTTGTACTTATATGTTTCAGTTTAATTTAATTTGAGCCCCAAATGCCCACAGCAGTAACTTTCTCGTTAACCCCTGCTTGGCTGGCTTTGTTTCCTTCCCTTACTCACTTACTGGCCCTTCCTGTGCTGCCCCCCACACTTGTCTCCAGGTTTTCTTTTGGGGGAACCAAAAGTCAGATAGTAGAACACCTGTCTTATTTATTACTGTATACTCAGTATCTAGCTCATTGCCTGAAACCTAGGAGATCCTCAATAATTATTTGTTAGTCGAATGCCTCACTGACTAAATGATTTGGTGTCCCTGCATCACCTTTCTATTTTGAGGGAATGTCTGGGACTGCCTCTGGGGCCTTAGTTACTGGGAAGAGAAAGGAGAAAAGGAAGGTTGGAAACTATTCCTGATTCTGGGTAGTTCTTAGACCAGGAATCTCTATAGGAACAGGGTATGGCAATCATTCAAAGGATATCCCCTTCCCATTCCTGGGGCTTAACTCTGTGTGGACACTCTAAGATCCTTTCAGTGGCTCATTCATTTGATAAGTATCATGCAAACACTTTGGACAGTGCACTATGTTGAGAGCTATAAGAAATGGAAGAAAGGGCACCTCGGTGGCTCAATTGGTTAAGCATCTGACTCGATCTCAGCTGAGGTCTTTATCTCAGGGTCATGAATTTGAACCCTGCCTTGGGCCCTGCACTGGGCATGAAGCCTACTTAAAAAAAAAAAAAAAAAAAAAGCTACAAGGTGAAAGTTTTGTCCTCACAGAGCTTATAGTTGAATTGGGGGTAATAAAATAACTCATATGAATTACAAAACAGCTTATATTAAGTGATGGATTGAGTATCTCAGTCTAAGTATTTGTAGCATTCAGAATCACCAGGCAGATTCAGTCCAGTAAAGGGAAATGGAACTCCTTGGGTGCCCCAGGAAGGCTGGTCTTGGCTCCCTGTACACTCAGCCTTAACTGTGAACCCAGGACAGAGGAAGAGGAGATGTTCATCTTTGTGGGATTTCATGGGCTTGTACACTACCATATTACTACTGATGGACCATGGACTAGAGAGCCCTTCCTAACTGGTGCATACCATGCCAGGTCCCAGCCCACTTTGCCAACCCTGAGTGAGGAAAGTGCACTCCAGTTGTGACTAAAGTTAAATATGTCACCAACCCAATAAAGTGGGAGCTCAGAAAATATTAAATTCTATTTCAGGAGAGAACAATAACTTGAAAATTTATTATGTTAAATGTTATAGAACAAAATTCATATCTGCTTCATGAAGGGACCTTATCTAGGACTGCTAAGAATCCAGTGTAGAACATATCTGTCCACTGATTTATTACCACCCTAGTGGTGGGACCAATTGGTTTTGAGGAAATGATTATTTCTCAATTGGAAAACTGGTGGGCAGAGATGAATGTGAACTCTCAGAAGTCACAGCTGATTTGGGGAACACCATGAACTTGTGATGAAAGTGAATTTGAAAGAGTACTATAGAATGCTTTAAACTTGTGTTGATACAGGTGGCTTGTACAATATTTGGAAGGAAGAAAACACAAGTATAGCTTTGTTAGATTACACTGACAATATTAATTTCTCTGAAATCCAGTTACTGAGAATACAGTAACATTTTAGGCTCACAGAAAGAGAAATTTAAGGCCCTATCTATGATTTTATTTTTAAAAACAAACAAAATTTAACCCTTTTCCAGGATAGAGTGACATAATAGACTGATATCACCAAATCCCGGGTAAGAGAACTATTTCCCGAGGGTCATGGCAGGTGGAGAACAGACATCCTTGCATGACTTTACCAACAGTCTCTCCAATGGGGGTACATGGTATATACCTGGAATGTGTGAAAATTTTCAACATCATATGTCATTAGGGGATTACAAATTAAAACAATAATGAGATCTCACTATATGCCTATTAGAATGGCTGACATTGAAAAACCGACAACAGCAAACGCTGACAAGGATGTGGAACAGCAGAACCTCTCATTCATTGTTGTGGGAATACGAGATGGCACAGTCACTTAGAAGACAGTCTGGAAGTTTCTTACACAGCTAAACATAGTCTTGCCATATGATCCAGCCATTATGCTCCTAGGCATTTACCCAAACAAATTGAAATCTTATGTCCACATGAAAACCTGCATTTGAATGTTTGCAGCAGCTTGGTTTATAATTGCCCCAAACTGGAAGCAACCAAGATGTCCTTCAAAAGGTGAATGGAAACAAATTGTGGTACATCCATACAATGAAATGTTATTTGGCGATAAAAATAAATGAGCTATCAAGCCACAAAAAAAAGTGGAGGAAACTTAAATGCATATCACTGAGTGAAAGCAGTTAGTCTGAAAAGGCTACATACTGTGTGATTCCAAATATATGACATTCTGGAAAAGTCACCATATTCTAAGGAAGTCCCAGCTACTTGGAGATGTCTATGACGGTGTTCTCGCCAACAGTGCCAGCTAATGTCCTAGTTGACAGCATCAACTACTAGACATAGGAATACATGAACCTTCAGATAATTCTAGCCCTTACCTGTAAAGATGCTCTCAGCCTTCTGGTCTTCCAGCTGAGGACCCAGATATCACGAGCAAAGGCAAACCATCCCCAATGTGCTCTGTCTGAACTCTTGACTCCCAGAGTTCATGAGCATAATAAATACTTACTTTGTACCTCTAAATGGAGGGATTATTTGCAATAAATAACCGGGCCATATATATTAATAACAGTAGACAGCTGGCTCGTATATCTTATATTCTGGCTCCCATTTCATTGTTAGACAATTAATTCTTACATGGTAACTGTCAAGGAAGACTCAGACAAAAACACAAAAGAGGGTTACTTGTAAGGAAGCGAAAGATAGTCAGAAACACTTGTTCTCCAAATTACAAAAAACAAATGAACTCAATTTATTAGTTTCCTATGGTTGCTGTAACTAATTACTAAAAACTCAGTGGCTTAAAACAGCACCAGCTTATTTTATTGAATTCTGGAGGTCTGAAATCTGAAATAGGTCTCACTAGGCTAAAACCAAGGTATCAGGAAGGCTGCATTCCTTCTAGAGGCTCTTGGGGAGATTCTGTTTTCTTGTCTTTTTCTAGCTTCTCAAGGCTGCCTATATATCTTGGCTCTTGGCCTCATTCTTCCATCTTCAAACCCAGCAACATCAGGCCATGTCTTTTCCATGCTGCCTTCCCTCTGGTTCTCCCTCTTTTGCCTCTCTTTTCACTTATAAAGGACCTTGTGATTACATTGGGCATCCACCCACGTAATTCAGGATAATCTTCCCATCTCAAGGTCAGCTACTTAGTAATCTTAATTCCATCTGCAATCTTAATTCTCCTTTGCTATATTACTTTACATATTCACAGGTTCTGGAGTTTAGGACGTTATAGGCATCTTTGTGGGCCATTATTCTGTCTATCAAAGTTCCAAACTAACTTTAATGTCAGTTATGGGATAGGAGTTATGGTAGGTACTTCCATTCCCTAAACTAATCGGGAGTAAGTTGAAGCATGCTTTTGTATCTCTCTGCAAACTTTGTACATAATACATTCTCAGTAAATGTTTGTTGACTGCCTCCTCAAAAAAAAAATACATAAAAAAGTGCAAGTAGAGAAAGTAAGTATATTCACATGCCATTTACATTGTTCTATGGAGAAAGAATAATAAAGATGATCAGGGAGCAATCTGAAACCCCCCTGGGATGAATTAACTTGCTCTTGTTCTGGTTTATCTTAATGAACTCTTAGCATAACCTTGTGAAGTAGGTGGGATGGATTTGTTATCCATATTTTGCAGGTGGGAAAGGAAATCTCAGGGAAGGTGAATGACCTCTCTGAAGTCACCCACGGGTCACTATAGAGTCAGCCTTGAGGTCTGTCCCATGTTTACAAATCCAATGCTTTTCTCTTATCCACTGTGACACCTCAGCATCCCCTTAGCCTTTCCCTGAGAGGGTGAATTTCCTGCTTGTGTCAAAATCTTATGTTTGCTTCTGTCTTCCCCTTTTATTTCTTTCCTGGCCTAGGAGATTTCTACTCTGTCCTATGCTTTCATTTGCAGTATGATTTTCATATGAAGCTTGATCTTTTGGGACATTCTCAGAGACCAGCCAAGGAACACCAGGAAGAGCAGCTACATAAACTTTTTATCTCCGTGTCCTCTACTGCATGCAGACGCGCTAAATTCCATGCTCTTGTACCAGCACGTTTGGACTGGCCACAGCTGATGAAGTCTGAACTCACTCTTGAGCCATGATCACACTTCCCAGGGTCTTTTAGGGTTGTCAGGGGCAGAGGGAGTCGAAGTCACCAACAGCTTCCTCAGTTAAAAATTCACGAATTTAACCACCCATCTAGCTATTTAAAAATATTTATGGCCATATTTGGAGAAGTGGAATTAAGATTTCTCAGTCAGTTAGTAGCAGAGATGAGATTAGAGCCCAGTCTACTTCCTCAGCTGTATTCATTCCCATTATCAACCTGTTAACAGACAACGTCATGGCAAGATGGCATGGTCAAGCTGTGAGGGCTGCTTGTCTCCTTCAGTCCATAGATGCCATGTTCTGAGCATGAGAAAACCCACGTTTTCGGGTTCAGAGGTTTGTTGACTGGGAGACATTAGGGAACAGAGGAAAGGGGAGAGCTGGGAGTGAGATTGGGATTTGAATCCGGCTCTAGAAGTTATCAGCTCTGTGCAAATAAGTTAAATAATTTTGAACCTTACCATCTTCTTTGTATAATGAGACTAATGATACTGTCTAAGACTTGTGAAGGTAAATAGTATGGTTCATATGAAAACATATAAGCAAGTATGTGACCCACAGAAAGTGCTCAGTAAATACCCACTTCTATCCTTCTTGTCTGCAGTGCATTTAGCCACACCTCAATGGTGTCCCTGAAGAAGACACCAAGGGTAGGTAAGGCGTACCTGGTAACTGAAATTATAGTCTTGGTTCTGCTGTTGCCCTGGATAAGATGCAGCCTAATTTTGTAAGTTGCTTTTTCATATCCATAAAAATGTGGATACTCAAGCCTACCCCTCATAACTTCACGAGGCTTGGTGAATGTACTAAGCTTCTAGGACTGAAAAATCTATATAACGTAGATCTATAAATTTGTAGAAAAACAGATTTCAAATATATAGAACAGTGAGAAAAAAGAAGCTCAGCCACTAATACTACTGTACAAGTGAGTAGAAAATAAGCAACCAGAGTAACTTGCCAACAGTTTAGAATTGTAAATATTTCAGGATGAAATGGATTTAGAATTGGTCAAAAAGCACTTGATTACTAGCCCCAGGGATTGAAATTTTTTATCAACATAGTTGCTGTTAATAGACATGTATTGAACAACAGCTATGCTCTGGGCAAGTGATAAATAAGAGTATTTAAATGTAGTCCCTCCCAAATGTCTACAATTAAAGGAGATAAAAAGCAAGGTAGCCTGAATCAAATGAGAGAGGTACTGGGGGGAGAAGGGGGAGGGATTAGACTCATCATGAACCCCTTGAGTACTACATATGCCATGGGGCTCAAAGTCTGAGAAGAGAGGTGGGTAACTGGTCCAAAAGAAAGCAGCAAAATGGACAAAATGAACTCTGAAGGATGGTTAAATACTTTGGGTTGATTCCTCTGCAAATCAGGTTTCTGAGGCTCCAAATGTCCATTGCACACAGATCCATCCATCCTGCTCTCAGCTATTTGTTCCTCTTCCCCTCCCACTCTTTGTGGTCTGTTTCTAGTTTTATCAGACTGTGAGTCCTCTGAGGACAAGAGTCATACCTTATTTGTCTTTGAATGTCATTCTACTGGTGTTTGTACAGAGCAAAGTGCTCACTCACTGCATGTTTACAGGATTGTTGAGTGACTGGGAGACAGGATGGATGTGGAGTGAGCAGGTCACAGCTGGCTCAGAAGAGTGAGAAGGTGGAGGTTATTTGTCATGACTCAAAAAAGCATCTTGACACATTAGCTGGGAAGACAGCTGTTTGGATGTCGTGGTGGACATCTGTTGGTTGTTCACTTAGCATCCACTGCTGCCTTCCTCTCTTCCTAATAGCACAGAGTTTCCTTTCCATGGCTGAGGTGGGTATTACCTCACCCTCAGCCAATCAGTGTAATCTCATCTTCCCTGCCTGCATGTTGGTTTAGGACTAGGTGATAACCCAGGGCTAAGCTAATCAGGGCATGGATATACCTTGGTTCCTCCAGTTCTTTCAGGTTGATTTAAATCAGAGTGAAGCTTATTGGTCTGCTCCCAAGTTTTGGAGGAGAGAAGGTTCATGTCTCTTTCTTTCCTCTGGATGATGCAGAGCATGAATATTGTGTTGGAATCACTGTAACCACTTTGCTTCAGTCAGGGATGAAGCAAGCATATGGATAAAGGCACAACCAGAGAAATGGAACACAAGTCTGAATCAAACTGCACAGAAGACAGCTCTACATTGTGCATTTCTGTGCAAACCGGTACATTCTCTCAGTGTTTAGGCCAATCTGATTTAGATTTTATTAATATTCATAGCACAATGCATGTTAGGTGATGTAGCTGTAATTGTGCCATTAAAGTTGGAAACTGAGAGTCAGTGGCATGGTGTCTGGCTCTACTGCTCCCTCACCAGCTCTGATATTGGGTGAATTGTTTGCATTTTTTGAGAGTCAGTGCTTCTCATCTGTAGAGTGGAGTAAGGATAATAGGCTTTTGAGGATTAAATGAGATAATGCGTGTACACTGCTAAGCACACAACGAGAGCTCACAAGAGGGTAGCGCGACAGTGCTGACATAAACAACCTTGAAGGGTCCTGCCTGGGATTTCAAGTATAAGATGACATGTCCTGGGTCATAATTGAGCTTTTTTGTCAAAATTCTCTTTCGTAGGCTTGCTCACCTTAAGTTCTTTGTGTGTATTTCTTAAAAGGTCAAGTCAACTTAAATGGCTGATTAACACAGTCCATTGTATTTGTGCTTTGCTCCCCATATTTTAGTCAGGGTTCTCCCGAGAAACAGAACCAATAGGATAGAGTTATAGAATCTAGATACCTAGTTATCTCTCTCTATATATGTATATATCAAGAGATTTTTTTTTATAAGGAATTGTTTTTTTTGTGTGTGAAAATTTCTTTGTAATTTAGCAAGTCGTTGCTCTTTGTTGTCTTACTTAATCCTCATAATAATCCTGTAAGGTTTTGACATATCTTTACCATACAAAAGAGGAGTCAGAGACACAGATTATTTTGTTGACTTGACCAAGGTCACAGAGCTCCTAACCAGTGGAAATAAGATGAGAATTGAAATCCTCTGAATGCAATGTAATGCTATTTTCACTCTACTGGATTTTTATATACCTATTTACCTGCAGATAGCTGCAAAGTTGAGAAGAGCCCATTTACAGAATTACCTATCTCTATTCTGCAGTGTGTTTAGGGACAGACAGTGCAATATGAAATGTCAAATCGTGTGTAATTACTATTATTACTCATTCACCAACAAAGTCTAACAACCTTGGATGCCTTTGTCCAATGAGCAGCTGCATTTGAGAAACATCCTTGGGTTGGCATCAGTTGACCACTTAATTCTCAACCTAAGATGAGCTCTTGTTTCGTTTAATGGCTTTCAAAACATTGACATGCATGGGAGCACAGAACAGCACTCTTTCTTGTTTTTCCCTCCTTCTAAAACCACAAGAAATTATTTAAGGAAGTTTTAATGAAATGCATCTGTCACTTATTAAGATGGATGGCTGGAGTGCAGCTTTCCATTACTGGAAATGGCAGAATCAAATTAGGAAATAACAGTCCTCAGCATCTTCTCCAACTGGCTTTTGCATAATGTGTTGGGAAAAATGCCACCTTGGCAGAAAACTGCTATTGTGAGGGCCAAGATTCCTAACCCAAAGGGGCTGTGTTTACCAGTGAGATTCCCCTTCTTTGGTGAGTGAAATGACTGGGTTTGAGAGTGAAGCTGCCTTGCCTATGGCATTTTTTGGTTTTTGGAGTTTGGAGGCTCTGTCTCACAGTCCAGGAGGCTCAGAGAACCTCTTAGGCTGTATGCTCCTCTCAGTCCGAAGCCCTGACTTTTGATTTGGCTTTCCAAACATTAAATTTATCTTGTCTTATTGGGCCCAACAGCAGCCATTCAACAAATATTGGATATCTACTATGTGGCCAGCACTCTTTTGACACTGGGGTGCCCAGCAAGAGCAAAACAATGTGCCTGCTTCATGTTGCTACTATGGTAGATGGGGACGCAGCAAATAAAGTTCAGAAAGTGTTTCATGCTATGAAGGTAATAAAGCCAAGCCACAAAGTAAAGAGGAGGTGGAGAAGGGGTTTATTAGAGAGAATAAAATCTCTTTCACAAGTCATGAAACCCAGGCTCTTATTTCAGGATGACCATTGTATTTTTGTGTCCCTAGGGGAAACTGTGCAGCTAGTATTTTTTTGTGTGTGTGTTTTGCTGTTTTTGTTAAAAAGGATTTTTTGAGATCATTTAATTCATCTTCCATCCAAACACAGGACTGTTTTCAAATAACCCAATAAATGATAGTGGACTAGTCACCTTTTCCTGAATACATCTAGACTCAACTTTGTTGCCCCAGGAGGAAGTCAAATGGACTCAAAATGTTTGTTAATCCATATAGTTTTTCAGTAAACATTTATGGAGCCTCTATTATGTGCCAGGCATGCACGACGCCCTGGGAGAGAGCAGTAAAGAAGGTGCAGAATATCCTCATCACACTGTTCATTTCCATATCACCTCACTGTTGTGAAGAGCTTTCATGCACATGATTTCATCCTTCCAACGATCCTGCAGGATTGGCAGGACAAGTATAATCAAGGCATTGAAATGTATGATTGTCATTAGCACTATTCTCTACATATTTCTGGCTTTCTGCTTTCTGAGCACAGCCCTTTTAGTTAGTTGTGCCATGTGGCATGCTCTGGCCAGGGAAACAGGAGGAGGATGGATCATGTCACCAATGATCCCAGACTCTAAGAGGACCATTCCTTTTCCCACTTTTGTGGTGATGACGGATGCTAATGTTCCTGTCACCAGCTCACTGAGGAACCACAGTGAGCAAACACCCCTCCTGTCCCACATTGGATGTGTGGTGTGTGTAAGAAATTAAACTTCTGCCATATGAAGCCACTGAATTTTGTGGTATTATAACTGCTTCATAAATGGACCTCAACGAATACAAGGTTTTGTCTGATCACTTTTCCTCACTGGGAGCTTAATATCTTGTGGAGGAACTTTGCATCTCAGAGGGAGTCCACTCCCTTGCTAGGAAGTTCTGATTGTTGGGAAGTTCTTCCTTCAAAATTGAAATAAAATCTGCTTTTCCATAACTCCTGATTCCTCACTCTCCCCTCCGGAATATCAAGGGAGACACTTACATCTCCTTCTACATGGCTGTTCTTCATATAATATGACAGCTGTCATGTCTCCCCTCAGAGCTCTCTTCTCCAGGAGGAATGTGACTGATACCCTCAAACTGATTCTTTGATGACACGGTTCCCAGATGTCTCATTATGCTTGTTTTCAGTCTCTAGATATGCCCTAACTACCAATGTAGATTTTATATGGGGGAAATCATGGTTTCAGATGTTTTTTTCCTTTTTAAAAATTTCATTTCAAGTTAGTTAACATACAGTGCAGTCTTGGTTTCGGGAGTAGAACCCATCTCTTACATATGACATCCAGTGCTCATCCTAACAAGTGCCCTCCTTAATGACCATCACCCATTTAACCCATCCCCCAATCACCTCCCCTCCATCAACCCTCAGTTTGTTCTCTTGTATTTTAAGAGTCTCTAATGGTTTACCTCCCTCTCTGTTTTTATCTTATTTCAAATGTTTTATGACCACATCTACTACAATGAAACCTCTATTTTTTTTAATGTTCAGGTATTTAAAACTAAACATAAATATGTATATTTAGTAATCTTTAAAAAATGTTTCTTAATGTTTATTATTTTTGAGAGAGAGAGAGAGAAACAGAGCACAAGAGGGGAAGGGACAGAGAGAAAGGGAGACATAGAATCTGAAGCAGGCTCCTGGCACTGAGCTGTCAGCATAGAGTCTGATGTGGGGCTTGAGCTCACGAACTGTGAGATCATGACCTGAGCTGAAGTCAGACACTTAACTGACTGAGCCACTCAGGTACCCCATATTTAGTAATCTTTTAAGACAAATTCAACCTTACACTTCCTGCTTGAAATTCTTAAATAACTCCTCACCGTGTTTAGGATAAAGTGCTTCTAAGACCCTAAGTGATCTGACCGTAGCCTACTTTACCAGTTTTAACCTTCCCAAACATCTCTGTGTTAATCATCTTTCTGTTTTCCCTCTGATCCATTCCTTTGGTCTACATCAAAATGGGACGGAAAGAATGCATTCCAGGGCTCCCATATTGGCTGGATTTCACTTAGGTTTGACCTACTGAAAGCACTGGTGGGAGATGAAGGGTGGGAGGGTGTTTTTTCCTCTCCCACCACTCTGCCTCAGATGGTGTTCCAGAAATGGCTGTGTTTTCTATGTCTCCTATGACTATAGCCCCTGTTAGGCTGTGGTGTCCTCTGTAGCCCTATTCTTGCCTGGCAGTAACCTTTCCTAATTTTTAGGGAACATTAATGGGTTGTCTGTTGCATTGCAATTTGAATAGATTTTACAGACTTTTATTGAGGGGACATTTTAAAGTGGACTGGTTAACAAGTAAGAACAAAAATGGACTTAAGTAAAATTTATAAGTGAGGAATATGTTGCCTCCAAATCTAAATAGATCCAGTAAGTTGTTCGGCTTTCCTTAAAGCAGCGGTACCAGTAAGGTGAGAAGTTGGTTCCTTGATCAAACAGTGCCCAGAAATATCATCGAAGTGGTAGAGCCTTGAATCTTATGGGGAACAATGGCTCAGCCCTAACTGGAAAAGTGCTATGACAAATGTTTATATATCCTGTATGAGTGTTTCCTTTGAATCTCCTCAGAGGAGGATGTAATCAGTGTGATGTCATACTTGTCATACTTGTGTTCCTGAAGAAAATTGAATGCAGTTAAGATCTTGCCTGCAAAGACTGAGTGTGATGGCAGGGCTGTTGAAATACCCCATGGGAAGGCAATTATTGTGTTCATTTAAAGGTGAAGGTTAGTTTCAACTGGGATTCTGTCAAAATAGGTACAGAAGAGAACATACTAGCCAAATTTATAACAGAATAATACTTTTCAATTGCTGATTGGATGGACTCAGTAGGGTAAATATTTGGTATGGGACTTTAACTGAGGGTATCATGGCATTAAGGTTATTGGTAAACCACTGTTAGGTACCATTTATTTTCATCAGGTTAGAGTGAGCACTGGCCAAATTGGGTTATTAAAGAGGGAGACAGTAGGAACAATGATCCTTTCTTTCAGTAAGTCTTGTGTAATGGCTCTTTATTCGTGTAAACCTTGTTTCAAAATATAGTGAACTATCTGAAGTATTTTAACCAGGTGGAAGGGAGGTGTGGAGAAGGTCTATGGGATCCCATTTTGTGAAACCAATTGTAAGTGCCGAATAGTTCATTTCATTCACATTTACTGCTTGTGTCAGGGTGTCTATGCCCACTATGGGATATTTTAGAGCAATGAGTGCTATGACCATGGGGAATTTAGGTAAGGTAATAGTGCTTATGGTTAAAGTAAAGCATACCTATTTGTCCTGTATTTATGTCTCATAACTTTCCTAAGGATATAGGGGTATCTTAGTATCTCACACCTATCAGAATGACTAATATTAACAACTCAGAAAACAACAGATGTTGGCAGGGATGTGGAGAAAGGGGAACACTTTTGCACTGCTGGTGGGAATGCAAACTGGTGCAGCTACTCTGGAAAACAGTATGGAGGTTCCTCAAAAAATTAAAAATAGAAGTACCCTGTGACCCAGCAATTGCACTACTAGGTATTTTTATCCAAAGGATACAAAAATGCTGGTTCAGAGGGGCACATGCAACCCAATGTTTATAGCAGCACTATCAACAATAGCCAAAGTATGGAAAGAGCCCAAATGTCTATCAACTGATGAATGGGTAAAAAAGATGTGGTATATATATACAATGGAATATTACTCAGTCATCAAAAAGAATGAAATCTTGCCATTTGCAACAACGTGGATAGAACTAGAATGTATTATGCTAAGTGAAATAAGTCAGAGAAAGATAAATATATGATTTTACTTATATGTGAAAAGAGAAAAAAAGAATAGGGGTATCTTGTTTAAATTTTTGTAACTTAGCCCAGTATTAAGGCCATAAAAATTTGCCAGTGGAGACCAGTGAACCACCAGAGAGGTATAGGGGCGATTGTTCCCAGATAGTGCCCATTGCCCCTGGGAGATACTTAAGTTGCTAGCAGTGGCATGAGAATCACAGAGGTCTGGAGGCAAGTTGCTGTACATCTGGTGTGGCCTGGCACTGGGGACCTTGTAGCTTCCTCATAGTCTGCTATAATGAAAGTTATAACTCTTCAGGGGTTATGTTCCAAATTAAATGATTTGGGAAACCCAGAGTAGAGTCTCCAATATCAGGCCCTTTGATGGGATCTTGGTTTGGGGGAGGTTGGTTGCCTGGACATCCTTTCTGATGACCATTGCTTCCTTTATAATTCTTATTCTCTCAATTGTTTTCTTGATAGGCAAACATTTATTTGGGTTTCATCCTGTTCATCAATAGCAACTAATAACTCTAGGCCATCTAATGCCTTCTTAATAGTGGCAGCCTGGCTAATAAGGGGAAATAAGTTAAGGGGAAGTAAGGCTGTTTGATAATTTGGAGGTGCCCTTCTTAAGGAAGATTGTCAACATCAAAAGGTTCTGTATGGGACTACTTAGGGCCTCTGGTGCATTGGGATTTTCAATAACAATAAATCCATTGCACCATGCCAGTTTTCCTCAATAGCTGTTGTCCTTCCTCCAAGGTTTTCCAACAATGGAAGGCATGAGCATTTGCAATGATGGCAAGTGGGATGGGCTATTTTCCATGCCATGAACACCCAGTGGATGAGAGGAAAGACAGGGAGATGCATTATTATAGGTCCATTTTGATAGATTAAATGGGTTTCTTAACAAGTTACTAATTTCTGGATCATGAGATATGCCTGCCAATTGGCACATCTCAATAAATGTTAAAATTAATTCTGAACTAGTCTTCCAGAGGTGTAAAAGCCAATTGATTCCCCTTTCATCTTCCCATTGAATAAGTTCTTTTAGTAAATTTTGGGTTTCCAATCAGGTCAAATCATGGACTTCTGTTTTAATTTCTATTTGTTCCTGAAAAAAAAATTTTTTTTTTTTTTTTGAGTGGTGATGAAGAAGACTTCAGGGGAGGTCTTACCGTGTCTTATATTTAAGCTTCTCCACCCAGGGAATCCCAGTCAGTGTCATCAGGGTCAGGAATTCGACCCTTCCCCCCCACCATAACCTCACCCCACAATACCATCTTTTGTAGCCCAGTGGGGTTGGAATGGCCACTTAGCATTCTGATAGGTGGTAGCACTCAGAGTCTTTGGTGATCACTTTTTCAATTTTCCAGTAAAGTGTAGTTTCCTCTGGCCCCTTTGGGGAAATTTGGGTGAAGCATTCTGGTCCACTTTCATTAGGGTTTTGCCTTGAGGCATCAGGCATATACTGCTGAGAATCAGGATGTGTGTGTGTGTGTGTGTGTGTGTGTGTGTGTGTGTGTGTAATAGAAACAAAGTGGCAACAACAGCAGTGACACTTTCAGTCTCACAGAGTCCTGGCCAACCAGGTTCCCTATGGAGCTTGCACCTCACGTAAAGTTGCTCTCCTTCATATGAGTGACCATCCAATGGCACATACATTGTACAGGGTATCAGTTCGTTCCTGAGTATTCCATAGAAGTGGAGTGGTACCCACAAAGAACAGTCACTGGGCAAGAGTCCTTCCCTGAGCCTTGAGTCAGTCAGTCCTGGCTTATGGTGAAACCAAGATATGTGATTCAGTCTGAGACAGACATATAGATGTGGGCCATAGCACACTACGCAGGGTGACTTTAAAGAGGGCACTAGTCCTATTTAGGGACTCTTCTTTCTAAATGTCACATATTGAAGTCTCTGACTTAGACCAACTGGATTTAGAACCACCTCAATCGGACTCACGGCTCAGAATACAAGCTCCCCAGCCAGCCATGGCACAGCTCAAGGAGCACACTGGCCAGCAGGCAGCAACCGCAAGTGCACACCCACCAAGAGGCAGCTGAGCTGGTTAGCAAGCTAATACCAAGAGAAGGATTCCCAGGTAGCAGTGGTCATTGCCCAGGCCGTCCTGCTTACAGTGTCTGTTGTCTCACAGTTGTCTGTGGAGGGTGAGGTCAGCTCTTCACAAAAAATTTGTCGGGGCGTCAAGACTGATGATGCCACACCTGCTCTGAGAGAATATGAAAATAACTCATTACTTTTGAGTTGAGGCTTTCTGGGGTGAGCAGGGCACACACCAAGCTGGTCTGAAATGGCTTGAGTGAAACAAGAGGCTGGTGGCATTGGTTTTTATTGTGGTTAGCAGCGGGCAGGAGTAGAGTGGGTATTTCTGTGCACAGCAGGGCTTGTGTGGTTTGAACTCCTCTGCTGGCAGTCAGGGAGAGAGCACTAGGGTTTTCTCATCAGTTTGCCCAAATGTGGGGCAAGAGAGAAAGAGAGAGGGGTGGGGTCTGTCAGATGTACAAAATGGAGTCAGAGTCTTTAGTACACTGATACAAAATGTTTAGCAAATTTTAATTTTGGCTTACAAGCTCAAATTGTATCATCGGCAGCTGAGTGTTGTCAGGTGTTTTCCAAGAGGTGGCAGTCTCATTTTGTTTGCTTTTGACAAAGTGCAGTCTGAATAACTATAGTTTGTTAGTCATTCTTTCAAGAAAAAAACGATGTTCTATGGAAAAAGTAGCCGGTGCAGCTTGCAACTCAGTCGCACCAGTGCTTTTCCTGGACATGCCTACACTACTTGGGTACGTGGCACAAGTGCTTTAAGCTTACTTCCCATTTCCTCATGCAGACCATACAAAGGCACTGTCTCAGGCATCAAGATTTAATAAAGTTAATCCTGTTTATTGCTTCATCAAGGAAATTTGTAGAGAAACCATTTTCTTTTGCCGCAAGTGTGTGGCTGTGAATGACACGGTGACTACTGGCGCAGTTTGGTGGCACAGCCTTGATTCAGGCTTAGGCACTAGCAGTTTTACCCAGTGTTGCCTTTGCACCATCAGTGAAAATATCAACTCAGTGTAAAAAGTAACTATTAGTATATCTTAGTATTATTATGAACACTGTTTTGGCCTCATAGCCCCGCTGAAAGTATCTCAGGGACCACATCTTCCAGATGTTTGCGTCCCACACTTTGAAAACTGCTGTCCAGGGTCAACATCAAGTGGCAAGGAAGGACCTTGGCCCTCCTTGAGGCCATACTGTAAGGGTGCTACTACAAGGGGGTGATGAATTAGGACCAATAATTCAACCTATGGTATCTTATCATTCTCAGCTTGTCTCTCACCAAATTCACTCTCTTAATTTACATTATGTTCTAGACTTTGTTGGGGACATCAGTAATAAATAATGAATAAGATTTGGCTCCTGACATGTTTCAAGATCACTACAGACTAGACACACTGCAATAAGCCGTCATAAAGCACTTAATCATCAATAGATCTTGTGATAGAAGTACATACTAGATGCTAAGGGAGTGCAGTAACTAAATCCTTACATTGGGTTCAGAAAAGACTTATGTGAGGACGTTTAGGCTGAATCTTCAAGAATAGTAGCAGTAATTCAGGTGGGAAAAAGAAAATAGGAGCTTTCAGTTAAGGAAGTGACAAGTTAATGACATGAAGGCCACAGAGTAAAACCTGCTGACATTACTTCAAAGCCAGCTGCAACTCTGGGCTTCTATGACTATCTCAGTGACCACTTCATTCACCCCAGATCACAACCTGAGCCTTATTCTCATCTCTGCCTTTTCCTTTTTAGCCATTCATTCATTCATTCATTCCTTTCATTCATCAACTTTGTATCACGTACCTATTAGAAATTTTTGGAGAGTTGCATCTTACTCACAGGTGGGGCTCAAAAGTCTAACGTGGAGAAGGTAGAAAATTACATGGAGTCACAGTTACCTCTAAAAATTCCTTAGAGTACCAATAAAGTACAATATATATGGATTTACAAAGACTTGATTTGGGGGTACATGTTGCATGTAAGAAGGGATCTTTGAACATTAGATGTACATAGGGAGTTGAGACAAAGTGAAGGAATCATATTCATAACTTCTGTCTGGTTCACGCTCACTCCCTGAAACACAACCACTGAAAGGAGGAGCAGGCAGATGAGTCTGCACATTTTATTTATTTTATTTTATTTTTCACCTTTTTTTCAAAAAATTAAATTCAAATGAGTTAACGTATAGTATTGGTTTCAGGAGTAGAATTCAGTGATTCATCATTTACCTACAATACCCAGTGCTCATCCCAACAAGTGCCCTCCTTAATGCCCATCACCCATTTAGCCCATCCCCCTACCCGCCTTTCCTCCAGCAACCCTCAGTTTGTTCTCAGTATTTAAAAGTCTCTTATGGTTTACCTCCCTCACCCCCATTTTTATCTTATTTTATTTTTCCTTCCCTTCCCCTGTGTTCATCTGTTTTGTTTCTTAAATTCCACATGAGTGAAATCATGATATTTGTCTTTCTATGATTGACTTATTTTGCTTAGCATAATACACTCTACTTCCATCCACATGGTTGCAAATGGAAAGACTTCATTCTTTTTGATGGCTGAGTCATATTCCATTGTGTGTGTGTGTGTGTGTGTGTGTGTGTGTGTATACACCATATTTTCTTTATCAATTCATCAGTCAATGGATGTTTGGGCTCTTTCCAAAACTTGGCTGTTGTTGATAGTGTTGCTATAAACATTGGGGTGCATGTGTCTCTTTGAATCAGCATTTTTATATCCTTTAGATAAGTACCTAGTAGTGTAATTGCTGGGTCATAGGGTAGGTCTATTTTTAATTTTTTAAAATATTTATTTTTGAGAGAGAGCAAGAGCGAGAGAGTGAGAGAGCGAGAGAGAGCGAGTCAGTCGGGGAGGAGCAGAGAGAGAGGGAGACACAGAATCTGAAGCAGGCTCCAGGCTCTGAGCTGTCAGCACAGACCCTGAGGTGGGGCTTGAACTCACAAACTGTGAGATCATGACCTGAGGTGAAGTTGGATGCTCAACTGACTGAACCACCCAGGTGCCCCTATTTTAAATTTTTTGAGGAACCTCCGTGCTGTTTTCCAGAGTAGCTGCACCAGTTCACATTCCAACCAAGAGTGCACAAGTGTTCCCCTTTCTCTGCATCCCTGCCAACATCTGTTGTTGCTTGAGTTGTTAATGTTAGTCATTCTGACAGGTGTGAAGTGGTATCTCATTGTGGTTTTGGTTTGTGTTTCCCTGATTATGAGTGATGTTGAGCAGCTTTTCATGTGTCTGTTAACCATCTGGATGTCTTTGGAAAAGTGTCTGTTCATGTCTTCTGTCCATTTCTTCACTGGATTATTTGTCTTTTGGGTGTTGACTTTGATAAGTTCTTTATAGATTTTGGATACTAACCCTTTATCTGATATGTCATTTGCAAATATCTTCTCCCATTCTATCAGTTGCCTTTTAGTTTTGTTGATGGTTTTCTTTCCCGTGCAGAGGTTTTATTTTTTTTTTATTAAAAAAATTATTTTTAATGTTTTATTTATTTTTAAGACAGAGAGAGACAGAGCATGAGTTAGGATGGGGCAGATAGAGAGAGGGAGACACAGTATCTGAAGCAGGCTCCGGGCTCTGAGCTGTCAGCGCAGAGCCCGACGTGGGGCTTGAACTCACAAACTGTGAGATCATGACCTGAGCCGAAGTCAGACGCTCAACCAACTGAGCCACCCGTGTGCCCCAGAAGGTTTTATCTTGATAAGGTCCCAATAGTTCATTTTTGCTTTTATTTCCCTTGCCTCTGGAGACATGTCTAATGAAAATTTGCTGCGGCTGAGGTCAAAGAGGTTGCTGTTTTCTCCTCTAGGATTTTGATGGTTTCCTGTCTCACATTTAGGTCTTTCATCCATTTTGAATTTATTTTTGTGTATGGTGTAAGAAAGTGGTCCAGTTTCATTCTTCTGCATGTCACTGTCCAGTTTTCTCAGCACCATTTGCTGAAGAAATGGTCTTTTTTCCATTTGCTATTCTTTCCTGCTTTGTCGAAGATAAGTTGGCCATACATATGTGGGTCCATTTCTGGGTTCTGTATTCTGTTCCACTGATCTATGTGTCTGTTTTTGCACCAGTACCATACTGTCTTGATGAATACAGCTTTGTAATACAGCTTCAAGTCTGGCATTGTGATGCCTACAGCTTTGTTGTTGTTTTTTCCTTTTTTTTAGTAAAAAAAAATTCTAAATTTATTTATTTATTTTGAGAGAGAGAGACAGCACGAGTGGGGGAGGGGAAGAGAAAGAAGGAAAGAGAGAGAGAGAGTCCCAAGCAGGCTCTGTACTGTCAGGACATAGCCCGACATGGGGCTCAAACTCAAGAAACCGTGAGATCGTGACCTGAGCCCAAAGCGAGAGTTGGATGCTTAACTGACTGAGCCACCCAGGCACTCCTCATTTTTTTTTTTTTTTTTTGTTTTGTTTTGTTTTGTTTTTTCAACATTGCCTTGGCTATTCAGGGTCTTTTCTGGGTCCAGTCAAACTTTAGACTTGTTTCTTCTGGTTATGTGAAGAATACTGGTGATATTTTGATAGGGATTGCATTGAATGCGTGGACTGCTTTGGGTAGTATTGACATTTTAACAAAATTTGTCTTCCAATCCATGAGCATGGAAGGTTTACCATTTCTTTGTGTGTTATTACATTTATTTCGTAAGCTTTCTATAGGTTTCAGTGTACAGGTCTTTGACCTCTTTGGTTAGGTTTATTTCTAGGTATCTTGTAGGTTTTGGTGCAATTGCAAATGGGATCGATTCCTTGATTTCTCTTTCTCCTGCTTCATTATTGGTATACAGAAATGCCACAGATTTCTATACATTGATTTTATATTCTGCAAGTTTGCTGAATTAATGCATCATTTCTTGCAGTTTTTTGACAGAGTCTTCCAGGTTTTCCACATAGAGTATCATGTCATCTGTGAAGAGTGAAAGTTTGACGTCTTCCTTACTAATCTGTATGCCTCTGATTCCTTTTCGTTATCTGATTGATGAGGCTAGGACTTCCAGGACTATGTTGAACAACAGTGGTCAGAGTGGACATCCCTGTCGTGTTCTGGACCTTAGGAGGAAAGCTCTCAGTTTTTCCCCATTGAGGATTATATTAGTTGTGTCTTTTGTATATGGCCTTCATGATGTTCAGGCTATCCCAACCTTTTGAGGGTTTTTATCAAGAAAGAATGCTGTGTTTTGCCAAATGCTTTTTTCTGGCTCTATTGAGAGGATCATGTAGTTCTTATCCTTTCTTTTATTAATGTGATGTATCTTGTTTCTTGATTTGTGGATATTGAGCCACCCCTGCAGCAAGGGAATAAAGCCCACTTGATTGTGGTGAATAATTCTTTTAATGTAATGTTGGATTCAATTTGCTAGTGTCTTGTTGAGAAGTTTTGTATCCATGTTCATCAGGGAAATTGGTCTGGAGTTCTCTTTCTTAGTGGGGTCTTTGGTGTTGGAATCAAGGTAATGCTGGTCTCAGAATGAGTTTGGAAGTTTTCCTTCCATTTCTATTTTTTTGGAACAGCTTCAAAAGAATAGGTATTAAATCTTCTTTAAATGTTTGATAGAATTCCCCTGGAAGCCATCTGGCCCTGTTCTCTTGTTTGTTGGGAGATTTTTGGTTACTGATTCAATTTCTTTGCTGGTTATGGGTCTGTTCAAATTTTCTGTTTCTTCCTGTTTTCAGTTTTGGTAGTTTATATATTTCTAGGAATTTATAGATTGCTCCACTTGTTGGCATATAACTGCTCATAATATTCTCTTATTATTGTTGGTATTTCTGCAGTGTTGGTTGTGATCTCTCCTCTTTCATTTGTGATTTTATTTATTTACATCCTTTCCTTTTTCTTTTTGGTAAGTCTTGCTAGGGGTTTATCAATTTTGTTAATTCTTTCAAAGAACCAGCTCCTAGTTTTGTTGATCTGTTCTGCTGTTTCTGTTTGTTTGTTTGTTTGTTTGATCTATGTAATTGATTTCTGCTGATTAGAGCGGATTTCACTTCTCTGCTGGTTTTGGGCTTTATTTGCCGTTCTTTTTCTAGCTCCTTTCGGTGTTAGATTAGGTTGTGTAGTTTAGACATTATGTCCTTCTTTAGGAAGGCCTTGATTGCTAAATACCTCCCTCTTATGACTGCCTTTGCTGCATGTCATAGGTTTTGGACTGTTGTGTTTTCATTTTCATTGGTTTTCATGTACTCTTCTATTTCCTCTTTAATGTCTTGGTTAATCCATACATTCTTTAGTGGAATGTTGTTTAACCTCCAAGTATTTGTGGTCTTTCCAAATTTTTTTGTAGTTGATTTCAAGTTTCATAGCTTTGTGGTTTGATACTATGCGAGGTATGATCTTGATCATTTTGTACTTGTTGAGGGCTGATTTGTGATCTGTTCTGGAGAGCAAATTATATATGATCTATTCTGGAGAATATTCCATGTACACTTAAGAAAAATGTGTATTCTACTTTAGGATTAAGTGTTCTGAACATATCTGTTAAGTCCATCTGGTCCAGTGTGTCATTCAAAACCATTGTTTCCTTGTTGATTTTCTGTTGGATGATGTGTCCATTGTTGTATGTGGGGTGTTACTGCTATTGTATTATTAATGAGTTTCTTTATTTTTGTTACTAACTGATTTATATAATTCAGTCCTCCCAAGTTGGGGCATAAATATTTACATTTGTTAGATCTTCTTGGTGGAAGACACTTTAATTATTGTATAATGCCCTTCTTCATCTCTTGTTACAATCTTTGTGTTAAAATCTAGTTTATCTGGGGGCGCCTGGGTGACTCAGTTGAGCATCCGACTTTGGCTCAGGTCATGATCTCACAGTTCGTGGGTTTGAGCCCTGCATCGGGCTCTGTGCTGACAGCTTGGAGCCTGGAGCCTGCTTTGGATTCTGTGTCTCCCTCTCTCTGCCCCTCCCCTTCTCATGCTCTGTCTCTCTCTGTCTCTGAAAAATAAATAAATATAAAATCTAGTTTATCTGATTAAGTATGGCTACTCTGGCTTTCTTTTGACGTCAATTATTAGCATGATAGATGGTTCTCCATCCCCTCACTTTCAATCTGCATGTGTCTTTGGGTCTAAAACGAGTCTCTTATAGCAGCATATAAATTGATTTTGTTTGTTTTTTTTTTCCTTATCCATTCTGATATCCTATGTCTTTTGATTAGAGCATTTAATACGTTTACATTTAGAGTGATCATTGAAAGATGAATTTAGGGCCATTGTGTTACCTGTAGAGTTGGTGTTTCTGATAATGCTCTCTGGTCCTTTCTAGTGTCTGTTGCTTTTGGTCTTTTTTTTTTTTTTTTTTTTTTTCTCCACTGCAGAGTTCCCCTTACAGTTTCTTGTAGGGCTGGGTTAGTGGTCATGAACTCCTTTAGTTTTTGTTTGTCTGGGAAACTCTTTATCTGTCTTTCTATTTTGAATGACAGCCTTGCTAGATAGAGTATTCTTGGCTGCATGTTTTACCAATTGAGCACTTTGAATATATCTTGCCACTCCTTTCTGGCCTGCCAAGTTTCTGTGGAGCGATCTGCTGTGAACCTGATCTGTCTTCCCTTGTAGGTTAAGGGCATTTTTTCCCTTGCTGCTTTCATGATTCTTTCCTTGTCTGTGTATCTTGTGAATTTGACTATGATATGTTTGGCAATGGCTGGATTTTGTTGAATTTAATGGGAATTCTCTGTACCTCTTGGATTTTGGTCTGTGTCCTTCCTCATATTAGGGAAGTTTTCAGTTATAATTTGCTCACATAAACCTTCTGCCCCCTTTTCTCTCTCTTCATCTTCTGGGACTCCTATGATACAAATGTTATTATGTTTTAATAAATTGCTGAGTTCTCTAAGTCCGTATTCATGACCCCTGACCTTTGTTTCCCTCTTCTTCTCAGCTTCATTATTTTCCATAATTTTATCTTCTAATTGCTAATTCTCTCCTCTGCCTTGTCCATCCTCGTTTTTATGGCCTCCATTTGGGTTTACATCTTGGTTATAACATTTTTAATTTCATCATGATTAGATTTCAGTTTTTTAATGCCTGTAGAAAGGGAATCACTGGTATCTTCTATGCTTTTTTCAAGCCCAGCTAGTATCCTTGTAATCATTGTTTTAAATTCTAGTTCAGACATCATACTTACATCTGCATTGATTAAATCCCTGGCCATCATTTCTTCCTGTTCTTTCTTTTGAGGTGAATTTCTCTGTCTTGTCATTTTGGAGGAAGAAAAATAAAATAATAATAGAATGAAACAAAAATTGAAAAATTAAAAAAAAATCAATAAAGGAAGCTAGATCCTAGGTGTATTTTGGCCTGCTTGTTAAGAGAAGCTTGACAGAAAAAAGAGAAAAGAGAGAAAAAAAATGAAAAAGTAATTAAAAAAATAAAATAACATAAAAAATTTTCTTCTTTCTGTATCCAAGAAACAAAAGAAAAGAAAAACAACAAAATGAAGAAACAAGTGAACAAACAAACAAACAAACAAAACAAAACAAATGAAGCTAGGTCCAGTTTCCCCTAGAGCTGAAACTTTGCAGCAGTTTACGGTCAGTAGACTAAGCTCTGGAAGGGAATTGTGCTGGTGTTCTGGGGGAGGGGCCTGCTGCTGTTTCTCAGGCTGACTTGCCTTAGTGGAGATTTGCCTGGAGGGCACAAAGGTGCAGGGCTTGGTGTAAGGGTTCCATTCTCTACTTGGTGGTGCTCTTTAACTCACTGGGGTTGATCAGTGCTGGCTGGCTAATGGTGCAAATGGCTTCCCCCTGCTCTCTATTCTCCCAACCAGGAAGTTCTCAGCCTCATTGACGTGATCAGTCACCGCTCCTGTTTCCCCTGCTTCTGTCAGCTCCTGCCTTCTCCCATCTGTATCTGAGCTACCCACCTACCAGGCAGCACCTCCCTCTAGAGTTTTATCTCAGGTGCAGCTGTGTTTCAAAACCCCACACTAAAGAGACCCTTGTGGCTTGGACTCAAAGTGATCCCCTGAGGGAGGGTCTGGTGATGCTGTGGCCAGAGTTGGCCTGTTCCAGGAAATGGTCGCCCCACCGTACAGCGGCAGCCACTCAGAGTTTATGGTAAATCGCAACACACAGCCAGTGCCAGGGTTTGCTGCCCTTAGCTGGCATCTTTGTTTCTATATGGGTGATCATGGCTTTATGGTTCCTGCTGGGTCTTTTGCCTGGAGAGGCCATATCACCTCTACCAAATGTACTCTAAGCAGGAGAACCTATTCTCACATGACCCAGGGCATCCTCAGACTGCACTCTCTGCTCCCAGGGCTCCCCCTGCTTCCTTGCCAGAGCACCACCAGGTGCTGACCTCTGACACTTCAGACTCTGCTCCACTGTTTATCAAAAAACTGGCTGTATAGAAACCTTCTCCATTTTCCTTGTCAATGATTTTGGGGAAGAGTTTTCTTGCGTAGTCCCCTGCATGTGTTTTTGCTCTTTCTCTCTAGCTGCTTTCAGGGAGAAAGCTTTCTTGTGCAAACCTGATACCCCGCTCTCTTTCCCCCTCTGTCTTTCTCCTCTTCACAAAGACAGCTCCCACACCTCTTGGGCACCATCTCTTCTCTTTCCCAGTTCACCTCTCCATGCCATGTACCTGCTGCATTCTTTCCCCCAAATTATGCAGATTTTTTTGTTAATCCTCAGATGGATTTCCTAGGTGTTCAAAATGGTTTGATGTTGATCTAGCTGTATTCAAGGGACAAGACAAGCCCAGGGTATCTTTACTACTCCACCATCGTAGCTCCTCCTCTAAAAAAAAGGTTTTTTTTTAAATAATAAAATAGAATAAAGTAGATCAAATTATGCAGATTGTTCTGTTAATCCTCAGATCAATTTCCTAGGTGTTCGAAATGATTTGATGTTGATCTAGCTGTTTTCAAGGGACAAGACAAGCCCAGGGTCCCCTTACTACTCCAGCATCTTAGCTCCTCCTCTTAAAAAAGTTTTTATTTTTTAAGAATAATAAAATAGAATGAAGAAAATAAAATAGAATAAAAAATTTGCTCTTTCTGACAAGGTCTCTCGCTCAAATTATGCAGATTGTTGTGTTAACCCTCAGATCAATTTCCTAGGTGTTCAAAATGGTGTGATGTTGATCTAGCTGTGTTCAAAGGATGAGACAAGCTCAGGGTCTCCATACTATTCTGGTATCTTAACTCCTCCAAGTCTGCACATTTTCAATTTCTCTTCCCTCTCATGTGTACATACACACTCCCATAGGTGAATCTGTATAGATGAAAGGCATGTACCAGACTCCCTTCTATTCTGTCCCTGGTCATGTTGGCATTTATCACTTCCTTTATGCCACTGCTGTCACAACCCTGCTTTGTTTTCCCGGATAGCTGTTAGAGTTCTGGATAGCTGGACTTCCACTCTAGTTTCTGCATGCTTCCATCCATTCTTGGCAGTAGAGTCATGAAGCTCCTAAAACCTCCTTGATTTAAAGCCTTCCATATGTTCTTCCATTGCCAAGTGGACACTCAGCACAGAAAACTTTGTAATTTTTTTTTTTATCTCCCTGACTTTACCTCTCACAAAGAATGTGAGGTCTTTGAGTGTAAAATCATTTCTTCTACCCTTTGTATCATCACAAACTCTTCCCATTGTGGGCCCCCCATTAATTCTGGTCCTTTTCATTTCTGGAGAAGATGACATTGAAATGTACATCTTGCCCACTGCATGCAAATCGATGCTTACTTGGTTTTGTTTATTTGTTTCTTTCTGTGTCTGCACAGTTTCTCCCTACATCTGCCTTAAGATAATTATCTGACAACGATTACTCACTTTATGAGCTCTACTTCTAGGAACCTAAAGCTGTCAATCATTTATCTTTTGCAGATCTGTTTTTCAAACCTGATTCTCATAAAGTCCCTAAAGCAAGTAGAACCAGTTTATAAGCATTTACAAGGTTGCTCTCCTGCATGGAAGTAATCGCTCCCTGCTGAGTTCCTTCTGACTGGAAGGACTGTGTGTGGAATGGAACCCCATATGCTTTTCCACATGGCTTATCCAGGTGTGTGAAAGAACAGAGGGCACTGAGGAGTGGGAGTATAATACATGTCTCTTGTTATTGGGGCCCAGCTTCTTTCTAAGAAGAATTCTGGGTAGCTTCGAAAGAAAAAGAAATTAACCATAAAAAAAAGGCAAAGAGGAAAAAAAAGTTCAACCTTATAAGATGCAAAAAAGTTATGAATAAATGCATACCATGAAAACCTCTACACTTGTAAAGGCGGGTGTGTGTTTGCTCCTGGCTGGCTGGCAATACCCTGCAATTAGAGCTACCCTAGAGTCATGGTGCCTTGAGCTTAAAACATGTCATCAATGGACAGAAGCACAGTTCCTATTATTGACAGAGAGAACTTCTCCTAAAGATTTCCATAAAGAATCTCTATAGTAAGCAGTGTCCTCAACAATGTTTTTACAATAGATGCAGTAGAGGGTTTCTTAAGGCTCTCTCTTATAAAGTCTCCAGATATAGCCCTAGGGAGGAGGACATCTTGGAGAAAAGAGGCTTCTTTCAAGCCTGGATGGTGGAGGGGGTAGTCCTGAACTAGATCAAAGTAGGGCTGACAGGGCTGGGTGAGGCATGGTGGGGACAGGGTAGGGCTAGGCCAGGCAGGGCTTGTGAGCAGAACATAAACTGGATTGAGCAGGGCTTAGTTTGGCAAGGCAGAATTGGGCAGGAACAGACAGCACTGGGCAGAGCAAAGCATGGCTCTGCTGTGCCGAACTGGTCTGGGCAAGGTCTGGACAGGGCAGAAGTCATCAGAACTGGGCAGGACTCAGCAGGACTGGGCTGGGCTCCTAGGACTGGACAAGACTGGACAGGTCTGGGCAGGGAACAAAGCATAGCTGGACAAGGTCTTGGACTCTGGACGGAAGTTGCTGAAGGAAAGAGAATGTTCTTTGTTCCCAGCAGTCCCTGGAAACCGCAATCCCAGAACTCATCCTCTCTGCATATTAGGAGCCTGCCTGCCCTGTTTTCATTGTGAACTGTGAACCCAGGCAAGGGTAGCATAGACTCAAGAGGCCTCCTCTGAGGATACTGGCTCAATTATTATCCACTGAACAAAGGAATGTCTTCCTGGTTGGAAAAGACCATTGGGATCTAATGTGTTCTCTGCCTGGAAGGCCCGTTTTCATGGAAAACTCCTTGTTCTTCAATACCTAGTGCAAATGGCACTTATGCCTCAGTTTTGCAAATCTTGGTCTCTTCACCTACATCCACCTTTGAGGACCAGTAATTTGTATCTGTGTCATTCCTGGTGCTGGTTAAAATTCCGTCCTTTCTCTCCTGCTCATTCATTATCATGAGTAAGAGTGATGTCACTTGATTCAGTCTCTAATTTGGCACACCTAATGTTAGTAACAAACTGTTAATAAGGACACCTGTAATAGGTGCTGCTTTCATAGGCTAAGTTAGATTTGACTGCAGAATCAGGGAATAGAGTTGGAAGTGTTATTAAGAGGTCTTGTTAGGAAACTGAGACCCAGAGTAGATAATTCATTTATAGAAGTTACCCAGAGAACTCAGGGGAGAACTGAGGCACACTTTTCCTGACTCTTGGTCTGATGTTTCCCCCTGCAGGATTTTCAAAACAGGTGGCTTTATATCTCGGAGCACTTGGGGCTAATGGCTCTGAAAGCAAGATTCTCTAAATGTGGGTCAGTAATTCTTAGGATTTGGGGATTTGTAGAAATTTCTCTGGAATGTCACTGCTCAACCTGGACTTATGACCCTCTTCTCCTTGGTCCCATGGTATTTCCAAGGGGCTTTTTCTCTCTCTCTGTCTCTGTCTCTGTCTCTCTCCTTTTTAAAATGGTTTTGCTAGGGGCTATAGGAGTCCTTGAAGTTGAGTGAGAATCACAAAGAAACACATTCAGATCAGCCTGGTGGAAAGAGGACAGACCTGGGATTCATAGTTAGAGTGAATCAGTTACCATTCCTGAGTCCCAGTTTTCTGGTGTGTAAATTGGAGCTGAGATTATTTACCTCATAGGACCGTCACAAGGAGTGCAAGAGATTATAAATGCAAAATACCTAGCACAAAGTAGGTGTTCACTAGACACTTTTTTTTTTTTTTTTTTTTGCCTTTTTCCTTAAAGGAGCCCTCAGGTGCCATTTATTAGAGCCTGTTCCTGCCTGAGAGGCAGTTCAGAACAGCACGCTTAGGGGTATGGACTCTGAAGTTGACACCAGTCCTGCTTCAGAGGTTTGCTGCCACTTACAGGCTGTGTGAACTTGCCTAGGTGAACCTCGGTTTCCACATTGTCCCTCCTTTATAGAATGAATCATTGTGAAGATCAAATGAAAAACTGCATGCAAACAGTTTAGCAGTTCAGTGCTTAGTACCAATCAATGTTGGCCATTACTGGCAGTATTATTATGCATTAAAACACTGCAGACCAATGTCAGTGAGAATCATCCAAAGGCTGAAGCTCCTTGTGGCTGACTAGCAGCTTCCCCTTGGATCCAGCTTTCCAGCCAGGCCTGCTAAACCCTGCAGACACCTCCTCTCTGGGCTTGACCCTCTAGCCATTATGAAAATGGAGAGGCCTTGTGGCATCTTCCTCTTCCTGGATGTGGCCAGTCCCAGGCCTACAGATCCCTTAGAAGCATGTCTGAAAACTGTGTATCACAGTTGTCACAGATATAACAGTATCACAGTGGTTAAACCAAATGCAGGGGTCCTCCCTCCTCCCCATCCCCCCATGCTGGACCTCCCCACCAGGACTGCTGCTATAGCTCTGGGTCTAGGACTGCCCTCTGCCCTTCACCCCAACCCCTGATGTGATTGCAGATTCTCCCAACCAGGACCTGCCTGACCCAGGGTTTGATGCTTTACTCAGATTCACATTTAATGAGCATAGAGAGCAGTGGACTCTGTCCTGAGGGGCTCATGAGGGAAAGGAGCAGTCCTCCCCCAGCCCTAGACCTAGAGCTATATGTTGTGCACTACCTTCTACCCTTTCCTCCTCTCAAACTTGGCCATTCCAGCAGGCCCTTTAGGGGCACCTCTACTGGGCTGGTTCCCCCAACCTCAGTGGTTGGATCTCCCCCTGAGGCAGGGGTGTGTGGTTGGGCCCCAAAGGATGATATGATTGGAGAGCCACTGACAGAGCTGAGCCACAGGGCAAGAAGAGCCCCTGCAAGAGCCGCCCCCTTGGCCCATCCAGTCCCAGAGAGGAAGGTCTTATGCCTGGCTGGGTCCCTGGGGTCTTGGGAGTGACTTTAAAAGAGGGCCTCTCCAGGGGCCTAAGGGACATGGTGAGGTGAAACCACTGCCTTGGAAACCATTTTTAATGTGTTATATATGTATTATGTTGACTTACACAGTATACTGTGGGGTCAGCAGGGCACATCTCCATCCCCAGTTTATGGATGGGGGAATTGAGGCCTAGACAAGATGAATGGAGTGCCTGAGGCTGCCAAGTGAAACAGGCAGGGCTAACACTAGGACCAGAATTTTGAGGTCTTTTGACTTGGGTCAGTGCTCTTTGTAAGGGAGCCAGCTGCTCTAGGCAGGTCCACCAGAGGTCCTTGGCTCCTGGGGAGGGTCCTCAGAGAGGTCCTAAAAGGCAGCTGGGCCCAGATGTCCGCATCTGTGATGTGAGTGCTGGGCCTGATGCATGGGGGAGCAAAAAGCCAGCTGGCTGGGCTGGTCAGGTACTCCACAGAGCCCGCTTCATCCTCTGAAGGATGGGTACAAAGAGGGCTGGCCCCCAGATATCCTGGGACTACTGAGAATAAACTGAATGATGAGGGAGAAAGTGTTTTATAAATGGTAAAAAGTCATGAAACGAGTAGCATAATTTACCCTGAGGCAAGGAGCAAGGTTAAGAAAACTCATAGAGGAAAACAAGGTAAGAAGAGAGGAGAGTGTTAGAATAGGGCTGGTTTTCTTTGCTCATCTCCTTCTGTCTTCCACCTGCAAGCTGTCTACTGTATCTGTGTGGGAGGTGCTGACATGTTTTATTTGACCCAGAAACCCCAAGACTAGCTTTGAGATGAAAATGACTGTATGAGGCAAAACTCCAATGTGTGTCCCTAACTTTCCCTGCATTTTAGATTTTAAGCATGCTATTATATTGATGTTTTAAATACCACTCTCTGTACTCCCAAGAATACAAATTAGATATTCTTCTGTTTGACACGATGCATTAAAAGAAAAAAACAATTTAATTTGATGTGCTAATGTAATTTGCACATAGATAACACTTAAGAATCACATCCTAAAAATGTCAGACTTACCTTGAACAAGTCTTAGTGGGGATATATGGCAAAGCGGAGGGAATAAATGCATCATATAGAAAGCTGTAAAATATAGAAACCTTAATCAACTGTGAGTGTACGTTTAGGGTTCAATAAAGGAGAATAATTATATGTGATTGAATAATTATTTTAAATATAGATATAATTTGGATTACCTCTTGGCTCACACAGAATACTGTAAAACATGACTTTTATGCAGCATTTTGTCATCACTTCCCATTATTCCTCATAGAATATTTTTGGAGGAAGAAAGAGCTTTGCCAGTGACTGGAAAGACCTAAGGGAATAGGTCAGCATCATTAAAACCTTGCATGAATGATGAACTGAAGCCTGGAGACCTTAAGTAACTCACCCAAGGTCATGCTGTCAATCAACATAGGGAATTGTGTAGCTCAAGTGCCCTGATTTCTGAGCTTGTGCATTGGTCTATAATGTTTAATTTTTTTTAGTGTTTATTTTTGAGAGACAGAGAGGCAGAGTGAGAGTGCGGGAGGGGCAGAGAGAGGGAGACACAGAATTTGAAGCAGGCTCCAGGCTCTGAGCTGTCAGCACAGAGCCTGACATGGGGCTCGAACCCACGGACTGCGAGATTATGACCTGAGCTGAAGTCACAGGGCAGACGCTTAACCAACTGAGCCACCCAGGCGCCCCGAGGTCTATAATGTTTAAATGCTGCTATTAACTAGTAGTTTTTGTTAGGGATGTCATCTGGTGCTATAGTTTCCTTTAAAAAGAAATCTTCTTAAATCTCATTTATAGAACTCAATATGTTTTCCCTTCCCATTGGTTTCAGATTCTGTTGTAAGGAGACCCAGTGTTCTGCAAATATGACTTCACCCCAGAACATATGAGTGGATGGTGATAGAGAGGACTAAGGATGGGGAGTGGTAGTGGATCAGCAGGGCCTTCGTCCTCAGTCCCCCTTATTCAGAACTGCTCCACTATTTGTCATAAAGAATGGATTTCAGAGAAAAGAAATGTTTTGAAAAGAGGATTCCACTGCCAAAAAAAGAATATGAGGATACCACTGAGAGGAAACCATCCCCCTACGATTGTCAGGCCCAGGTTATGGAGGTCCAGGGTGGGTAGTGGAGGGCGGGGCACCTGCTGTTTCCACATGAAGGCAGGGAGGGAGGCCTGACAAGAATGGGACTACACGTGTTCTCCTTCCAGGTGTGAATCTGGAGGAGCCAGGAAGCACCTGCCTTTCCCAGCTGCTCTGGGAGGTTCTGTTTGGCTCTGGGAATCTGGAGCAGCAGCCAAGGACTGCCTCAGAAAGGAACAGGCTGTTTTCTGAAAATAGGACATTTGGTGTCTTTAAAGGCAGTATACTCCCAGCTTCCCACGTGGTACATTCACTTTGAAAGGGAGCAAGATTATAGAGATGTTCAGGGCTGAATGGAAGGTTCAGAGACATACAGCATCAAGCAGTCCCAAACTCCATGTTTATGGGCCCAAATCCTTTCATCTTAGGATCTCAAAGCACCTTACCTGGCATTAAGGATGATTACTTCAGCTCTGTAGAGAGAAAACAGAGACAGGAGAAAGAACAGAGCCTGCAGGATGAGATAGTGAGGGGAGGGTAAATTGCGAATAAATCCTTGAAATGCTGTTGGAAATTTGATAGGATTTATTTCCCCCTTTTCCCCACCTCATGGAGCTTGGAACTAAAAGAAGGGCGGTTATGTGCATTTGGATCTGAATTTCATTTTTCATTCCTCAAAATATTGCCAATGAAATAATCCTAAAGTAAGGTTTCGATTATTATTAAGAAACCTGAAAAGGAGGTGCATTCCATCCTTTGAATAGGTCCTGAAATAAAAGAATAAAACACATACTGTGCTTCATTGTTTGGTCACCAATTCTAATCCCATAATTTATTGATAAGGCATCAGCAAAAGATCCAGCAGATATACCCGTGAGGATAAAGCACCAAATCTGAAATATATAAAAGTGAAAGCTCAGGGGCACCTGGGTGGCTCAGTCGGTTAAGGGTCCAACTTCAGCTCAAGTCATGATCTCACGATTTGTGAGTTTGAGCCCTGCATTGGGCTTTGTGTTGACAGCTCAGAGCCTGGAGCCGGCGTCAGATTCTGTTTCTCCCTCTGTCTCTCTGCCCCTTCCTGACTCATGCTCTGTCTCTCTCTGTCTCTCAAAAATGAATACATGTTAAAAAAAATTAAAAAAAAAAAGGTGAAAGCTCAGAGTCTAAGAATCAGTGATCATATCATAGAAAGGGGGGAGGTAGGAACAACCTGTGTGAATTTTAAATATGCTACCCTATTTCATCCTCACAGTATCCGTTAGGTGTGGATATCATCATCTTCATTGTGCAGATGAAGAAACTGAGACTCAGAGAGGGTATAACTTATTAAGATCACATGGTGAGGAAGAGTCAGGATTTGAGTCCAGATGTAGTTGATTCTGCGGTTTGTGATGCTTTTTATCTCATTATGGATGAGTTCTGATTTGAGGCTAAAGGTCACTGCTGTTAGACTTTTAAATGTGTTTAGGACAACTAAATGGATAAGACATTTTGAAATAAATTTAACAAAAGATGTGCAAATCCTGTATAAGCAAAACCATAAAACATTTCTGACATAAAAGTAGACTTGAGCAAGTAGAAACGCATCCCTTGTTTTTGGAAAGGATATACCAATGTCATCAATATGTTGGTATACTTTAAGTAAATTTATAACTTTGATGTAATCACAGTAAAAATGCTAACATACTTTTTGCCCTGTAGTTGGACAAGATGATACTAAAAGTTCACATGGGAAAATAAACGTGAAAGAATAGTTATGTGTGTATGAGTGGTGGGTGGGTTGGGGTGGGTAGAAGGAGGGGTCAGGTCTGCCAGATATGAAAATATACTACATATCTCTATAATTAAAATAACATAGTACTGGGACACAGCTTGATAGACCAGTGGAATAAAACAGAAAGTCCCAAATAGAAACAGACCAAATATATACATAAATTCAGTGAATATAATAAAAGTGCCATCTAAAAATAACTGGGGAAAGATAGATCTTTAGTAAGTGGTGTGAGACAATAGGATAGCCATATAGCAAAAGATAAAACTAGACCATACAATATGCAAGACTAAAGTTGAAATGGGTCAGAGGGATGAGAATGCAAGCTGGTGCAGCCACTCTGGAAAACAGTATGGAGGTTCCTCAAAAAACTAAAAATAGAACTACCCTATGACCCAGCAATTGCACTACTAGGCATTTATCCAAGGGGTACAGGTGTGCTGTTTCAAAGGGACACATGCACCCCCATGTTTATAGCAGCACTATCAACAATAGCCAAAGTATGGAAAGAGCCCAAATGTCCATTGTTGGATGAATGGATAAAGAAGATGTGATATATATATGTGTGTATACACACACACACACACACACACACACACACACAATGGAGTATTACTCGGCAATCAAAAAGAATGAAATCTTGCCATTTGCAACTATGTGGATGGAACTGGAGGGTATTATGCTAAGTGAAATTAGTCAGAGAAAGACAAAAATCCTATGACTTCACTCATAGGAGGACTTTAAGAGACAAAACAGATGAACATAAGGGAAGGGAAACAAAAATAATATAAAAACAGGGATGGGGACAAAACGGAAGAGACTCATAAATATGGAGAACTGAGGGTTGCTGGAGGGGTTGTGGGAGGGGGGATGGGCTAAATGGGTAAGAGGCACTAAGGAATCTACTCCTGAAATCATTGTTGCACTATATGCTAACTAATTTGGATGTAAATTAAAAAAAAAATAAAAAACAAAACAAGTTAAAAAAAAAAGAAATGGGTCAGAGGGAGGGTGGGACTTCTGGCTATAGTGGCATCAAGAAGTTGGCATATTCCACCCTCCGGAGCCCTGACCCCCAAAATAAGTATAAAACTGGGAAAATTGTAAGAAAAAATCATTTAAGGGATCTAGAAACTGACCAAAGACAGACAGAAAATTGAGAGGCATCTATTCATAAAAATTACTAAAGCTTCAGGTGAGTACACCAGAGTCTGAAGCCTACTTACTACGGCTGCGATCACTCTTTAACTATCATCCCCATCTCTACACACAGATCTGTTGGCAAGATTATGGTTTCATTGTTACAGAATTGGCCAGGAAAAACAGCAGCTTTGCTGCCAAGATGTTTGGACCCTGATGGGCAGAGGGCAAAAACTCAAGAGCGTTGTCAGCAGAAGTACATAATTCAGTATAAAATGAATAGGGAAAACCTACAACTCTGTCTACCTAAGGTTGTGTTTCCAGGGCAAGTCAGGGAAAGTGGTGGATCAGTCATCTATTTAAGGGGGAGAGCCTGGAAGTGACAGTATAGTAGGGTTACATAAGCTCTCCGCCTACCCTTGACTGACTATGAAAACTGGCACATGCTCAGAAGAGGCTCAGGAGAGCCCAGCGGAAAGTGAAAGTCAATACAGACTTGAGAACTGGCTGAACTTTGAGCTCTTCCTAACCTATACATAGATAGGTCAGCAGAGGGGTGGGTGGAAGTCTTAAAGGATCAAGGTGTTTGAGAAAAATCTCTACTCATTGTCCACTAAGCTATGTAATCCTAGAAAGTCTGGTTTAAAAATGAAGGTAAGAATAAAAAAAAACCAAAAAACGATGAGAGACATTAGTGTTTGCTCATGATGGTAGAGGGATTCTGCAGCTGAAGTCTAGGCAAGTTACTCCCTGCCACCTGATCAAAACAAAAACAAACCCACAAGAACTCAGGAAAAACAAATCAAAAGAGAATTCAGAAATGTTATATTATCTAATAATGTTTCCAACAAAAATGAGACATGCAAAGAAACAGGAAAGTGTGATTCATATTCAAGGAAAAAAAAGTCAATAGAAATGGATTCTGAGTGGACCCAGAATATTATATTTAGCAAAGAAAACTTTAAAGAACTATTACAACTGTGTTCAAATAATTAAAGGAAACTGTTTCCAAAGAAATGAGGAAAATATGGTGATGACTTAACAAATAGGAAATTTCAATAAAGAAGAAAAACTATAAAAAGAACCAAATATAATTTTTAGAATTGAAAACTACAATAATTAAAACACTAGATGTGCTCAATAGCAGATGTGATATAGAAGAATCAGTAAAATAAAAAAAAATAGTTCAATAAAAATTAAGCTAAGGAGCAGGAACAAAAATTATTGAAGAGAACTTAACCAGAGCCTCAGAGATCACTGAGACAATATCAAACATACCAACATATCTGTAAAGGGAGTCCCAAAATGAGAAGAGAGAAAATATCAGAAAAAAACACTTAAAAAGCAATTGAAAACTTCCCATATCAGATTTTAAAGATAAATATACAGATCCCAGAGGTTTAACAACCCAAACCAGAATAAACACAAAGATAACCATACTGAAACACATCATAGTCGTTGATAAAATTCAAAGACAAATAAAATCTTTTAAGTAGCAAGAGAAAAATGATTTGTGTTATATGAGGGAACACTAATCCAATTGGTTTACTTGTCTTCAGAGAAAATGAAGGTCATAATATAGTGTAATGACATATTGCAAAAATGCCAAGAGAAAAAAGAAATGTCAACCAGGAATTCTATATCCAGCAATATTATCCCTCAAATATGAAGATAAAAACAAACTTTTTCCAGATAAATAAAAACTGAGAGAATTCATTGCTAGCAGACCTATCCTACAAGAAATTCTGAAGAAACACCTTCAGAATGAAAGAAAATGAGACGCTGTTAATTGAACACATAGGAGGAAATGATGAACACCAGAAATGGTGAAAGTGTGGACAAACTATAAAAAAAGAATGGATGAAATTGAGCTTTGTTGGAATAAACTTGTTAAATTTTATTAGGATTAAGGTGATACAGATTTAAATTAGATCATGATAAATTAAAGAAATATACAGTCTCATAGTGATCACTAAGAAAATAACTAAATATAGTGAAAAATAAATTGAACAATTAAAATGATACACTAAAAATTATTTGTTTAATATAAGAGCCACTAAAGGTGGAACAAACAAATGGAAACGGGGGATCGTATGGAAAATAAGTAACAACTTGCAGACATAAATCCAGTCATATCAATAACTACATTACATATAAGTGGATAAAACACTCCACTTAAAAGGCAGAAGTTCAAAGGCAGACTAGTGTGTGCCAGGGTGGCTCAGTCGGTTAGGGATCTGACTTTTTTTAAAGTTCTTTTTAATGTTTATTTATTTTTGAGAGAGAGAGTGTGAGCAGGGGAGGGGCTGAGAGAGAGGGAGACACAGAATCTGAAGCAGGCTCCAGGCTCTGAGATGTCAGCACAGGGCCCAACGTGGGGCTTGAACTCACAAATGGTGAGATCATGACCAGAGCCAAAGTCAGAAGCTTAACTGCCTGAGCCACCCAGGCATCCTACAGGTCCTATAGGTGTCCTTGATTTCAGCTCAGATCCTGATCTCACAGTTTGTGAGTTTGAGCCCTGCATCAGGCTCTGCACTGACAGTGTGGAGCCTGCTTGTGATTCTTTCCCTCTCTCTCTCTGACCCTCCCCTACTCATTTTCTCTCTCTCTCTCTCTCTCTCTCTCAAAAATATATAAATAAAAATTTAAAAATATTAAAAAAATAAAAGGCACAGTGTATTGAAAAGCAAGATTCTTTAACAGGGAGAAACTTAGCATGTCTGACTCCATATTGCTTGTTTTTCCCTTGCTGCTGTGACCTACAGGTTAGAAACTTCTGCTTAGGCCTGTATGTAGGCATGTTACAGCTGAGATTTGTAAAAAACTGATTTTTTTTTACAAACCAAAACCTACCTCACTCAAGGAGTTAAGGAAGAATGTACAGAAATGACCGTGCTATTATGTTTAAGATATACAGGAACAACATGACCAGATTCCTGTATACAAAGACCAACTACTCAGGGACAAAAGAAGTTATAAAACCCTCCTCAGATATCTACAGATGTCATCACCTTTTGACTCCAATCCTCTCTCAAATTCCCCTCTTCCTAACATAAAAGAAGCTCAAATATTGTACTGGGGGATTCTTTGGGACAATACTCTTCCATCTCCTCAGTTTCCTGGCTTTCCAAATAAAGTCACCTTCCTTGCCCCAATACCTTTTCTCTCGACCGAATGGCATACAGAATGAGCTTGCAGCATGCAGAATGAACTTGGACTTGATGAAAGTTCAACTTTATGCTATTTACAAGAGAGCTATGTTTGACTCAAACAAATAATAAGGAAAGGATATACCATGCAAACAATAAGAGAACTGGAGTGGCTATAAATAGTATTACACAAAGTAGATTTGAAAACAAGAACTATAACTGAGATAATGAGGGAAATTTCATAATTATACAAGAGTGAATATATCAAGAAGATAGTACAACTATGAAGACTTAACAATAGAGCTCCAAAATACACAAAGCAAAGGTGGCAGAAATGAATGGAAAAACAGATAATTCAATAATAATAGTTGCAGATTTCAAAACCTCATATCAATAACAAATAGAACTAGAAGGAATATTAATACTTATATAGAAGACCTAGCCAGATATTTATAGAGCATGCCACCCAGCAACAGCAGAATACACATTATTTTATAGTGCATATAGAATATTTTCTAGGATAGATTTTATACTAGGCCATAAAACAAGTCTTGATAAATTTACAAGGATTGAAATCATACAAAATATGTTCTTCAATCACAACAGAAATAAATTAGAAATCTATAACAGAAAAATTTATCCATTTATCAGTTGATGGACATTTAGGCTCTTTCCATAATTTGGCTATTGTTGAAAGTGATGCTATAAACATTGGGGTATAAGTGCCCCTATGCATCAGCACTCCTGTATCCCTTGGGTAAATTCCTAGCAGTGCTATTGCTGGACCATAGGGTAGGAGGGGAGGGTGGGTGATGGGTATTGAGGAGGGCGCCTGTTGGGATGAGCACTGGGTGTTGTATGGAAACCAATTTGACAATAAATTTCACATTAAAAAAGAAAGAAAGAAAGAAAAGTTTAAAATCCTTCAGTTTTGAAAATTAAGCACATTTCTGAGTAATTAATAGATTGAAGAAAAAAATCACAGGACAAATTAGGAAATACCTTGAAGAGAATGAAAATAAAATACAACATATCAAAAATTTAAGATGCAGACAAAGCAATGCTTAGAGGAAAATTTATAGCTTTAAAATGCTTATATGAGAAAGGAAAAAAGATCCTAAATCAAAAATCTAAATCTCCACTTAAGGAAGTTAGAAATAGAACCAATCAGTTCAAAGTAAGTATAAGGAAAGAAATAATATATTTTCAATGAAATAGAAAACAGAAAAACAATAGAGAATCAATGAACCCAAAAGTTCTTTTCTTGAAAATATTTTTTTAAATAAAGATTAATCTTTAGCTAGACTGACAAATAAATAAAATAAAATAAAATAAAGGAAAGGAAGGGAAGGGAAAGGAAAGGAAAGGAAAGGAAAGGAAAGACAAATTACCAAACACCAAGAAGTTAAAGGACTTATAAAGGAATATTATAAACTTCAGGTCAACAAATTCACAAATTTGGCAATTAGATGAGGTAATCAAATTCCTAGAGGGATACAAATTACTCAGACTAACTCAAGAATAAGTAGAAAATTTGAATAGGCGTACGAAGAGTAAAAAAAGTTGAATTCATAATTACAAATCCTCCCACAAAGAAAAATCCAGGCCTAGCTGAATTTAGTCAAATATATGCCAATCTTACACAAACTCTTTCAGAAAATAAAGGAGAAGGGAACACTTCCCAACTCCTTCTTTGAGGCCACTCCTACCCTGACAGCAAAAGCAGACAATGACATCACAAGGCAAGAGCGTTATTCCTCATGAAAATAAAGGCAAACATCCCTAAACTGAACCCAGTAACATGTAAACAGGATTATGCACAGTGACCACACAGGATTTGTACACAGGAATCCACACAGGATACACAGGAATCCACACAGGAATCCAAATGGATCAGAGACTTGAGTGTGAATGATAAAACCACATAAGTGCTGAAATAAAACATGATTGAATTTAGTATATCCTTATGAATTCTGTTTTGAACTTTGTAAAATCCAAATGTACCAGAAGAAAAGATTGATAATTTTTACTACCTCAACATAAAAAAGAAAGTTTTCAATCATAAACAAGAAAAAAAGAACCACATGCAGCTTTACCCATAACAAGAAATTAAAATCATACCGAAATACTGTTTCTTACCTTCAGAAATAGGATTGGAAAATAGGAACTGCCGTTTATTGCCATAGGAATGTGGAGTGGTATAATCTCTGTAGAGGGAATTTGGTAATATCTAACAAAGCTACCTGTATATACATAACAGTCTAATAATTAAGAAACATCAAGAAAACCCAAGTTGAGGTAAATTTTGTAAAATAACCAACCTGTAATCTCCAAAAATTTCAGTGTAGTGAATGACAAAGAAAAACTGAGGAACTGTTTCAGGTTAAAGAATTCTAAGGAAACAGGACAACTTAATGCAATGTAGTCCTGGACTGGATCCTTTCTGGGAGGTGGGGGAAGCTACTGCAAAGGGTATTATTAGGACAATTGATGAAATTAGAGAATCTGTAGTTAAAAACATACTAATGTTAGGGGCACCTTGGTGGCTCAGTCAGTTAAGCATCTGGCTCTTGGTCTCAGCTCAGGTCTTGATCTCAGGGCCCTGAGTTCGAGCCCTGCGTTGGACTCTGCACTGGGCATGAATCCTACATAAAGACAACAACAACAAAAACATGTTAATGTTAAATTTCCTGGACTTGATAAGTGTGTTATGGTTTATAAGAGGATGTCTCTGTTCTTAGGAAAAATACATTGAAATATTAAGTGTAAAGGAATATGATATATATAACCCACTCTCAAGTCGTTCAGAAAAATTATTAAATCTATGAAATATGTAATATTTATATATTTATAAGTCATTAATTGTAATACTTTAATAATGCATGTATTATAAAAATAGAGAAAAGATGATAAAACAAATATGGGATGATATTAAAAATATGGGTAAAGGTTGTATGAAAAGTTTTGTGCTGTACTTGCAACAGCAAGATTTCTGTAAGCCTGAAGTCATTTGGAAATATAAACTTAAGAACAAAATTAACGTGGCTAAAAAAAATATCCAAAACCCTGTAAGACCTGTACTGTATTATGTATGAATTAGAGAATTAGATTTCTCTTTAGGAAAAAAGTCAGGGATACACCACATTTTTTGTGGGTTCTGGATTTTAAGATTTAAAAAAAAAATTTTTTTTTAACGTTTATTTATTTTTGAGACAGAGAGAGACAGAGCATGAACGGGGGAGGGTCAGAGAGAGGGAGACACAGAATCTGAAACAGGCTCCAGGCTCTGAGCTGTCAGCACAGAGCCCAACGCGGGGCTCGAACTCATGGACCTTGAGATCATGACCTGAGTCGAAGTCGGCCTCCCAACCGACTGAGCCACCCAGGCGCCCCTGGATTTTAAGATTTTTAATAACCCTTTTGAAATAATCTTTTTTTTAAATAAAGCAGCAGCAAAACTAATATACACATATAATTTATAATAAAACCGTTTCCCCCCAGCCCACTCCCTGCCCTTCCCATCCTCAACCTTGGCTGTTTCTCAGCTTTATCTTTGAACCCTTCCTGGATTGAGTCTGGATCCCACTGTATATGTTATGCAGTACACTGATCCCACTCCCAACTTGAGAGAGTGTCAGTTGACTTCCGCCTACAGTGAAGGAAGATGTAGCTTGTTTATACTCTCATCCTCCCCTTTCTGTTCTTCTAGAAGAATGATGTCACTATTTTAGGTTCCTTTGGCTTTTTTTCCCCACCAGCTTTATTAGGATATAACTGACATAGAACATTATGTAAATTGAAATTGTACAATATGATGATTTGATACATGTGTGAAATGATTGCCACAATAAGGTTGGTTAGCACATCCATCACGTCACATAATTACGTGTGTGTGTGTGTGTGTGTGTGTGTGTGTGTGTGTTTAGGACATTTAAGATCTACTCCGTTAGCAACATTTAAGTATATGATACAGTATTGATTAACTATAGTCACCATGCTGTACATTAGATCCCCAGAATGTTTTCTTCTTATAACTTGAAGTTTGTATTTTTTTTCAATATATGAAATTTATTGTCAAATTGGTTTCCATACAACACCCAGTGCTCATCCCAAAAGGTGCCCTCCTCAATACCCATCACCCACCCTCCCCTCCCTCCCACCCCCCATCAACCCTCAGTATGTTCTCAGATTTTAAGAGTCTCTTATGCTTTGGCTGTCTCCCACTCTAACCTCTTTTTTTTTTTTCTTCCCCTCCTCCATGGGTTTCTGTTAAGTTTCTCAGGATCCACATAAGAGTGAAAACATATGGTATCTGTCTTTCTCTGTATGGCTTATTTCCCTTAGCATCACACTCTCCAGTTCCATCCACGTTGCTACAAAGGGCCGTATTTCCTTCTTTCTCATTGCCATGTAGTACTCCATTGTGTATATAAACCACAATTTCTTTATCCATTCATCAGTTGATGGACATTTAGGCTCTTTCCATAATTTGGCTATTGTTGAGAGTGCTGCTATAAACATTGGGGTACAAGTGCCCCTATGCATCAGTACTCCTGTATCTCTTGGGTAAATTCCTAGCAGTGCTATTGCTGGGTCATAGGTAGGTCTATTTTTAATTTTCTGAGGAACCTCCAAACTGCTTTCTAGAGTGGCTGCACCAATTTGCATTCCCACCAACAGTGCAAGAGGGTTCCCGTTTCTCCACATCCTCTCCAGCGTCTATAGTCTCCTGATTTATTCATTTTGGCCACTCTGACTGGCATGAGGTGATATCTGAGTGTGGTTTTGATTTGTATTTCCCTGATGAGGAGCGACGTTGAGCATCTTTTCATGTGCCTGTTGGCCATCCGGATGTCTTCTTTAGAGAAGTGTCTATTCATGTTTTCTGCCCATTTCTTCGCTGGGTTATTTGTTTTTCAGGTGTGGAGTTTGGTGAGCTCTTTATAGATTTTGGATACTAGCCCTTTGTCCGATATGTCATTTGCAAACATCTTTTCCCATTCTGTTGGTTGCCTTTTAGTTTTGTTGGTTGTTTCCTTTGCTGTGCAGAAGCTTTTTATCTTCATGAGGTCCCAATAGTTCATTTTTGCTTTTAATTCCCTTGCCTTTGGGGATGTGTCAAGTAAGAGATTGCTACGGCTGAGGTCAGAGAGGTCTTTTTCTGCTTTCTCCTCTAGGGTTTTGATGGTTTCCTGTCTCACATTCAGGTCCTTTATCCATTTTGAGTTTATTTTTGTGAATGGTGTGAGAAAGTGGTCTAGTTTCAACCTTCTGCATGTTGCTGTCCAGTTCTCCCAGCACCATTTGTTAAAGAGACTGTCTTTTTTCCATTGGATGTTCTTTCCTGCTTTGTCAAAGATTAGTTGGCCATATGTTTGTGGGTCTAGTTCTGGGGTGTCTATTCTATTTCATTGGTGTCTGTTTTTGTGCCAATACCATGCTGTCTTGATGATGACAGCTTTGTAGTAGAGGCTAAAGTCTGGGATTGTGATGCCTCCTGCTTTGGTCTTTTTCAAAATTACTTTGGCTATTCGGGGCCTTTTGTGGTTCCATATGAATTTTAGAATTGCTTGTTCTAGTTTCGAGAAGAATGCTGGTGCAATTTTGATTGGGATTGCATAGAATGTGTAGATAGCTTTGGGTAGTATTGACATTTTGACAATATTTATTCTTCCAATCCATGAGCAGGGAATGTCTTTCCATTTCTTTATATCTTCTTCAATTTCCTTCATAAGCTTTCTATAGTTTTCAGCATACAGATCTTTTACATCTTTGGTTAGATTTATTCCTAGGTATTTTATGCTTCTTGGTGCAATTGTGAATGGGATCAGTTTCTTTGTCTTTTCTTGCTTCATTGTTAGTGTATAAGAATGCAGCTGATTTCTGTACATTGATTTTGTATCCTGCAACTTTGCTGAATTCATGTATCAGTTCTAGCAGACTTTTGGTGTAGTCTATCAGGTTTTCCATGTATAATATCATGTCATCTGCAAAAAGTGAAAGCTTGACTTCATCTTTGCCACTTTTGATGCCTTTGATTTCCTTTTGTTGTCTGATTGCTGATGCTAGCACTTCCAACACTATGTTAAACAACAGCGGTGAGAGTGGGCATCCCTGTCGTGTTCCTGATCTCAGGGAAAAAGCTCTCAGTTTTTCCCCATTGAGGATGATTGAAGTTTGTATTTTTTATCAACATCTCCCCATTCCACCCTCCCTGCCCACCCCCCTCCCCCACACCCTTGCAACCATTCTCCTCTAGTTCCTAGCTTTAAAATTTTAAATATTGTACTTAAACCAGTGCATCTCATCATAGATAGAAAGTAAAGACCATATCTCTTGACTTGCACTTTGTAAAATGAAAGCATTAAGACCCTGTCCTTCCCTTTACTTCTTTTAACTCTTAATTTCTGTGAACTAAACCTTTAGATTGCTAAAGTTGAGAGTATCTACATTATATTTTGGAATTATAATTAAATTTTCTTTGTCTTTACTTGATTCTAAAATGGAAACCCACACAAAACTTTCAGGTTACTGCGAGGAGGTGCTGTTGATTGCATAGCCAAGTACTGTGCTCTGATTACATTTCTTCCTCCTTGGCTGCAATGTTTTCACTCCTGTGCCACTCAAAGGAGAAATCCTCAAATGGATTTTTTTTTCTTGCACTCCTCCAATTGGTCAGACTCATGCCATATCTAAGCTTATTTCATATTTGGACTTTGCCTTTCTTGTACTTACCCCTTTTTCAAACTCCATCCTGAAATTACAGATTGCTTTACACTTTGCTTGTTTAGGGGATAAATGTATCACTTTTCAGCTCATTCCTTTTACTGCTCAGTCTCTCTGTTGTTCAGAATCCATTTCATTTCTTCTTCAAGGATAATGATCTCCTGTTCTGTCCTTTGTTGAGTCAGCTGCTTCATATTTGGACTCTAGCTTTCTTGAGAGCTTTTAGTTTTTCTTGGAGTATCTAAGTGCCTTCCTTTATTTACTTCCAGGTGTTTCTGGGCTTTGATCATCCCAAATGTGAGTTCACACTCCATTCTGTTGAGTCCTTTCTCCCTTCCTCCTCCCACTTCTGTTTTCTCTGTGTTTGTTTGTTTTTTTTTGGGTTTTTTTTCCCCCTTCACTTAGAACTTCCTTCTGAGAGGGCTGAGCCTCCCTGATTCATTCTTCACTGGGCTCTCACACTAGGGCATTTTTTGTATTGCTATCCTTGTTGTATCCATTATCTCTTAGATTCCTTAGCTGCCTCTTTGCTTTTTCTTTTTTTTTTTAATATGAAATTTATTGTAAAATTGGTTTCCATACAACACCCAGAGCTCATCCCAACAGGTGCCCTCCTCAATACCCATCACCCACCCACCCCTCCCTCCTCCCCCCATAAACCCTCAGTTTGTTCTCAGTTTTTAAGAGTCTCTTATGTTTTGGCTCCCTCCCTCTCTAACCATTTTTTTTCCTTCCCCTCCCCCATGGTCTTCTGTTAAGTTTCTCAGGATCCACATAGGAGTGAAAACATATGGAATCTGTTCTTCTCTGTATGACTTATTTCACTTAGCATCACACTCTCTAGTTCCATCTACGTTGCTACAAAAGGCCATATTTCATTCTTTCTCATTGCCACATTGTATTCCATTGTGTATATAAATGACAATTTCTTTATCCATTCATCAGTTGATGGACATTTAGGCTCCTTCCATAATTTGGCTATTGTTGAGAGTGCTGCTATAAACGTTGGGGTACAAGTGCCCCTATACATCACTACTCCTGTATCCCTTGGGTAAATTCCTAGCAGTGCTCTTGCTGGGTCATAGGGTAGATCTATTTTTAACTTTTTGAGGAAGCTCCACACTGTTTTCCAGAGCGGCTGCACCAGTTTTGCATTCCCACCAACAGTGCAAGAGGGTTCCCGTTTCTCCATATCGTCTCCAGCACCTATGGTCTCCTGTTTTCTTCATTTTAGCCACTCTGACTCGTGGGAGGTGGTATCTCAGTGTGGTTTTGATTTGTATTTCCCTGATGAGGAGTGACATTGAGCATCTTTTCATGTGCCTGTTGGCCATCTGGTTGTCTTTTTTAGAGAAGTGTCTATTCATGTTTTCTGCCCATTTCTTCACTGGGTTATTTGTTTTTCAGGTGTGGAGTTTGGTGAGCTCTTTATAGATTTTGGATACTAGCCCTTTGTCTGATATGTCATTTGCAAATATTTTTTCCCATTACGTTGGTTGCCTTTTAGTTTTGTTGATTGTTTCCTTTGCTGTGCAGAAGCTTTTTATCTTCATGAGGTCCCAATAGTTCATTTTTGCTTTTAATTCCCTTGCCTTTGGGGATGTGTCAATTATGAAATTGCTGCGGCTGAGGTCAGAGAGATTTTTTTCCCTGCTTTCTTCTCTAGGGTTTTGATGGTTTCCTGTCTCACATTCAGGTCCTTCATCCATTTTGAGTTTATTTTTGTGAATGGTGTAAGAAAGTGGTCTAGTTTCATTCTTCTGCATGTTGCTGTCCAGCTCTCCAAGCACCATTTGTTAAAGAGACTGTCTTTTTTTCCATTGGATATTCTTTCCTGCTTTGTCAAAGATTAGTTGGCCATACTTGTGTGGGTCTAATTCTGGGGTTTCTATTCTATTCCATTGGTCTATGTGTCTGTTTTTGTGCCAATACCATGCTGTCTTGATGATGACAGCTTTGTAGTAGAGGCTAAAGTCTGGGATTGTGATGCCTCCTGCTTTGGTCTTCTTCTTCAAAATTACTTTGGCTATTCGGGGCCTTTTGTGGTTCCATACAAATGTTAGGATTGCTTGTTTAGCTTCGAGAAGAATGCTGGTGCAATTTTGATTGGGATTGCATTGAATGTCTAGATAGCTTTGGGTAGTATTAGCATTTTAACAATATTTATTCTTCCAATCCATGAGCACAGAATGTTTTTCCATTTCTTTATATCTTCTTCAATTTCCTTCATAAGCTTTCTATAGTTTTCAGCATACAGATCTTTTGCATCTTTAGTTAGGTTTATCCCTAGGTATTTTATGCTTCTTGGTGCAATTGTGAATGGGATCAGTTTCTTTATTTGTCTTTCTGTTGCTTCATTGTTAGTGTATAAGAATGCAACTGATTTCTTTACATTGATTTTGTATCCTGCAACTTTGCTGAATTCATGTATCAGTTCTAGCAGACTTTTGGTGTAGTCTATCAGGTTTTCCATGTATAATATCATGTCATCTGCAAAAAGCGAAAGCTTGACTTCATCTTTGCCACTTTTGATGCCTTTGATTTCCTTTTGTTGTCTGATTGCTGATGCTAGCACTTCCAACACTATGTTAAACAACAGCGGTGAGAGTGGACATCCCTGTCATGTTCCTGATCTCAGGGGGAACGCTCTCAGTTTTTCCCCATTGAGGATGATATTAGCTGTGGGCTTTTCATAAATGGCTTTTATGATGTTTAAGCATGTTCCTTCTATTCCGACTTTCTCGAGGGTTTTTATTAAGTAAGGATGCTGAATTTTGTCAAATGCTTTTTCTGCATTGATTGACAGGATCATATGGTTCTTATCTTTTCCTTTATAAATGTGATGTATCACATTGATTGATTTGCGAATGTTGAACCAGCCCTGCATCCCAGGAATGAATCCCACTTGATCATGGTGAATAATTCTTTTTATATGCTGTTGAATTCGATTTGCTAGTATCTTATTGAGAACTTTTGCATCCATATTAATCAGGGATATTGGCCTGTAGTTCTCTTTTTTTACTGGGTCTCTGTCTGGTTTAGGAATCAAAGTAATGCTGGCTTCATAGAATGAGTCTGGAAGTTTTCCTTCCCTTTCTATTTTTTGGAATAGCTTGAGAAGAATAGGTATTATCTCTGCTTTAAATGTCTGGTAGAATTCCCCTGGGAAGCCATCTGGTCCTGGACTCTTATTTGTTGGGAGATTTTTGATAACTGATTCAATTTCTTCACTGGTTATGGGTTTGTTCAAGTTTTCTATTTCTTCCTGTTTGAGTTTTGGAAGAGTGTGGGTGTTTAGGAATTTGTCCATTTCTTCCAGGTTGTCCAGTTTGTTGGCATATAATTTTTCATAGTATTCGCCGATAATTGCTGGTATTTCTGAGTGATTGGTTGTAATAATTCCATTTTCATTCATGATTTTATCTATTTGGGTCATCTCCCTTTTCTTTTTGAGAAGCCTGGCTAGAGGTTTATAAATTTTGTTTCTTTTTTCAAAAAACCAACTCTTGGTTTCATTGATGTGCTCTACAGTTTTTTTAGATTCTATATTGTTTATTTCTGCTCTGATCTTTATTATTTCTCTTCTTCTGCTGGGTTTGGGGTGTCTTTGCTGTTCTGCTTCTATTTCCTTTAGGTGTGCTGTTAGATTTTGTATTTGGGATTTTTCTTGTTTCTTGAGATAGGCCTGGATTGCAATGTATTTTCATCTCAGGACTGCCTTCGCTGCGTCCCAAAGCATTTGAATTGTTGTATTTTCATTTTCATTTGTTTCCATATATTTTTAAATTTCTTCTCTAATTGCCTCTTTGACCCATTCATTCTTTAGTAGGGTGTTCTTTAACCTCCATGCTTTTGGAGGTTTTCCAGACTTTTTCCTGTGGTTGATTTCAAGCTTCATAGCATTGTGGTCTGAAAGTATGCATGGTATGATCTCAATTCTTGTATACTGTTTTGTGACCCAGTATATGATCTATCTTGGAGAAGGTTCCATGTACACTCAAGAAGAAAGTATATTCTGTTGCTTTGGGATGCAGAGTTCTAAATATATCTGTGAAGTCCCTCTGATCCAATGTATCATTCAGGGCCCTTGTTTCTTTATTGACCGCGTGTCTAGATAATCTATCCATTTCTGTAAGTAGAGTGTTAAAGTCCCTGCAATTACTACATTCTTATCAATAAGGTTGCTTATGTTTGTGATTAATTGTTTTATATATTTAGGGGCTCCCGTATTCGGCGCATAGACATTTATAATTATTAGCTCTTCCTGATGGATAGACCCTGTAATTATTATATAATGCCCGTCTTCATCTCTTGTTACCACCTTTAATTTGAAGTCTAGATTGTCTGATGTAAGTATGGCTACTCCAGCTTTCTTTTGACTTCCAGTAGCATGATAGATAGTTCTCCATCCCCTCACTTTTAATCTGAAGGTGTCCTCAGGTCTAAAATGAGTCTCTTGTAGACAGCAAATAGATGGGTCTTGTTTTTTTATCCAGTCTGATACCCTATGTCTTTTGGTTGGAGCATTTAGTCCATTTACATTCATTGTTATTATAGAAAGATATGGGTTTAGAGTCATTGTGATGTCTGTAGGTTTCATGCTTGTAGCGATGTCTCTGGTACTTTGTCTCACAGGATCCCCCTTAGGATCTCTTGTAGGGATGGTTTAGTGGTGATGAATTCCTTCAGTTTTTGTTTGGGAAAACCTTTATCTCTCCTATTCTGAATGACATACTTGCTGGATAGAGGATTCTTGGCTGCATGTTTTTTTTCTGTTCATCACGTTGAAGATTTCCTGCTTTTCCTTTCTGGCCTGCCAAGTTTCAGTAGATAGGTCTGCCACTACTCTTATGGGTCTACCTTTGTAAGTTAGAGGGTGTTTATCCCTAGCTGCTTTCAGAATTTTCTCTTTATCCTTGTATTTTGCCAGTTTCACTATGATATGTCATGCAGAAGATCGATTCAAGTTACGTCTGAAGGGAGTTCTCTGTGCCTCTTGGATTTCAATGCCTCTTTCCTTCCCCAGGTCAGGGAAGTTCTCAGGTATGATTTGTTCAAGTATACCTTCAGCCCCTTTCTCTCTCTCTTCTTCTTCTGGAATTCCTATGATATGGATATTGTTCTGTTTGATTGCATTACTTGGTTCTCTAATTCTCCCCTCATACTCCTGGATTTTTTAATCTTTTTCTCAGCTTCCTCTTTTTCCATAATTTTATCTTCTAATTTACCTATTCTCTCCTCCGCCTCTTCAATCCATGCTATGGCCACCTCCATTTTATTTTGCGCCGCATTTATAGCATTTTTTAAGCTCCTCATGACTGTTTCTTAGTCACTTGATCTCTGTAGCAATAGATTCTCTACTGTTCTCTATGCTTTTTTTCAAGCCCAGCGATTAATTTTATGACTTATTCTAAATTCTTGTTCCGTTATATTGCTTAAATCGTTTTTGATCATTTCGTTAGCTGTTGCTATTTCCTAGAGTTTCTTTTGAGGAGAATTCTTCCATTTCGTCATTTTGGGTAGTCCCTGCGGTAGCTCCTAACTGCAGGGCACTTCCCCTGTGCTGTCCAGAGTATCTTGTGTTGGTGGGCGGGGCCGCAGTCAGACCTGATGTCTGCCCCTAGCCCACCGCTGGGGCCACAGTCAGACTGGTGGTGTACCTTACCTTCCCCTCTCCCAGGGGCAGGACTCACTGTGGAGTGGTGGGGCCCCTGTCTGGGCTACTTGCACATGGCCAGGCTTGTGCTGCTCCAATGGGATCGGGCATATTAGCTGGGGTGCATCTGCGAGGTGCACAGGGCCAGGAGAGGCAGGCTTAGCTCACTTTGCTGTCCACTTCGGTCCACTTTGTGGTCCACTTTGTGGTCCACTTTGTGGTCCGCTTCAGGAGGGGCCCTGCAGCACCAGGAGGGAGGCAGGCCGGTCGGAGGGATGGATCCACAGAAGCACAGTGTTGGGTGTTTGCACCGTACAAGCAAGTTCAGTGATGGGAACTGGTTCCCTTTGGGATTTTGGCTGGGGGATGGAGAGGGAGATGGGATTGCCAGCCCCTTTGTTCCCCCTCTGAGCTGAGCTCTGTCTTTCAGGGCTCAACAACTTTCCCTCCCTTCATCGTCTAGCCCTCCCTGCTCTCCGAGAGCAGAGCTGTTGACTTTTAATATTCCAGATGTTAAGTCCCATTGGCTGTCAGAACTCATGCAGTCCGGCCCCTCCGCTTTTGCAAGCCAGACTTGGGGATTCCACCTTGCTGGGCGGGCTGCCCCTCCACTGCCCCGGCTCCCTCCCACCTGTCCGTGTAGCACGCACCACCTCTCTGCCCTTCCTACCCTCTTCTGTGGGCCTCTTGTCTATGCTTGGCTCCAGAGAGTCTGTTCTGCTAGTCTTCTGGCTGTTTTCTGGGTTATTTAGGCAGATTGGGTGGAATCTAAGCGGTCAGCAGGACGAAGTGAGCCAGTGTCCTCTGATGCCGCCATCTTCCTCCTAAACCTGCAGTCCAATATCCTTCTTCTTTTTTTTTTTTTTTTAAATTTTTTTTTTTTCAACATTTTTTATTTATTTTTGGGACAGAGAGAGACAGAGCATGAACGGGGGAGGGGCAGAGAGAGAGGGAGACACAGAATCGGAAACAGGCTCCAGGCTCCGAGCCATCAGCCCAGAGCCTGACGCGGGGCTCGAACTCACGGACCGCGAGATCGTGACCTGGCTGAAGTCGGACGCTCAACCGACTGCGCCACCCAGGCGCCCCCAATATCCTTCTTCTAACAGAGTCTGCCCAGAGCCCTGCTGAGGGAGGTGGTTCTTGGAGGTTGTTGTACCATGGGATCCCTCCAGCTTCCCCATCACGGGTGGCTATATGAGACTTGGCCATGCCCCAAGGAAAACCAATCTATAGATGATGACAGCAGCCTGTCAGGTGATTTTGCCTTGTTTTACCTCATCAGACTGATGGAGACTAAATTGTATCCAAGACCCTGTTAGCTGTTTGGTGATGCTGAGCGCATGCGGAGTCTGCAGCACATGCAGTGAAGCAAATACAGAAGCACACTGAGTCACATTAATGGTTGGGCATTGACGAGTGACAAAACAGGATAAGGCAGTCACTGGCACTATCATGGGCCCCAAGTGGCCTTCATCTGGCCTCAGACTCTATTAGCAGGGTTAAGCCATGGAGCTATTCTTCATATGAAGTTTGGCTGGAAAGCTTTTCTTGATTACAGTGAGGTCTGGCCAATGGCTAAGAGTCTTTTTCCCTTCATCTTGTCTGCATTCAAACCATTAGCTTCTTTTTGCTTGCGAGTGCTGTAAAAAAGTTTTAGGACTGGGGTCAGAATGAAACAAACCCAGAGGTGCTGTTCAAAGGCCATATGCTCCATGAAGCTACCACTGCCACCCAGGGATTGCTTCTTCTTCTAAACTCACAGAGCACTTTGAACACTATAGATATTCCTTACAGGACACGGCCCATGCCCCGTGTTGGCTTTTAGACCTGTGCTATTACTCCTGCAGGGTTAGAAGAGTTTGAGGACCATGCTTTGTGCACTGTTATGTCCTCCCATGTGCTTGAAGTGGGGATGGCACATAAGGACTGGTCACCAAATGTTTGCTGAATCTGTGAATGAAACGATGAAAGAAAAGGAGAGAGCAGTGGAGAAAAGGATTTTAGTAAATACACATGGGAATTTCTAGGTATTATTTATTCCATTAAGCACATGGATGTATGAATTCATTTAACAATAATTTTTTGGGGGCACATTTGCTGTGTATTAAGTGTTAGATATACAAAGACAGAGAAGATACAACCTTTCTTCTTAAGGTGTTCTCAATCAGATGGGAAAGAGAGAGTTTATAATTATTATAACACAGGAAATGTGTTTTGATAGCTCTCTGAAAGTAAATCCAATATAGGAACAAGGAATTCTTCACCAAAAGGGAGGAGAGATTAAGCTCCTACTATGTGTCTGTCCTCTGCATAGATTCAGTGAGGTGATTCTCAGAGTAAGGCTTTTGTGCTCTGTATAATAAACCCTTTGTTCATCTTATAGGTGAAGAAACAGGCCTTGGGAGTTTGAGGCAGAGCCCTGGGTCCCACAGCCAGCAAGTGACTGAGGCAGGACTCCACCAGGCTCTTGTGACTTGAAAGCCGCTGCTCTCTGGAGCATTGGGTACCTGCCACAGGTAAGTGCCGCAGAGTTGCAGACTGCTCAGACCCAGGATTTGTGGCCAGGAAACACAGGGTCTGATTTAAGAAGATTGTTCTGACTATAACTAACACCCTTGGGGCCTTTAGGCAAAAACAAACCCACTGTTTATTGGCCTCGCAAGACTCTTTAAGCCTCAGCAGCTGGCTTGTGTTTCAAGGAGGCCTGGTGTTGCCGTCTCGCACCTGGCCCTCAGGCCAGTGTGGCCAGGCCCAGCTGCTGGGCCCAGAGGGAGGTGCAGACACAGGCTCCACGCTGCAGCTTCTCCAGCTGCTCTGGCCCTGGGCTTTGCAGCCCAGCTGCAGGGCTTCCTTTAATTGTCATAAACCTGTGGACTCTGTTGCTGTTTTCATTAGTGCTTTGTTTTTGTTTCAAGTACTAAGTTCAGCAAGGGGCCTGGAAGAGGGAGTAAAACATTTATCTATCATTGGTGATGTCATTACCAAAAATAGCTGGCAATTTCCAGGCCAGGGTTGTGCCGGAGCCAATCTGCAGTGCAGCCTGGTTCCCGGACAGAGGAAAATGGAGACACATGCAGGATGAGAGGGACCCTGAGGGACTGTACCCTGAGGGACTGCACAGCCACCTGCTGGTCAGCAGGCATCCAGATACCTTATCCAGGGATAAGACGGGGGGGCTAGCAGTGATGGGAAGGGAGACACAGGCCCCAGGTGCCATTCTAAGGGGACCTGCACAGATGGCAGCCATAGCACAGTGTGGCTGAGAGTGGGCACAAACACATTTCGTCGACCTTGGCACCACTTGCCTTCCTTGCTGTGCTGGTGAGCTCCTCGGAGCAGGGATGCTGCTGGGAGAGGGCAGCTGCACATGCCCTTCCTGAGTGTTTGCCCTCAGGGTTCATGGAACCCTCTTGAGCACATTCAGTCCCTTCCTTCACCTCTTATGAACGCTCTGAGTGAACGACAATGAGTATGTTTCGCTGGAACAGAAAAGCTCACACAGCTCCAGGGAGAGCAGACCTGTATGTAGAGGTTAGGAGCATGAGTCTGAAGGTGAGAACAAGCACTTGTCCCCCTCCACCCCTGCCACTCCGTATTTGCACGAGCCTGGGCAAGGGACTTGGTGTCTCTAAGCCCCGGTGATCTGTGCAATGGGGCTAGTGCTGCCTACCTAATTTGTATGAAGATTTAATGAGATAACATTTAAGGGGCACAAGATATGGTGCAAGTGCTCACTGAGTGGAGGCCATTACGGGAGTAAAGTGCCCTTACTCCTTCATCCTCAGTGGGCCCCAGACTGAGGGTCCATGTATGTTAAGCCCTCTGCATGAACCCACACTTTCTTCCCCTTCTTGGGTTTGGATGGGTTTTACTGATACAAAACTACTCAGCTTAAGTGTTTCTCTCTGTCTTGAACTTTCCCTGACCCCCGACCAGGCTGAGTCAAATGCCCCTGCTCTGGGCTTCATAATTTGCCTCATATCCCATATTGTTTGGGTAATGATCTGTGCATGTGTTTTCTCTGTCCCTTTAGACAGTAAACTCCAGGAGGGCAGGGACGATATTTTCTTCTTTTAATCCAGTATCACTCATAGTATGTGGTGTAGAAAGGTTCAATATGAGAAAAACTGAATTCAGGGTCCAAGGTTATCCCTTTCTATAGATCAAGGCCAGGTGCTTGCTGGAAGAGGTTGGGTTGATAGCTTTGATCACGTCTTTAATAGGGCAGGATCCAGAGGGGAGCAAATTCTTATTCCTGCATTCCTTGTCTGAGCTGGGAATACTCTGGGGACTTTAGGCAGATGTAAGCCATTAAAAGGAGAGGAAAACTGAGAGAAGAGAAAAACAAGCAGGAAAAGGAAACAAAAGCGTGAATGGGTCCATTATAGATCTTTGATGGTTGAGCAAAAAAATAATTGTTTGAGCATGAAAATAACAGAAGAGAAAGAGAAAAGTATTAGGGAGAGGACAAGCAAATAATGCCTCATAGACCCATTCCTGCTGCCTCTGTGGGAAGGCCTGGCTCTGGGCCACGCAGTGAGGTTTCAACAGCAGGAGGAGGTGAGTGTGGGAGCCATGGACTCCAGCTCTGGAGTTAGATTGTCTCTTTGGGATCCCAGTTGCACCGAATGGCCTCGAGCTGGCTCTTTAAAGTCATACAGTATGGATAACAATATCTATTTTGTTGTTGTCATCAGGACTAAATAAGATGATGAGTATAGAAGCAGTTATCAGAGTGCCTGGGACATAGTCAGTGCTCATTAAATTATATCAATTATATAAATGTTAATGATGTTTCTGAATATCCTGGGTCTGATTCCAGAGTCTCGGAGAGCTGTGGGAATGTGGGATGGAGGGGAATCCTTGCATATAGGATAATGTGGCCTAGTAAAGATCTCCTCCTCTCCCAGTTGTTGTTCACCGAGATACTCAAAACATTTTTACCGTGGCTTTAAAGGAATTAGAAATATGGATGGAGAAAAATAAAAACAACAGTGGAAAGAATGATCCTGGAGTCAGGACACCCGAGTGCTGGTCTGACTCCCACCACTGCTCAGTTTTGTGACCTGGAGCATGTTCCATAAGCTCTCTGGCCTCTGCTCACTCATCTGTCAAATAAAGGAATTGGCCTATAAGCTCCTTTTTTTTTTTTTGTCTAAACAATCACTGATTTTAATATCCAACCAAACTGAGTTGAAACATTTCCCCCCCCCGCTTGTCTACAATTGCCTGCTACCCTACCCACTTGGCTGGGGCTGTACGTTGATTAATAGGTGAAGCAAACATCACCAGACAGGGTCTTTGTAAAGGGAATTGATGCCTGAATAAATACAAGTTATATCTAACACTATATGTTTAAGAACCTAAGTTTAAGAACCCAGAGATTTGTGAGGTGGAGGTGGGGGTGGGGTGGGAGCGGCATAGGAAATACAAAGCTTCCTCTGAATGCAGAACATGACCAGGCTTGGGTGCACATGGGTCCTCCTCTGAAATACAAGCAGTGACTAAGGCAGGGGTTTCCATCTCAGCGAAGGGAGGACCAAGAACAGACCACAATGATCAATCATATAAAACTGCAAGGTTGCCTGATGGAGGAGGGCATAGCCTCCCAGGGCCCTCCAGGGGAGAATTATGACCAACAGGACAGATTGCACATTTCAGTGTAATGTAAGAAAACTCATCCGTTTTATTGAAACGGGTTCAGAAACTTTTTCTGTAAAGCGACAGATAGCAGATATCTAGGCTTTGTGGGCCATACAGTCTTTGTCATAGTTAGTCAGCTCTGCCATGTAGTGTGAAGGCAGCCACAGGCAATACATAGTAAGCATGGCTGTGTGACAGTAAAAAATTATTTACACAAGTAAGTAGCAGGCCAGATTTGGCCCGAGGGCCATAGTTTGCTGACTCTGGCGTGAGAAGAGCATGTGTAGACTTGAGTGGCTGTTGGAGGTATGTAGTCAATACTGCCTCCCAACATCTCAGGAGGAGCAGTGTTTCAGTAGACGTTGGAAGATCCTCTTACTAGCGTCAGGGCTCTCTCTTAGGTAGGACTGGCCTGTGGGGTTTGTTTCAGCACTAATTCCCACACTTCTTAGAAGGTGGACATAGGGCAAGACCATGGGGCTCTAAGTGACTGTGTGGGGGCAGAAGCCCTTGGAAGGAGAATTGGGATCATAAGACAAACTCCACAAGTAATCTGAGGCTTCTGCAATCTAGTCTGGCACTTTTCAACTTTGTTCCATTCTCTGCAGAGGAACATGGTCTGGGAGGGACTTTCTGCTCTTCCAGTTTTGGCAGATTTGAAGGGGGATCTCATAGAGATGGTCAGTTACTTAATATATCAGATGGGAAAAAATTTTCTTTCTTTTTTCTGTTATTCCCCGCCCCACCGCCACATGCTGTTTGCCCAACACACACACACACACACACACACACACACACACACACACACACACTTCACTGCTCACTAGTGGTGTTTATATTTTCATGCACACCAGCTGAATACAGAGCAGTCATCTAAGAACTTAAAAGAAACACAGCCTAGGTAGGAAACTGCAGCTCTGTCTCACCCCACACCTTCTTCTTCATGGTTTGCTCCCCAGAACATCATCTCCTTTTTGGATTTCCTTTATAATCTGTTCAGCCTTCCTCAAAAATACGGCAGGACTTGGAAGTGGAAGGAGGGCTTCAGGGTTGCCGGAGGGAATGTTCAGCATACTCACACCAGACTGCTGTTATATGACTCCAGGCTGCCCGGCACTGCTGCATGTGGAATGTTAAGACGCTGGGCCCCTCGGGCGGCTGCTGGCAGCTCACTGTGGATCCTGTCACAGGCCACTGGTCAGTCGAGTCCTCATGAAGCCCAGCTCAGTGGAGCCAGGCAAGATTCTACCTCTTTACTTTGTCATTCCATCCAGTCAAGAGCCAACTAGGAATCTCTGCAGATGCACTGAATTATCTTTCACCTTCATGGCCTGGCTGCCTGTAGACTTCTGAGGCCTCCAGGACACTGGCATTTCTGCTAGGTTTGCATCTGCAGCATTTCAGGTAGAAATATGAAGGGAGCAGGTGTCAGACCATTTGGGTTCAAGTCCTGGCTCCATCACTTAGTACATAACGGTGCTTTTGGAAAGACTTGACTTTGTGAGACTTAGGACTTCTGTGAGAAGGAAGTTTAAAAGTGAAATAAAAGCCATCTAGGTACAGTGGATTTTTTTTATTTGTGGTTGTCCTGTTCTATAAAGTCGCTGAGAACACTGCATTAGCAAACACTGAACCAGTGCTCCTAGGGGAAATACAGAATTAGGCTCCTGTGAGCCTCTGGTCACAATGGTTTAATTAATATGCCAGCATATAACCCTGTTGTATGTGTGTTTGTGTTTAAAGACATTTTATATATATCGTTGATTGGTTAACACTGAACTCATGGCCAATAGCACTGTAACCTGTGCCTGAATGAAGCCTATCTAACACACGCATTTCCTCTACCTTCTTGCCCTGCAGCACTCTAGCACTATGCTTGGGGACTACTGGAAACAGTGAAATCACCAACACAAAGCACAAAATGTGTAAAATGTGGCATTAAATTTAAAAAGGCCCTTGTTTATATAGTATGAGAACTGTAACAGAAAGAGCATCATCTTGTCTGACCTGAGCTAGGATCATGCACACTTTTTGCTGCTCTGCACATGCGTGTGAATCACCACAACAGCACTGCAAGAATTAATTTTGGGGTTACAAGTAAATTTTGGTGAGTAGGAGAATTTGCACATACCAAATGTGTCAATAATGAGGATTGACTGTCTGTGAGGGTCATCATGAGGGTCTATTGTGATAAAATCCAAGGGACCCCATGTAGTGTGCAAAGCCCTCCAAGATCTATCCTGTCCCTGCTTTCCAAACTTTTCTGTGGCTGCCGCCTGACACACACCCCATTTTCCTGCTATCCTTGCTGTTCTCTGGGCAGGAAAAGAAATGCTGTTTCTTGCTTCTGTGCCATTACACACACTATTTTCTGCTTAGAATGCCCTCTTTATTTGCACAAAGATAAACTATTGAGCTCAACGGATGCCAGTAGGTAGGAAACCTGTTCTTGCACACAATCTGTATATTTGGCTCAGAATAAAAAGGTTTGACTTCTAAGATTTATTTTTTAAGGCACACGTGAAACACATGAAGGTGTCTTTTCGTTAAAGACTACTTTATTCTGACTCTCCTAATCATCAGCTCTTGCAGAAACTCAGTCCCTGATGAATGCTGTCAGGATCAGGACTTGGGGTGAAATTCCTGCTTCATTTTTCCAGACTTTTATGCTCAAGATTTGGGGAACCCTCATTCCCAGCCTGTGGTTTCTACCCCTGACCTAAGCTTTCATCTCATGAGACCTTTCAGGATGGTAAGGTTGGAATAGCAGTCACTAAAATAACATCTGAAATCAAAGGCAGCTCTTTATGTTTCAGAATGATAGTCCCTCCCCCATCCTTGGTCACTCCAGGTCAGGGCTGGACTTCTTAGAGATGTGGAACCGTAATGCAGTGAGTCTCAGGAGTCTGGGTCCCAGGTACCTTCCTCTGAGCAGCTTGGCTGGATGTCCCTGCCAGCTGGGTTTGGGCTTCCATCAGTTCTTCCTACCCCTTGCACATGCCCACTCTGTTTCTGCCTTTTCTCATGTCTGCATCTCTCTGGTCCAGGGGCTTGTTTCTATGTTTGTTTCATCTTGACTGTAGCCAGCTAATTTCCAGCTGCTCCTGGCTTCTCCCAACTGCGTGCACTGCCTTCCTGTCAACCCTCCTGCCAAGGCTCTGACAGTACCATATGACTCCAAGAAGAAGGGGCACCAAGTAGTGAAAGAACACTGGGTTGAGAACAAAGCAGACATGGGTTGTGGCCCTGTGTCCACCTCTTGTTACCTGGGTATTCTTGTAGGAGCCCTTTATTTTTCTGTGTCCCGGTTCCCCAGTGTATACACTGCAGGACATGTAGATTGTAGAGTGCTTTTTCAGCATGCACATTCTCTGACACTATGAATCCTTGGAAGGAAGATGGGGGGATGCTTCTCATTTGTCCACAGGTGGGTAAACCACCTTTGAATAGCTGCAGGGCTAATGAAAATCTGCTCTGTGACTGTTTGGTTGAAGATTTCCGCCTACAAAGCTGCAGGCTGATGGTGACAGCACCTGTGTGAGTGCTGCTGACAAGAATGAAGATGGGACAAAAACAAGACAGAGGGTGCATGGGTTTCAGAGTCATCTCACATCAGTCAGTACTTTTCTCTTAGAGGAGAAGAACCTCTCAGGGTGTCAGAGAAAGCCTTACTGCTCACTTTTCTAATGTTTCTTGGTGGCTCAGACATTGACTCAAAAAGAAAACATGAACAGCCTAAAGCCCATGAACCAAGGGAAGAGAATGTTCACCATTTAGGGACATTTGTAATTTAAAATGAGCAATGCATGGCAATTACAAAGAGGACTGTGGTGGTGGGATGGTGGTGGTGAGGAGGGTGATGCTGGTGCTGATGGTCGTGGTGAGACAGTGGTGGTGGTGATGGTGGTTCTATTGGTGGTGATGGTGATGGAGGGAGGGTGATCATGATGATGATGACCACAGCCAGCACATACAGAGATACATATTATGTGCTAGCACTGGTGCGAAGTCTCCATAGATACCATTTCATTGAATCCCCAGAGTCACATTGTGTTAACCTAAGTCACAGGGATGTATCAACAATGATATCATAAGAACAACAAACCCATACCTGCTTTATATTTCTCCCAGTCCGGAAGCCACTGCTCATCTGTGACCCCTTTTCTGTTTTGACTTTGCAACAGTCCTACAGCATGGGAAGCCTGGCTATGTCTTATGTTATGGATAAGGAAGTAGAGACCCACAAAGGTTAGATAGCAGGGCACCTAAGAAAGAACTGTTGGAGATCACTTCAGGGAGCCTGCACTGGGGATTCGAGGGCAGTTCTATCACTGTGACTTGTGCAGCACAAAGAAGATAGAGTGTTTACTCTTATGTGGATAAAGCATTTACTCACTTGCATGTCCTTGGCTATGTTGAAACCAGATTTGGAAATATTTGCCATGTGAAAACTTCCCAAAGTTCTTTAAAAAAGAACGTGGTTCCCCTTCTCCATGATCCTGAGCTTACTGTTTTTCTGTCCTGGTGGTAGAGCTCTTTCTTGGGTCAGCTACTGCCGCTCTGTGCCCCTCAGTGATGGCTGCTTTTTCTGCCAATTTTTTCTTTGAAATCATTGACCTTTGAAATTCTAGGCTCACTTAATCTCCAGTCTGTGTTGCCTTGGCTGCAGCCAACTCTTAACCCAGGCACTGTGCAGAGTGGGGCCATGGGCAGTGGAGTGGAGTCCAACACTGGGGCCCTTCATTTTCCCCAAGGTCAGCCAGAGGGCCCAGACAAGAATAAAGATGATCTCAGTATGCTTGCTTCCAGTTTATACATTCAAGAACTTTATGAACTCATTCTTTTAATCTTTCTTCACATTTCTGTCTTGTCTCAGCTTGGTACCATGTGCCCTTCTGAGTAACTTTCTTCTTATTTCATCTTCTAGGTCATTCATAAGGATGTTAATCATTTAGAAGGATGGGAGCTTCCCCTACCTGGAGAATGCTTTTTCCTGAACTCATTGAAAGTCTCTTTGATTTGCCCAAGAACTAAGAAAATAAAATCTAGACTAAGTGGGAAAATATTCTGTGTGAATAACATATTTATAAGCTCTGGGTGTTATATCAAAATCCCCACATTGTGGAGAAGCCTGCTGGCTGGTCCCATTGGCAGAGTAAGCAGTTGCCTATATAGTGTGTTTTAAAGTTTGCTAGAGAAAGCTTCCTGCCTCTAAACATATTGCCTTGGATTCTGCCATTACAGATACATAGCTTAGCATTAAATATTGTCCTCTATGTTTGTGAGATAGGGGTAAGAACCTCTTTTAAAATCAGAATGCTCCTAAGGTGGTTTTCAGCTGGAATTGTGTTTGCCTCTAGTAACAGAGTCTGGGTTGAGTTTTACAGGTACAGGCAGATGCTGTTAGTACCCTACACATGCCTGTCTACAATGTTCTCACTGATTTTGCAAATACCCCAGTCTTGGTCCTGGGTTTTTTTGTGTGTGTGGGGTTTTTTTTTTTGTTTGTTTTGTTTTTTGTTTGTTTTTTTAGGCTGTAGGAGCATGCTTGGCTTGTGCACAGGGTGGGTCAGTGTGTTGGAGAATTCATGCCCTACAGAAGCTGGCCTCTCCCAAGCTGGGTTGGGATTTCATGCATGCAAACCCCAGCTCCTCAACCCTTAGTGTCCTAATTCTTTTGTGTTTTACCCTGTCTCTCAGATTTCCCCAGTGGGACTAACCTCCAGTTTCTCACTGTGGAAGTTGGTTGGATGACACACCATTCTTGGCTTCCTTCCCTTCCCTGTGTCGCTTTCCATCCCCCTACTGGTGTTTCCTGGGATTACTTCCCAAATACACTGCAGTTGATTTTTTGTCTGAGGACCACTTCTGGGGAAACCCAGACCTAGACACCAGGTAGCAGCAGGTAGGCACATTCCATGAGGCATGAAGGACCCAGGTTGCTTCTTCCACTTCACATCTGCAGTCTATGATTTTCAATGTCATGGTAACAGCCCCTGAAGACATTGGGTCTATGTTTCAGGCAGGAAAAAGGAGAAAACACTAAAAGCCAAGACAAAGACTAAAACCTTTTCCATCAGAGGTTTTATTTTAAACAAGAAGGGATGTCTTCTCTGTGGTGTTCTGCCTGTACCTCTTTTGTTAGAATTATGTCACCCCACACTCGCATTACAGTGGATACTGGGGAACTGAACACTTTTAACTGAGCATATTACCCTGCCAAACAAAACGGGGGCCCTCATTGTTAAATAAAAGGAGAATGAATACTGGATTAGGCAAGGAGCAGTGTTTCTCACAGGAGTTGTTGCCTTATAATGTATTGCTAATAGCCGAGTGTGGCATGGGCTTATTAGATCCATGGTACTCAAAGTATTGACTGGCAGCATTGGTGTCATCTGGGAACTTGTTAGAAATTCAGGTTATCAGGCCAGCCCCACACCTGTTGAATCAGGATTTGTTTTTAACAACCCCTCACAGTCAGGTAATTTGTATGCACAATCAAGTTTGAGAAGCCTGTCTTCACTCACTTTCTTTGGCATCAAGATGAACAAGGGAATCTCTGGCTCTTGATATCCTTTCCTTGGTCTTGCCCAGTGTCTTATCAGTGGTAAATTTCTGCTGGAGACTGAATAAGTTGTGCCAACCCAAGAGATGGGGAGACGTGTCCTCCCTAGTCCCTCACAAAGTGACTCCCCTCTCCTTTGGACTCCCCTCTCTTCCTCTTCCCTGGCCCCCTCGGTGCCCTTTGCGTCTCTCTTTTATGCATCATCACCAGTTTTGAACTTCTCTCACTGTTCTCTTGGACCAAAAAGTCTAAGATCTTATCTCATTCATCTTGGCATCGTTCCCTCCCAGCACCCAGCCAGGTGGTTTGCTAGGTTAAATTGAATGGAATTAAACCTCCTATACCTGGTTCTACTTTTGTTTTTTCACTGCTTTGACTATTCATTTCCATGTTCCTTTTCTTAAAATAAAGCAGCTCCCATAACTAACAAGGTAGTGTTTTCTTTCTGGATTTTCCTAGCATTGTTTTAAATGACTGTGGTATTTGAATAAATAGAAAAAACATAGTGCAGAGATTTCAAACATTTTTTTGGCAGCAGGATTCTTTCTGCAAACATAGAAACTCAGCGTGTGCTCAGATTTGAGCTTTAATGAAGTGGTGATGGGGGTCCTGAGTCCTGGTCATGGGCCTCCCCTGCAGAGCGCTTCCCAGCCTTCATAGTCCTTGTACATGTTTTTTTACCGTAGTCCGCTTGCATGAGACAAAAGTTCCAAGACCCACCCATTCCTTCTTTTGGTGACCAATAGGATTGGTGAAGATAAAAAAGAGTTGAAGAAAAACAAAATCAACAAATTGTGATAAAGTGTGCTGCTAGTAAGAAATACATATTGCATACTTTTCACATCGTAAACGAGGAAAGCAAGCACAGGCAAGTGTATATGTGCTAAAGCAGCACCTCATGGTCTTAAAACAGCCCAGTGATTTAATTATGCTTTCTTTGGTAGAAGGCTCAAGTTATTCCAATGGCACACATTCACAGGCAGCACATTACAAGGTAAGTGTCCTTATAAAAGCACAGGGATATAGATGATTACTATTAAACTGCAATTATTGAAAAAACGGTAGGCCTGAAATACTGTTAATGCAACTATATATCATGACACACCATGGGGTTAACCCAATAATTGATAATATCCTAAACTGATAATAATGAGGCTAAATAAACAGCAGTTTATACTTAAAAAAATCAAAAGTAGCAGCTCTTAAAAACCTCACCAACTCACAACAGTTGTGGTAATCTTGTTGCTAGTAAGAAATCATATGGAATATTATTCACCTTGTGAGTGCAAGTCACAATAGCAGTGAGGACCCAGTGATACAGAAAATCAACTTGCTCAAAATTGTTGGAGTACGGCTATCTCTAAGACATTGCATGAACAGGAAGTAAGAGTTGGGAAACGTGGCCAAGCTTTGTGAGGCATCCTCATGTTTTAGTGGATGCTGAATTAAACTCCTCTGCAAATGCTAACAGTGAGCTACTTTTAGTTTATGAATCCCAACATTTAATGACCTCGATAACTCAATTTAAGTTGTTACTAAGTAGCCCATGGTCCCATGTCCTGATGAAATTCTAGAGAACAGCTCATCATCCCCTGGAAGAAAGGGACACCTCTTGTATTCAGCAGGCTTTGAAAATTGCTGCTGTAAAGGAGGAGAGGGAGAATGGAAAAATGCTTTGCTTCCCTCAAAGGAGCTTCCCTCATTATGTCATGCTGCTGGAGATAGAAGCTAAACTCACCAGATGGGCTCTTTCGATGGACCAGGTGTGCATTCATGTCCCTGCAAACTTGCCTTGATGTGGTGTGACTTTCGGGGAAGTAACTGCTGGTGATGTTGGAGGTTCATTAGCAGAGTCCTCGAAGCCCCAGGAGGCATGTCAGGAGGACTGTTCTGAGTAAGGGTTCCTTAATGGGCTGAGCTGCTTCACTCTTTTGCTAAAAGACCAATTTACTTTTTTCACTTAAAGACCAATTTAAAAGCAGAAGTTCTGCCACTTCTAACCACAGGAGCTGCCTGTGGGTCTCCTTAGTGTTCTAAGGCTACTTTCCAAAGCAGCCCTGACTCCGTGCATGTGAGTGGTAGATACTTTGTAAATATGGCTGGCTATCTCCAGGAATTCTTGTACTTACCTGTGGCCATAAATCAGGTGGATTGGGCTAAGACCTGTATAGTATCAGCAGGCTGTGGGGAAAAGGAGGAGGCAGGAAGAGGGCAGAGATGTGTACAGGGCAATCAACCCTCTCCCACAAAATTAGAAGCCAGCGGATCAGCCATGTGGCAACCGGGGGGGCTGCACATACCGTCTTGGATCTTGCTAGCCTTAATATCTAAGGCAACTCAGGAGCAAACATGTGTTCTGAGACACTGAGAAAGTTAGACACAAGCTTGCTCCATGAATATGGGGTTACAGAGCCAGTTTAGGGCACATGCTCACTATGGCTGGAAAGATCTCCTTGTCATAGACTCTCATGGCCCATCCCAGTAAAGGCTGATTTTTCTAAAGAAAGTTTCAAGTTACCTCATCTGGTTCTGGTTTAACCAATATGCCTTACTTCCTTCTTTCAGAATGTCCATTAGAATCTACCCAGGGATGATTTGCATGGGTTTCCATCTTCCCATAAATTCATAGAACCTTTGGAAACTCTGGGTTGAGATAGTTCAGAAATAGCGTTTGTTTCCTCTAGAGTGGTTGGAACATACTTAGATAATTCTAGGGACAGCCTGATGATTTCATTTGGACCTGGAAGAGTTGAAGAAAAAGAGCTGGCCTTTTGGGCCATAGGAATTTCATCAGCTCTTGTAATAGCAATGGAACTGTAAGGCAGTGTTTCTTCTCAGATTTTGGTATACATAAATATTAGCAGGTCTTCAGTGGAACCCAGATTCTAAAGTTTTTTTTTTTTTTTTCTTTTATTTTGTATTTATTTCAAGAGGGAGATAGAGAGCAAGAGGGGGAGGGGCAGAGAGAGATGCAGACAGAAACCCAAGCAGGCTCCATGCTGTCAGCACAGAGCTTGTTGTGAGGCTCCAACTCAGGAACCGTGAGATCATGACCTTAGCTGAAATCGAGAGTTGGACACTTAACTGACTGAGCCACCTAGGCATTCCCCAGGATTCTAAAGTTTTAATCAAGCATCTTGGGCTATTCTCATGCTCATTGAGAAACACTGATGTGAAATTTGGGTTTGTAAACTTTACAACGGTGACATTAGCTGGCTTGGGTCAGGATACGGAGTGTTTCTGAAATGACTCTGAGGCCAGGGCTGGGGTGTGCTTTGTGAATCAGAAACAGGCAAGGATTAGGGCACCTGGGTGGGTTCAGTTGGTTAAGTGTCTGACTTCGGCTGAGGTCATGATCTCACTGTTCGTGAGTTCAAGCCCCACATCTGGTTCTGTGCTGACAGCTCAGAGCCTGGAACCATCTTTGGATTCTGTGTCTCTCTCTCTCTCTGCCCCTCCCCCACTTGCACTGTCTCTCAAAATAAATAAATAAATAAATAAATAAATAAATAAATAAAATGTTAGAAACAGGCAAGGACTTAGGTAACCCAGGGGGGAGGGTTCAGAAAGGTCAATAGTGTATGAATAGGTTTGGGTTTGAGGGTTTTGTAGCATAGTCTCCTTTCCTTAAATGTTCCTTGAAAACTAGTAAGGTCCTGATAGTAACTTCTCACTCAGCATCCTAAAATGAAACTTGTGTAGTGCCTCCTTTTTGTAATCCATTTTAGAAAAAAAATGTTTAAAATTTTCTAATCATGGTTCTCAAGGTAGAGATTACCACCTGATTCTAAACTACAAACTCATTCCTCCAGCTTGAGATGTACATGCGCATTGTCTGACAAGTGCAGGATGGGGACCACAAAGATTGTTTGGGGGGATCTGAAATTTTTATGGGACCATAGAGTTTGGAAATATAAGAATTACAATTCAATAAAAGGTGAATTTTTCAAGGCAAATCCCAGCATCAGGCTTAATGGTGAGATTAGAATCCTTTTTCATGCAGTGAGAACAATAGATACATAGCTCTACACCAACTTCATGATTTAATTTTGTTTTTTGAAGAGATTGACAATAAAATTTGATAAAGGAAGGAAAGATGGTCTCAAAATTGGAGAGAAAGAAGCAAAATTATTATTGTTTGCAGGTGATATAGTTGTATTCTTGGAAAATCGACAAAGATCAACTGAAAAACTGTTATAAGCAATAAGTGTATCTGCTAAGAAGGCTAGATACAAAATGAACATAGAAAAATCAATAGCATCCCAACATATGTCATAATAACTGGTTAGAAATTATATCTGAAAGAAAAAAAGTCCCCATTTGCAATAACAAAAGAAATGATAAGAATAAATATTACAAGGAATATGTAAGAACTGTGTGAAGACATTGTTAAATGTTATTAAGAACATGGAAAAAAAAAGAGCTCCTGTGTTATTGATAGAAAGACTCAACATTATATACTTGATCTTGGCCAAAAGGCCAAGAAGTGATCAAAAGGCTCAACATTATAAAGACACATGATCTCCCTATGTTAATCTGTAAATTTTAAGTGATCTCAATAAATAAAATAACAGGAATTTTAAAAACTAGTTGAGTCAGTTCTAAAATTCATACTGCAAAATAAAGGAGCAAGGATAGGTAAATTCTATAAAGAAAGAATAATTTCAAGAAGGATACAGCTGTCTACCTATTATACTTTAAGGGAGGGGTAGGCAAATGTATCCATGAACAGAATGGGGAATCAGAAAGAGACCCAAATTCAGGCAAAAAAATATTTTATAATAAAGTTGGCATTTCTTATCAGTGGAAGAAAATATTGTCCATGAAATAAATACATATTTTTAAAAATTTAAATCTAAGTTATTTAACATATAGTTTAATAATGATTTCAGGAATAGAATGTAGTGATTCATCACTTGCATATAATACCTAGTGCTCATCGTAACAAGTACCCTCCTTAATGCCCATCGCCCATTTAGCCCATCCCCCCATCCAATACTCTGCCAGCAATCCTCAGTTTGTTCTCAGTATTTAAGCATCTCTTATGGTTTGTCTTCTCTGTTCTTATCTTATTTTTGCTTCCCTTCACCTATGTTTATCTGTTTTGTTTCTTAAATTCCACATATGAGTGAAATCATATTTGTCTTTCTATGACTTATTTCGCTTAGCATAATACACTCTAGTTCCATCCACGTTGTTGCAAATGACAAGATTTCATTTTTTTGATCGCCAAGTAGTATTCCATTATATACATACATACATACACACACATACCACATCTTTGTTTATTCGTCAATGGACACTTGGGCTCTTTACATGCGTTGGCTATTGTCGATAGTGCTGCTATAAACATTGGGTTACATGTGCCCCTTTGAATCAGCACTCTTGTATCCTTTGGATAAATACCTAGTAGTACAATTGCTGGGTTGCAGGGTAGTTCTATTTTTAATTTTTTGAGGAACCTCCATACTGTTTTCCAGAGTGGCTGTACAGTTTGCATTCGCACCAGTGGTGCACAAGGGTTCCTCTTTCTCTGCATCCTTGTGAACATCTGTTGTTGTCTGAATTGTTAATTGTAGCCATTCTGACAGGTGTGAGGTGATATCTCATTGTGGTTTTTGTTTGTATTTCCCTGACAATGAGTGATGTTGAGCATCTTTTCATGTGTCTGTTAGCCATTTGGATGTCTTCTTTGGAAAAGTGTCTATTCATGTCTTTTGCCCATTTCTTCATGGGATTATTTGTTTTTTGGGTGTTGAGTTTGATAAGTTCTTTATAGATTTTGGATACTAATTCTTTATCTGATATGTCATTTGAAAATCTCTTCTATTCCATCGGTTGCCTTTTAGTTTTGCTGTTTCCTTCACTGCACAGAAGCTTTTTATCTTGATTAAATCCCAATAGTTGATTTTTGCTTTTGTTTTCCTTGCCTCCAGAGACATGTCAAGTAAGAAGTTGCTGTGGCCAAGGGCAAAGAGGTTGTTGCCTGTTTTCCCCTCTAGGATTTTGATGGCTTCCTGTCTTACATTTAGGTCTTTCACCCATTTTGAGTTTATTTTTGTGTATGGTGTAAGAAAGTGGTCCAGGTTCATTCTTTTGTATGTTGCTGTCCAGTTTTCCCAACACCATTTGCTGAAGAGACTGTCTTTATTCCACTGGATATTCTTTCCTGCTTTGTCAAAGATTAGTTGGCCATATGTTTATGGGTCCATTTCTGGGTTCTCTATTCTGTTCCATTGACCTGAGTGTCTGTTTTTGTGCCAGTACCATACTGTCTTCATGATTATAGCTTTGTAATACAGCTTGAAATTGTGATGTCTCTAGCTTTGGTTTTCTTTTTCAACATTACTTTGGCTATTTGGGGTCTTTTTAGGTTCCATACACATTTTAGAATAGTTTGTTTTACCACTGTGAAGAATGCTGGTGTTATTTTGATAGGGATTATATTGAATATGTAGTTTGCTATGGGTAATATCGACATTTTAACAATATTTGTTCTTCCAATCCATGAGCATGGAATATTTTTCTATTTCATTGTGTCTTCAATTTCTTTCATAGGCTTTCTACAATTTTCAATGTATAGAGTTTTCACCACTTTGGTTTGGTTTATTCTTAAGTATTTCATGGTTTTTGGTGCAATTATAAATGGGATTGATTCCTTGATTTCTCTTTCTGTTGCTTCACTATTAGTGTATGAAATGCAACTGATTTCCGTACATTGATTTTATATTCTGTGACTTTGCTGAATTCACATATCAGTTCTTGCTGTTTTTTTTAAGGTATGTGTTTTTTAAAAATTTTAAATGTTTATTTAATTTTGAGAGAGAGTGTGTGAGTGGGGCAAAGAGAGAGGGAGACACAGAATCCAAAGCAGGCTCCAGGCTCTGAGCTGTTAGCACAGAGCCCGATGCGGGCTTGAACTCATGAAATGTGAGATCATGACCTGAGCCAAAGGTGGATACTTAACCAACTGAGCCACCCAGGTGCCCCAGTTCTTGCTGTTTTCTGATGGAATCTTTTGGGTTTTCTACATAGAGCAACATGTTGTCTGCAAAGAGTGAAAGTTTGACTTCCTCCTTGCTGATTTGGATGCCTTTTATTTCTTTTTGTTGTCTGACTGCTGAAGCTAGGACTTCCAACATTATGATGAAAGCAGTGGTGAGAGTGGACATCCCCCTGGTGCTCCTGGCCCTAGGGGGAAAGCTCTCAGCTTTTCTCCATTGAGGACGATATTAGCTGTGGGTCCTTGGTATATGGCCTTTATGATCTTGAGGTATGTTCCTTCTGTTCCTACTTTATTGTTTCTTCTGTTCCTACCCATAGCGTATGGGTTCGAGCCCCACATCGGGCTCTGAGCTGATGTTGAGGAACCCTCTTGGGATTCCCTCTCTCCATCCCTCTCTCTGCCCCTCACTCACTCACTCACCCTCTCTCTCTCAAAATAAATAAACTTAAAAATTTTTTCTATCTTTTCCTGTTTCAGTTTTGGTAGTTTATGTTTCTAGGAATTTGTCCAGTACTTCCAGATTGCCCAATTTGTTGGCATATAATTGCTCATAATATTCTCTTATTGTTTGTAATTCTGTGGTGTTAGTTGTGATCTCTCCTCTTTCACTTGTGATTTTATTTATTTGGGTCCTTTTTCTTTTTGATCAATATTTCTAGGATTTATCAATTTTGTTCATTCTTTCAAGGAACCAGCTCCTGGTTACACTGATCTGTTCTACTGTTTTTTTGATTTCAATATCATTGATTTCTGCTCTAATCTTTATTATTTACCTTCTTCTGCTTTTTTGGGCCTTATTTGCTATTGTTTTCCAGCTCTTTTAGGTATAAGGGTAGGTTGTGTATTTGAGACCTTTTTTCCTTCTTTAGGAAGGCCAGGATTACTATATACTTCCTTTTTATGATTACCTTTGCTGCATTCCCAGAGGTTTTGTACTATTGTGATTTCAGTTTCATTGGCTTCCATGTACTTTTAATATTTTTCTTTACTTTCTTGGTTAACCCGTTCATTCTTTAGTAGTATGTTCTTTAATCTCCAAGTATTCATGGTCTTTGCAAATTTTGTCTTGTGGTTGATTTTGAGTTTCATAGCATTGTGGTCTGAAAATATGTGAGGTATGATCTCGATCTTTTTGTACTTGTTGACAGCTGATATACGTGATCTATTCTGGAGAATGTTCCATGTGCACTCAAGAAGAATGTATATTCTGTTGCTTTAGGATGAAATGTTCTGAATATATCTCTTAAGTCTATCTGGTCATTCAAAGTCATTGTTTCCTTGTTGATTTTCTGCTTACATAATCTGTCCTTTCCTGTAGTTAGGTGTTGATGTCCCCTACTGTTATGGTATTATTATCAATGAGTTTCTTTACATTTGTAATTAATTGATTCATATATTTGGGTGCTACTATATAGGGGGCATAAATATTTACAATTTGTTAGATCTTGGTGGATAGACCCCTTAATTATGATGTAATGCCCTTCTTCCTCTCTTATTACAGGCTTTATTTTAAAAATGAAGTTGTCTAATATAAGTATGGCTACTCCAGCTTTCTTATGACAACCATTAGCATGATAGATGGTTCTCCATCCCCTTACTTTCAATCTGCAGGTGTCTTTGGGTCTAAAAGGAGTGTCTTGTAGCAGCATATAGATGGGTCTTGTTTTCTTATCCATTCTGATACTTTGTGTCTTTTGATTGAAGCACTTAGTCCATTTACATTTAGAGTGGGTACTCAAAAATATGAATTTAGTGCCATTATGTTGCCTGTGGAGTTGGTGTTTCTGGTGATGCTCTCTGGTCCTTTTTAGTCTTTGTTTCTTTTTTGTTTTGTCTTTTCTCCACTCAAAGAGTCCCCCTTAAAATTTCTTGCATGGCTGGCTTAGTGGTCACAAACTCCTTTAGTTTTTGTTTGTCTGCAAAACTCTTTATCTCTCCTTTTATTTTGAATGACAGCCTTGCTGGATAAAGAATTCTTGACGTCATGTTTTCCCAGTTTAGCACATTGAATATATTCTGACACTCCTTTCTGTCCTGCCAAGTTTCTGTGGATAGGTCTGCTGTGAAATTTATCTGTCTTCCCTTATGGATTAAGGACTTTTTTTTCTCTTGCTGTTTTCATAATTCTTTCCCTGTCTGTGTATTTTGTGAGTTTGACTGTGATATGCCTTGTGATGGGCAGTTTTTGTTGAATCTAATGGAGTTCTCCATGCTTCTTGGATTTTGATGTCTGTGTCCTTCCCCAGTTTGGAAAGTTTTCTGTTATAATTTGCTTACAAACCTTCTGCCCCTTTTTCTCTCTCTTCATCTTCTGGAACTTCTATGATTCAGATGTTATTAATTTATTTATTTACTATTTTTTAAATGTTTATTCATTTTTTGAGAGGGAGAGCACAAGCAGGGGAGGGGCAGAGAGAGGGGGACTGAAGATCCAACGCAGGCTCTGGGCTGACAGGCTAATAGCAACGAGCCTGATGTGGGCTTGAACTTGTGAGATCCTGATCCAAGCTGAAGTCAGATGCTCAACCAACTGAGCCACTCAGGCACTTCTGGATGTTCTTCCTGGACCTGACTTCCTTCAGGTCACTGAATTCTCTAAGTTGTATATCGTGATCTTTTGCCTTTGTTTCCCTATTTATTTCTGCTTCATTATTCTCTATAATTTTATCTTCTATATAACTGATTCACTGCTCTGTTTAATCCATCCTTGCCATCGTGGCATCCATTGGAGATTGCATCTTGGTTATAGCATTTTAAATTTTGGCCTGACTACATTTTAATTCTTTTATCTCCACAGAAAGGGATTCTCTGGTGTGTTCTATGCTTTTTCAACTCTAGCTAGTATTCTTATTATCATGGTTCTAAATTCTAGTTCAGACATCTTACTTACATCTGTGTTGATTAAATCCCTGGCTGTCATTTCTTCCTATTCTTTCTTTTGGGGTGAATTCCCTTGTTTTGTCATTTTGGAGGAAGAAAAAATTAATAAAATAAAAAATTAAAAATAAAACAAAAAAATCAAATCAAATAAAAAAAGCTAGATCCTAGGTGTGTTTTGGTCTGCTTATTGAAAGAATCTTGATAGAATAGATAAAGAAGGGAAAGGAAAGAAAAAAAAGTTAAGAAAAAATTTTAAAATTAGAAAAATTATATAATAAAATAGAATAAAATAAAGAAAATGAAATAGAATAAAAATTTTTTAAAAATAAAAAATAAAGTAAAAAATAAAATAAAATTTTCTCTTTCTGTACCCAAGAAAGGGGGGGAAAAAGAAAGATAAAAAGAAAACAGTTTAAGCAAAAACAGAAGCAAATAAAACAAACAGATGAATGAACCATCAAACAGAATGAAGCCTGAATGAAGTTACATCCAGTTTCCCCTAGAACTGAAACTATGAAGCCTTCTATGGTCGATACACTAAGCAGGTGGAGTGACTTGTGCTGGTCTTCTGGGGGATGTGCTTGGAGGGCACAGTCAGATTGGGCTTGGTGTTGTCCACTAGGTAGTTCTGTTGTCCACTAAGTTGTGCTGCTTAGCTTACTGGGGTGGACCTGTGTGCATGGCCATGTTCGTGCTGAGAGGGGTTGAAATGGTTTCTCCCAGCTCCCTAAGTCTCTGGTGCAGGAACTTCTTGCTCTCACTGACCTGCCTTCAAGCACCCCCTATTTGTCTCAGGTCTCTGTGCACTACACCTCTCTACCCTGTCCATGTCCAAGCTGTCTGCCTGCCAGAAGGTACCTCCCTCCAGAGTTTTATCTCACATGGGGTTGTGTTACAAAATACTTCAGAGACCTAGGTGGCTAGGACCCACTCCTACTCTCTGGGGGATGGTCTCACTGAGTAATGGCCAGGTTCTGGCTTATCCCAGAAAACATTCATGTGGTCATGCAGTGGCAGAGGTTCAGAGATTATGGCAAATCACAACACATAGCACCAGGTTTCACTGTACTCTGGTATCTTTGTCCCAATACCAGCAAATGTGGCTGCTCTCTGCGGTCCACTGGAACCATTGCTTGTGGGAAAGCCATATGGCATCTATCAAATGCATTCTAAGCAGGGGAACTTCTTCTCCCTGTGCGACACACAGATCCCTCAGACCTTGCTGTCTGCTCCTGGGGATTCGTCCTACTTTCTCACCAGAGCACCAGCAGGCACTGAGCTCCGGAACTTTAGACTCTGCACTCCACTGTTTGTAGAATCCTTGTGGTACTGAAACCCTCTGCTTTCTCCCTGTCTGTGGTTTTGGGGAAAAAATTTCTTGTTCAGTCCCCTGTGAGTGTTTTCACTCTTTCTCTCTTTCTCTCCAGCTACTTTTGATGGGAGTGCTTTCTTGATTGATCCTGATGAGCTGCACTCTCCTTCCTTCTCTGTTTCTCTGTTCTCTTTCTGTGAAAATGGCTCCCTATGCTCCATGACTTTTTCTCCTCCACTTCACCTCTCTGCACCACATATCTGCCAAGTTTTGTGGCTCAAGTTATGCAGATAGTTGTGTTAATCCTCAGATCAATTTCCTACATGTGCAAAATGGTTTGGTTCTGATATAGCTGCATTTCAGGGATGAGACAAGCTCAGGGTCTCCATGCTGCTCCACCATCTTCTTCATGGAATAAATATTGAGCTAATTCAATGAGTCCCATGTAGGAAGAAAATTTAAAAAATAAAGTTGGACTTTAATTATTTACCAAAAAATCAAATAGTTTAAAAAGATAAAGCCATAAAAACTCATATAAAAATACTACGATAAAATATAGTATAAATTTTTAAAAACCGTGTGTGTGTGCCTCCTAGGTGTCTCAGTTGGTTAAGCGTTAGACACTTGATTTCAGCTCAGGTCATGTTCTCATGGTTGTGAGATCAAGCCCCATGTTGAGCTCTGTGCTGAGTGTGGAGCCCGCTTAAGATTCTCTCTTTCTCCCTCTGCCCCTTCCCCACTCATGCGCACTCACCCATGCATGCATGTGTGCTGTCTTTCTCTCTCTCAAAAAATAATAAATACATGTGTATGTTGGGTGAGGGGAGCTTATAACCCAGAAGGTATGAAAAAATATTACTAACTTGATAGTTACAAAATTTTTCATGGTAAAATAAAATAATCAGAGGGCCAAAAGACACAAATGTGATAATATCCTTAATATATAAAGACATCTCACTAATCAATAAGAAAGAACTAATAAATCAAAAGACAAATGGGAAAGCTGCATAAGCAGAGAGTTTCCAGAAAAGATGATACAGAAGACTTTTCAAAATAGGAAAATATACTTGATCTACTCAGAATGGGAGAAATAGAGTTTAAAAGTACAGTGGGATACTATATTTGTAATTATCTGATTTTAGTGATCAAAAGTTTGATAACACAATGTGATGGTGACACTGTGAGGAAACAATCACTCTCAACTATTTGAGATATAAAAATTGATATATTCTTTCTGGAAGGCAATTTGGCGGTACATATTTTAAATGTGCATACCCTCCGAGCCAGCAATTCCACCACTGTGGATTTACTATAGAGATATACTTGCATTTGTACAAAATGAGGGGCATACAGAGTTATTCTGTGCAATATTTATTGTTATATAATAGTAATCATGAAAGCAATGGCTTGGGGAAAAAAACACCAAATTCCATCAATAATAACTGGTTGAATACATATGGAACGACCATAAAATAGAATGAAATACAGTCATTTAAAAACACTAAGGCTGTTTTATAGGTGCTAAGATGAAATAATCTTGAAGATATATTGTCATATTTTTAGAAAAGCTACTATATATATTATATATTATATACATAATATATACATAAACAAATATCAAATATTTTGGTCCCCAGAGGCCTCTGTGCTCTTAAAAATTATCAGGTACCCTAATCAAGCATCCTCAGTTGTCATAGAAAATCTTAGAAAACCCAGGAATACACAAGCACACATTTCATTAGCTGTCAAAGTGATGATATAATCACATGTCATGCAGCCTCTGGAAAACTCCACTGTATACTTGTGAAAGAATAAAAGTGAGGTAGGTGAATAATACATTGGTATTATTATGAGAATAGTTTTGATCATAGGGGCTTCCTGGGAGGGTCTTGAGGACCCCTAGGGGTCCATGGATCACACTTTGAGAACCACTTATCTACACATATGTGATTGTATATATGTAGATGAATTCTACATGAATATCCAGAATGGGTAAAAAACTGTCTCCTCTGGAGAAAGGACACTGGGAAGACCAGGGAACCCTGGTGGGAAAAAGATGAACTTTCACTGTATAACTTTTTGTCACTTTTAAATTCTATGCATGTGTTAATGGTTACTTTTTTTTTACAAAGAAATTTAGAGGATATAAAGAAATGAATTGATATGCAAACAGATTTATGAGCTATAGAATTAATCGGAGACATGGGCTGAGATGGATATATATAAATATTTGTCACAGTATTATTTATAACAGTAGAGACTTGGAAAAACCCCACAAGTTCAAAGATAGAGATTGGTTAAACAAATTATGGTACATCTACACATTGTAATTCTATGCAGTCATTAAAAATCATAAATCCCTAGAATGTTCGGTGATATGGTAAAATGCTTACAATATAATGTTAAATTAAAAAAAGTAGTGCAGGATGTAACTTTGCTTGAGCCAAATTGTTGTAATTTAAAACAATACTGGGAGGAAATACACCCAAATTTTGAGTCATTATTTTTGAGTGGTGAGACTATGGGTTATTTAAACTTCTGAATTTCCCACATTTCCTATAATTAATGTGTATCACTTTTATAAACAGAAAGAAAATGCTATAAAAGAAAGAAATGGAAAGGATTCATTCCCAGGACTGTGGAGGGATGCGTAGCTTCTCTTGTAGTGCTGATAGGACGGTGAAGTATTTCTGAGGGGTACCTTGCCTGTGGCTGCTAGATGAACTGTGCCTTAGTGGATGTATTCCATCTTGGTGGATGTTTGGGCACATGCAGCACCAACTCTGAAGGGTTGGCCTGCAAGGGCATGGCTTAGCTGGGGAAGCAGGTAAAAGGGGAGACAGAGGAACCAAATGAATTAGAAGGGGTGGTATAATTGTAACTTGCACAACAAATTAATCCAAAACTTAGCAACCTAAAATAACAATAAATATTATCATCTCACAGGTTCATGTGAGTCAAGGTTTGACTTAGCTAAGTGGTTCTGGCTCTGAGTCTCTTATGAGGTTACAGGCAAGATAGCAGCTGAGGCCACAGGCATCTGAAGGCTTGACTAAGGCTGCAGGATCCACTTCTTCACATGCCTGGAATGTGAGGGCTGGCTGTTGGCAGGAATCTTTTGTCCCTTGCCACATGGACCTCTCCATATGGCTCTTGAATATCTGTACAACATGGAATCTGGCTTCTTCCAGAGCAAGTCCTCCAAGAAAGCCACAATGTCTCTTATGACCGAACTTAGAAGTCCTACAGTATCATTTTTGCATATCCCATTGGTGACACTGGTCAGCCCTATTTAGTGTGGGAGGGCAATGCACAAGGGTGCAAATATAAGGAGATGGGACAGCCTTTGAGGCTGGTTACCACTGGTGGACACTTGCTGTTCAAAGTAATGAGCAAGCCCCTCAGTCTTGGCTAACTTCCCATGGCCAAGTATCCTGGATAGGTGGGAGGTTTGAGGGTCTCTTTTGCAGAATAGGAACTGATTAGCTGGGCCATCCTGAGGCTGCCAAGTCACCAGGAGCCTTTAGGCAGGGTTTGGAAGAACTTGGAAAGGGAAAGGAGGTACAAACAAGCAATTATGCATGTAATTAGATAGCTCTCCCTGTTTACAGGACTGCTTTCAAGTTATGGGGGCCTAGGTATTGGTTACTGGTGCCTAGGTATTGGTTATTGGTGTTATAAACTTGCATCCTGGGTGCTTTGGATCAGCATGATGTAACTTTATTTTCTATAGAGTCTAGATATATCTGCAGAATATGAACATTGCAATATCCAAATTGCCTGCTGTATGTGGAAACCTGCTGTAGATAGAGGTCATATCAGATCACATGTTTACATTTGTGGCTTTGAAAATATTATCTTAGGTTGTTCCAGTGCTGGTGAAATCCACCTGGATACTCAGTTCACAGTCAGCACAGAAGTGAAAACAGAGGACTCTGCGGCTTAGTGTTAATGGGATATACCAGGCCAGTCCTGGATAGTAGGGTGAGCAGTGCTGGGGGTCAGTGCTCCCGGGAGGCTTAGAGAACAGTATCTACATAGAACCTGGGCAGGGAGTCAGTGCCAGGAAGGACTAGCGAGAGGGGAAGGGCAAGCATCCCACCTTGTTTTAGTTGGGTTTGCCAGGAGCAAAGCCCATTCCAAATTTGCTCAAAAAGTAAGGTGTTTACTGTAAGGCCACAGATCTGATGGAAACCATCAGTCCTGAAGAAAGAGGGCATTCTGGTGCCCCACTAATAACATGACTCAAATGTCAGTTTCACACAGGCTTTGCTTCCTAGTTCAGATTTTGGAGAGGGAAGCTGATTGGCTTAATCTAACCTGGGGATTGACCTCTCTAGAGTCAGATGGTTTGCAAACCATGATAGTCAATGATGCTCCATCTGGGCTGTGGGCTCAATCAGAAAAAGGTGGAAAAGTGGGGAAAGGTGGGAATCCCTACTTCATATCCCTGGGAGAGAGGACTGGGGCATAGCTTGGTCACCGCAGGACTGGCAATGGGGAAGCCAAACAGAAAGCAGACTTCAGAGAAAGGGTATTGCCTAGAAGGAAGGTCCTGCAAGAACAGGGCTAAGTACAGCCCTTTAAGAAATTAGAGGTAAGGTGGGGCTTGGTCACAGGAAGAAGGGGGAAAAAAGCATTTATTTGAAATAGGATTCAAAGTGAGAGGGGGATTATCATGAATGTCAATTGATGCTGAGCCTTCTGATCTTAATTCTTCCTAGGTAGAACCATGATCACTGAACTGGGTAGAGCTTAGTCTAAGGGATTCAGTCAGCCCTGGATCTGGATAAGAAAGGAAGGCAGGGATACAGGCCCAGGCAGGACAATGTAGATGTGAAATGATGGATCAGATCATCCAGTGGGAATTGTTATTGTGATCATTCAGTTAGATGTAACTCATTGCTCAGAGATTGACTTGCCTACGGTCCATTTGATCTATCACATAGATGTGACTAAGCTCTAAGATACCAAGGTCTTCTTGATGCCACTAAAAGTCACAGGCCAGAGCACTAACCTGTGTTGGCTAAAAATCAGAAAGAACTGACTGCATTGGTTTGGAGCTCTTTAAAAGGCTTTTCAAGAAGACCATATTGATAAACCAAGTTACCCTTCAAATTTTATTTTCAACTTCCTTGGCCAAAAAGGATGCTTAAAGATGAGAAAATATTAGGATAGCAGCAGGTGATCAGACCAACACATGTTAGTTACAGTAATATCTCACACCCTTTCTCCCTAATGTGCCGTGCTTCAGCAACCACGGGGATTGAAGTACATAGTAGTGAACTGTTTGCTTTCATCTCTCTTGTTCTCACTCCTCTCTTCAGTAAATGTGAGATTGTTTATTGTTTCCAGGAGAGAGCTGTTACTCTCGGGTGGTTGAGAGGGGCGTTTTCTGTGGCCTTGCATATCATGCCTTGGGATGGAGAATACCAGGCTGAGCTCTTTCATTGTTTCTGCAATGACATATGTACAGACTGAGAGACTGTGCTCTCTGAATGGCAGCGGGGCTACCCAGTTGGCTGTGGATCCCCAGGGAATTAAGTGATCTTTTCCCCGCCTTCTGCATAACTCCAGTCCTCTAGACCCATCCTGGTTTAAATCAAATAATGCAGCACCTGCAGGTTTTTTCCTTCTTCCAATAAGGCTTCCTTCTTTTCCTTTTTCCAATAAGGCTGTTTTCTAGATATTTCTGACTTTCTATCTTATGGAGTCTCTCATGATAGGGTAGAACCATATGGATATTTCCAGCCACAGGTGTGAGTTCCATTTCCACGTTGGAGTATTTTAGTTGTTGGTGAAGGACCCTACAAGCTCACAATAGTGATGGCTCCATCAGCCTGGATCCCTAAATGATTATGATGATCAGAGCCCTCTGCTTACCTGAAACGGACATAAATGAGAGGGATAGATTTCATTATTTTTAAGTTACTGAGAGTCTTGATTGTTGTTATAACATAACCTGGACACCCTGACTGATATACCTTATTCATGAAAGCCAATGTTATTATTATTTGTCGTACAAAACTATTAAAAGTCATCTGTAAAGAGAAACAAAACGACTCCCAATTCTTCCACCCCATACGTCTATTTTTCAATGTTTTCCTTCAGTTTTTTTTGTATTTGTGATTTTTGCTTATATGTAGCATAGGCATAAATTCAATTTTGTATTTTGGGTTTTTTAAATTTAATCTTATCATGGCTTCATGATGGTAGGAGCCCTGACTGTTTTATTTACCACAATCTCTCTCCTTAGCACCTCATGTAAAACCAAGCACACAGTAGGTACTTAATAAATGATAGTTAAATTAATAACTTTACTTTCCTCTTAGCATGAAGATCATTAGAAAATACCTTATGACACTGCTGATTCATATTCCATATGTTTATTTAAATATATGCATATCCATGAGAATAGTGTTGTTTTACAATTACATAAATGGTGTTATGCTGTAAAAAAAAAAAAAAAAAAAAAAAAGAAAATACCTTATGTATGACTGGTCAGCAATCGCAGGCTATAGATTCAAAGCTCAGGTTTGTCTAGTGGCAGAGACATTTTTTAAAAGAAGTTTTGGTTTTATTTTCACTTTTCTCTGGCTAGCATTCGGTCCAAGCTCTTTCCCTGGTTCCCCTGAAAGTTCATAGCCTCCTTCTAGTACTTGTCAACTCTGGTTCCCAGTCTTGGGTGAGACCTTTTGGCCACTTGGAGAATCTCACACAGAATTTCAGAACAGATGTGTGTCTTAAAGATGATACTTGGTCCTTCTTCTAATTTGATACTTGAGCCCAGAGAAAGCAAGGGTTTTCCTAAGGTCATAGAGCCTCTCAAGCAAGGCTTTAATCGAAAGCCAGTTTCCTGAACACAAATCCAGAGTTCCTTTGAATGTTTCTTCTGGGTCCCAATTCCTGTTCTTGGGCCAGGGTAAGCTCTTCCAATTGTGGGTTCCCAAATATCTTAGCCCAGAGTATCTAGTAAGGCCTAGTTTCAGCTTGACTTCCTGATTTTGCTTTTGCCTTTTTTCTCCTTCTCCTTCTTATTTCTCCTGCTCCTCTTCCTGTTTTCCTCCTTTTGCTCCCTCCTATTCCTCCTCCGCCGCCGCCGCCTCCTCCTCCTCCTCCTCCTCCTCCTCCTCGACCAACTAGATGCCTGACTTAGTTAACCCTGTAGGTCTCAGTCAGGTTTTGCAATTGTGAGATGTGTTTTGCCTTAAGTCACACTGCTTGGATTTGAGATACGTTTTTATCACTGCTTCTCTTATAGAGAATTCAAACCCCTCCCTGAGGTGTTTACTTCTCTGTTTTCAGAAATTGGGAGTTTACTGAAGAGGGTCTCAGTGCTCTCACTGTGCAACTTGGGCCTTTCCTCTCTTGCTACATGGACTACTCACTTTTCTCTCTCTCCACCTTATATACTCAAGTCAATGGCAAGGTGACTCACAACAGCTCACCTCATTAACTGTCTTCAGAGCTTCCAGTATCCCCTATCTACCCCCCTCCTCACTAACCCCACTCCCTGCTTCTCTCTTTTTCAGTTGGGCTTTTAGTTTCTTTCTCCGTTCACCTCTGCCCACCTCAATCTATTCTATCCCACTCCATTTTCCCTCTTGTAAGATTGCCCAGGATTTCAAGCCATGGACTTCTTTGTCTGATACCAAAGTTCAACTCCTTTAACAAATCTTGTTCCCTGTGTAGTCTTCTTGGGAAGTCACTCTCTCTGAGCTTCCATTTGTGATCTGTAGAAAAGAGATACTATTACTTCCCCTCATAGTTTACTGTGAATCTTAAATGAGATAAAGCATGGGAATTATTTTGAAATATGCTGGCCGAAAATAAGTGTGTGAGACATGTTAGCTATCACTCTTGCTCATGCTTTTTATCCCTGTCTGTATTTCCCCTACTTGCTCTTAACTGCACTTTCTCATCTCCCTTCCTTTAGGTGGCAGTGATATAGGGTGGAGGTGTCAACATTATAGCTGTAGGCATGAGGAAAAGGCCTAATTTGTTCCAGAGGGATGTGTAAATTTTGGAGAAAAAGAATCATTGGTTGGAATTCCATTGCTGTTATTTACTTGCTATCTGACCTTGGGCAAGTTATTTTGCCTCTCTGATCCTTAACTGTTTTGTCTCTGTAATGGAAATAATAATATGTATCTTTCTCCAAAAGCCCACTGTATGATGTGACAGACACATGCGTGCATGCACACACACGCACTCACATTCCTACAGGTGCATGCATATAGTGACTAATGAACTATCAATATTCACTCCTGCCTCCTTTTTAAAATTAACAAAAAGTGGGGGGTGGCACCTGGGTGGCTCAGTCAGTTAAGCATCCGACTTCAGCTCAGGTCATGATCTCACAGTTTGTGGGTTCTAGCCCTGCGTCGGGCTCTGTGCTGACAGTTCAGAGCCTGGAACCTGCTTCGTATTCTGTGTCTCCCTCCGTCTCTGTCCCTGCCCTGCTCACACTCTGTCTCTCAAAAATAAATAAACATTAAAAATTTTTATTAAAAAAATTAAGGGAATAACAGTTTTGAGATTTGGTGTGATTTAATGTACAGGGAGAAGCACTTTTTCTTCTTCAGGGGAAATTTGATAGAATTTATAAAAATATGAGAATTAATTGAGCCCTGCATCCATTGGGTGCAAAGGCAGTGGTCCCAGACTGACAACTGATGTTATCTGGGAGGTTAAACCCTGGCGCTCTACTGAAGTTTCAAGTCTCTGCAGCCCCCTAGTGGCCACTGATTGTAGCAGAAGATTCATAGTTCTCTACAAATTACTCCAGTCAATTTGACTTTGGACAAGAATTATGTAGAGAATAAGGAATGGAGTGGGGGAGTGAAAGGACCTACATTTGAGTCTTTTAAACATTTCAAATAGAAAATTATTCTTCTATCAGTGTGCACACCAGTGAAAGCTGATGAAAATGAAAACATATATGGTCACATACTAGGAAAGTATCAACCAACATATCCTTTCCAAATATTAGCTTCCATGCCCTTTCCTTCCTCTTCTCTTTCTCTTTCTCCCTCCCTCCCTCCCTCCCTCCCTCCCTCCCACCAAGGTACAAGCATCCATTCTAGTCCTTGGGCCAAATCATTCTTTGCCCTTAAACTTTTAAAGTCAGTGTACCCAGTTTGAGTTCCAGGGAGAAGCCAGTTACCTTGTTAAATTAAGTGAGTTACCACACATGGAGCAGGAAGCAAATTATTCCAAGGATCAATTTTCTTTTGTCATTAGGTCTTTCAGTTGCCAAAGGCAATGCCACAGGCTCTAAGGAACCCAGCCTGTGAGAGCAGAGGCCCTGTTTGGCTACCACCTCCTGTGAGTTAGTGGACACATTACTGCAGCACTCTGCAGCTCAGCGAGGGAGATTCAACTCCACTCTATGCTCTGATTCTATGAGGAAGCTTCTCTGCTGTCAGGCTATGAGCTCCTCAAGAGAGGATCTTGCCTTATGTTTTGCTCTGACAGCACAAGGCATGACAATCAACCTTTGAGAAGAAGGAATGGAGGGATTTGTGTGAACTGAAGACTATAGTTCTGTCTCTGGTTCTAGTGAACCACTTGTTATAAATACAGCTATTCTCTGAGTTCTGTATTGGAAACTCTGGAGAGATAAAGGGAAAAAGATACTAGAGGTACAGTCCTTCACAGATGAATAAAAAATGTTCTTTGGTTCTGAACTCTTGCTCCCAAGGCTATGAGCAAGTATTCAGTCATTATTCCTTCCAGCTAAGTCACCCTTCAGATCTTCTTGGCCTGTTATTCATGGAGAGATAGGTAAAGCCGCATGAATAAGAGTACAAGAGTGAGGGCCTGGGACGCACGTATGACTATGTGACCAAAGGAAAATCAATTACCATCTCTTCGACTCCGTTTTCTGATCTCTAAAGCTGAAATTTAAAATATTTACCATGCAGAGACGAAAGGAGGTGACACATGTTCAAGCACCGTTTTGAGAAAACACAGGGTAACTGACAAGTCTGAAATGTATTTGCTGTAGCTGAAGAACTCTTAAGCGATCACCGTTACTCTCTACCTCCACGCTGCTAACTTTTCTCATATCGATGGCAGAACTGTCAGGTTCCCAGGAATGCGTTTAAATAATGGAAGGGTCACAGAAGATTCTGTCTCGGGGCCTATTACAAGCTGCTCTCCGTTTTGGCAATGTCGTGCTGCCCCTCCTCCCACTCCTTTACCCCTCGCCTCCAGTTTTATTCCGGAACCAGCTTTTCTGAAGTCGGACCCGTTTTAATCTTTTAAATGCATAATTAGGGAGAGTGCTTGATTGCAAAGGCCTCTTTCAGACCTCCCATTTATCCAAAACGCTCTCCTGTTCACATAACAGAGAAATAGGGCAGGGAATCTGGAGGAAGGGGAGGAAGGAGGGGAGAGTGATGGAGGGAGGGCGAGGCGGGCCCTGCGCTTTTCTCAATGAATGCCGAGGCCTCTGCAGATTTGCATAGAGGCCTGTCTCGCCACGCCATTGGTTGGCGGGTGCGAGCGGGGCGGGGCAGGCCTGCGTGAGCCTGGCAGCAGCGCGGAGTTGGCCGTTCAAGCTCCGCCCCCGCCCCGGTCCCGCCCCCTCCCGGCGCGAGCTTGCGCCTCAGCCAGCTGCAAGTGGCGGGCGCCCAGGCAGATGCGATCCAGCGACTCCGGGGGCGGCAGCGGAGGTAGCAGCTGGCACATCCTGTCGCCGCTGTCCGGAGGGTCGCGCAGCACTGAAGCTCCTTCCGGCCGCCCTCTGCCCAGCCAACTGAAGCCAAGGGGGCTGCCGATGGGTGAGGAGGGGGCAGCAAGATTTCGGGCTCTTTTGCACAGAATGCTTTCACTCGGCTGCTGCCGCCGGGGCCGCTTCGGTGCCTGAGAACTCTGAGCAGACGAAACGCGGGAGGAGAGCAAGGACGCTGCAAACTTGCGCCGCGGCGCCCTGAGCCTCCGCTTCACATCGCGGGGGCTTGATTCAAGCCCAGAAGTTCAGCGGGCAGTGCAATCTGCAGACTTTCCGCTGCGGAGGGTTGCAGGAGGGTGCCCGACAAAGCAACCCCTGCCCCCGGTTTTTCCCTACAGTGAGGAAGAGGAGCTCAGAAGCTCAAAGAAGCGCTGGGGAAGGGGCTAGAACAGCAGAACGCTCCGAACCATCGTTCCCAGCTGGAAAGTTGCGGAGTATTGGAGGCTGCTGGAGAGCGCGGACAGACCACAGCTCAAGCCTCGGAGGGCAGGAGAGGACTCCATCGCCACCTCCCTTCAACCATAGTAGTTTCTCTTGTTCCGGAGCGCAGTAAGCTACAGACGGGGGCGCGGCACGAGTCGTGGCGCGCCAGAGGCACAGGGTCCCAGCTGCTGAGCCCGAGGTGCTCAGGGTCTCTTGACACACCCCTGAGCCTCCAGCCCCATTTTATTGAGACTCCCGCTTGCCTCCTTGCAGTTGGAGGGAAGCTAGAGAATCAAGTGGACGCCTAATCCCCCAGATATCAGGTGGAAGGAACTGTTCAGGACCAAGGACTATTCGGAGCCCCTTTTCATTTGAGGGGAAGTGAAGGGCGAGGCTGGATCCCAGAGAGTCGGGAGACTAGTATAAACAACTCTTCTCTGGCGGGATGGGAGCCTTAGGGCTCCTAGGGCTGCTGCTACTGCTGCTTTCAGCGGCAGCCTTGGGCTCCGGAACCGGAACCGGGACCGGGACTGGCACCGGCCATCTCGTCGGCTCACCCGCCGTGGGGCCAGCTCTGCAGCCTCGGGAGCCGCTCAGCTACTCACGTCTGCAGAGGAAGAGCCTGGCGGTGGACTTTGTGGTGCCTTCGCTCTTCCGTGTCTATGCTCGGGACCTGCTGCTGCCGCCTTCGTCCTTCTTGGAGCCGAGGGCCAGACGGCCTGAGGCACGCGGCTCCTTGGCTCTCGACTGCGCCCCACTACTTAGGCTGGTAGGGCAACCGCCCGGGGTCTCCTGGACGGAAGGCTCCAGCTCGCCAGCCCCTGCCCAGGCACGGACGCTGACCAGGGTGCTGAAGGGCGGCTCGGTTCGCAAGCTCCGGCGCGCCAAGCAGCTGGTACTGGAGCTGGGAGAGGAGGCGATCCTTGAGGGCTGTGTCGGACCCCCAGAGGAGGTGATTGCAGGACTGCTCCAGTTCAACCTCAGCGAGCTGTTCAGCTGGTGGATTCACCACGGCGAAGGGCGGTTGAGGATCCGCCTGATGCCAGAGAAGAAGGCTTCGGAAGTGGGCAGAGAGGGAAGGCTGTCCGCGGCGATCCGTGCCTCCCAGCCCCGTCTTCTCTTCCAGATCTTGGGGATCGGTGAGCAGCTCCCGCCTGAAAGTGTCGGGATTTGTATTTTTAGGCACATCAATTTGCAACCACTGTCAACTAATCCCTATTTTCAAAACCCCAGCCTCTGGTTCTTAGGTCTTTCCTCCTTTTGTAAACCTCCTCCCACAGTTAGACCATAAAGTACGGTTTTATGTTCTTGCTGAAAAGAGTCACTTCCCAGGGTTTTCCTTCCTCTCCAGTAACCAAGTTGGAAGAAAAGTTTTCTCTCTTGGCAGAATGCTTCTTCTTTCTACCGACTTACACCAGGTCCCAGCCAAAATTGGGTGCACTTTGAACAGGGGACCCCTGGGACAGTTGAAATGTCCTTATTACTTCTACGTTCCAAGCTTAGTTCTAGATGTCATGACTGTTGCCATCTTCCCTTTCCCTTGTTCCTCTTCCTGGCCACCGTAGATGTGGGTAGTGTGGTGCACTTGCTTGGAGAATGTAGAACTCTTCTTTATATGGTTGAATCTCCCCTAGCTGTTCTCATCAAATGTTGACTTATGTATGGATTGCCTCTTCTTCATTAATTTAGTCTGCTCCCTCTCTCCAACCCCAGTCTGCTATCCACTCTCAGACTCTTTTTTTCCCCCCTCTCAGATGTTGTTGGAAGAGCCCCAGAGGAACTAAGAAATACGGGACAGGAGGGAGGTGTGAAGAGAGGGAGCAGAGTTGTTAGGATTCTCTCCCATTGGGAGAGTCACTGTGAAGCCAGAAGAGACAATAGTTCTTCTCTTGCCCCCCCCCCCCCCAACCTTCCCTCTAATTCTTAGCTTGAATGTCTGTAGCAGCAACTCTGGATGACAGTCTCTGGCAAGCCTGTTTCACTGCAGATCTCTCTGCTAGAGATTCCTGAAATAAGGTTTCTGTTTCATTTACTCTCATTTTCTTCTCATATTCACTGAGTTAGGGGTGTGTGTGCAGGCACTTACTTCTAACTCTTCCCATAGTATTCTTTGACTGGAAAACCAGGTGGTTTTGAATGGATGTTTCTCTCGTAATACCACTGGGAAAAGGCTCAGTGAATAAAATATACAATGTAAATGAATGAGAAGACACAGAAAAGAAATCATGCCTTTTTAAAAGCCTACACTAATTCCATTGAGCAAACCCAGCATCTTTTCTATCATTCTCATCATCAGAAATAAATGAAATTTTTATGCTCCACTGGTTACTAATGACTAGTATTAATTGGATGGAAAGCACTGAAAAGAGCCCACTGTAGAGCTCCAAGTACCTACCATGCTTGTCCCAGCACACACATATCCTCCCACACATGCCCAGTACTGTCACATAGCAGGGATATCTAGAAGCTGAGGTTCTTCCCTCCTTGCACAAAAAACATACTTGTATGTGGTTCCCAAGGAAAACAGAATCTGGATGCATATTTCAGCATTAGCATTGGTATCCTTGGCACCTAAAATGACCCCTTTGTGTTCAATGTCAGAATTCATATTAACAGGCAGAATTTGTAGTAAGAAGCAGGGTTTGATGAGTTTGATAGAGCCTCCTGTGAACTGAGATAGGAGACCAATACTGTTGTCTCTCCACAGATACTTTTGTGGAGAACAGCTGTGCTTTAATGTCATCATGGCTTCTGTGGTTTATACATGCAACATTCTCTTTTAGCGCCTGATGTATTTGTAATGGATATAAGAATGACTTCTCTGGGAATGTGGATTGTCTTCTACTTTCATGTCTGTGAACATCTCTGGAGCTTTCCTATCACCTCTTGTTAAATGACCATAGGCCCAACAGTCTAGATCAGCTATTGTGAGATGTTGATGACAGACAAAAGGGGTCCTTTCTGCAGCCCTGAACTTGCCTACTATAAACAGGCAGGTAGCATGAACTTATCAGTGGGTGTTTCTGAAGAGTCACAGGCTTAATGCATGTGGAGCATATATTCCAGTCAAGCCTCTGGTAAGGAGTTGAAGCCACTGTGTAGGGGAGTTTCATGTCGAGAGGAGTGTGCTTCAAGAACTGCTTTGCTACTGACAGCAGGGAGTCTCTGTGAGCGTCCCAAGTCCTCCCTTAGCATCACAGTCCATTTGGCAGTTGGACCAAGGCCTTATGCATCGTTTGACACATCTAGCAATGCTGTTTTCAGAAAGAGCCAGGATTCTGTCATTAAAAGGCTAGAAATTTTGGCCAAGCATTTTTCAGCAGCATTGGGATCAAATGATTATTGATGGGATCAAATAAGACACTAAGTGTAACTGGATGAGCTCCCCATGACCTCCAGAGAGACAGACAGCTTATTGAAAAGCATTTCAGGCCTTGTGGTGATCACACTTGGAACAGGCTGGGCTCTTCTGCTCTGAGGCATATGCTGTTTTCAGTTAGGCAGCTGGCCATGCCGGACTAGCCTCTTGCCTTCCCACTGCCTCCCCAGCCTCATTCAGATATGGTTTCCACTGCAGACCTCCCCTTGGAGGGAGTGGACACACCCTGTTCTATCATGTTTCATGTTTGAGGCAACATATATCATGGTGTTTCCATTCGTTTTCTTGTATGAAAATTCAAGCTTAGGTTCTCACACTTGGATTAATTTTACTATTTATTATGTTTGAGGAAATGGATTTATTCCTTTTTATGGGCTCTGTTTTGTAGAAAAGGCATTTAACTCTTCTGTGACATAAGATATTCAAGCATACAAAGGGAAAATAGGTACAACTCAGCTTATTTCTCCCTGTTTCTGCCCAAATGCCTGGTGGTCTGGTCTAGAGGGGCACAAGCATGCTGATGGGGCTGTGAGGAGGGAAGAGAGTGGTGGGTGGCCTGCAGCAACCCATTTGTCTCAGACTGAAGATAGCTTCCTGAATCTGAACAGGACCATGACTAGGGATGTGATAGAAATGGAAAAGCCCCCAGTCAGCATGAAGCAAAAACTCTGTTCCTTGTAGTTTGGGACATCTGAGAGGACAAAAGGATAGCTGAGAGGCCTTAGAATGCATGACACGCAAATGTGTTTTCTTTGTGCGTTGCTTTGCTTTGAATTCATAAATGGGATCAATATTTCGAAGTCTGAAGCAGCTCCCCACAGCACTCATTCATGGAGAAGAGCGTAGAAAGGCCATTGCTGAGACTGTATGAATTTTGGTCTACCATTCTGGGACAGTCCAAACCTCAGAAAAGATGTCTGCCTGGAGGCAGTCACATTGCTCAGAGCCCCACTTTGTAACCTGTTTTTTGGATGTTTTGATGTCTTGCTTCTGCCTTCCCCCAGGCAGAGGCCTAGAGGATATTGACTTGTGGGCTAGGAGGGCTTGTTTCCCTATAAGCAGCCCCCTTCTCACTCCAGGAAAGGGGATAGGCAACTGGGGATTTTACATGTGCTATGGAGAGACCTGAGAAATTTAAAGTAGATGTATGCAATGCAATACACCTGACCCTTGACCTCACATATCTGTCACCGCCTTCCTATTTCATTTCTGGAGAGGGCAAAGAGAGCCAAGGAAGATAGAGAGGAAATTGGAGCTCTCAGAAGGAATATCAGTTATTTGAGGTGAATTTGGGGAGTTGGAACTAGTCCAGAGAAGACCAGAGAGCTGATTTAAGAGTTGAGGGGACCAATTCATGGTGAAAGATGAAAAGAATTAAATATATATGGCTGAGGGAAGTGGCGATGAAGGGAAAGCCCTGGTAACAATCTACAAATCTCTGAAGAGGGAGAGGAGTTATATAGTGTCACCCAAAGAAGTAATAGGATGCAACTTGCAGAAGGAAACTTCAGGGTGGATATCAGGGAAACCTTATTTTCTGAACTTGATATTCCTCTGACTTTGGAATGGAATTCCAGAGTAGCACAGAGTAAGGTGAGATGTGGGTCAGATAAGCCACAGCATTCATTATTAATCAGTTTTATATTTGGAAATGTTGAGAAGCCACAACAGGCAGGAGAGCTGGGATGGGGAACAAAAGCAGGAATCAGGATCTTTCAGGATTCAACTCTTGAGACACTTTGGGTCTGGATGTTTCCAGGAGGAAAAGATAAGAATTGCATGTGTATCTTTGAAATTGGATGGGATGTGCTTACAAGGAGACTGTTAGAGAAGAAAATCTTTTGAAAGTACTGGGTTTGTTTTTCTCTGCCCCCAGATTGGCACAGAGTATTTCTGTGGGGTGTTGTGTGTCTATCCATGAGGGAGGAGCCACACCCATAGAACATTATTCATCTAAGATGCATCTCTAGTGTGTGTGTCATCAAGCCATTGGGCAGGGCAGAAGGTACGTGGGTCTTGAGAAGATGAGATCACGTCTAGATTTGGTGGGCTCCTACTGGCTACTTGAAACCCCTTTGCAATGCTGAGAATATATATACACAGCTATTAGAAAGATGAAGTTCATCTAAATCCATTTGATCTTTCCACAAATTTACAAAAGAAAAAGAAGAAAAGCCCATGAGGGATTTGTGTGCATGGTGTGGGAAGACAGTGTTATCATTAATAAAAATGAAAGCTTTTATAAGGAAGTTTGTCTTCTGAAAGACAAGGACGACTGGCCTCCAGAAGGGAGAGGAAGAGAGGAAACTTCTGTTTCAGCAGAACTTGAAGTCCCCTGCCATTCTTAGGATTACTACTTGATAACCTCATTTTGTGGAAATTTGCCTAGCCCTTTCTTTATAATCATTATTAATGTCCTGTTACAGTTGTATGGGACTTTATAATTTATAAAGAACTTTCAAATTTAATATATTTTTTTCAATCTTACAGTAGGCAGGGCAAGTATTTGTTTTATTTTGTAAATGCAGTAACTGGAATCCAGCTACTTGATAACACTTTTTCAAGGTGAAAAATGTTAGACCTAGAAACTTTCACTTATGCATTGAGAGGTTATGAGATGCTAGATGCCGTGCTAGGTACTGACTAGGACTATAGATCTTTTTGCCTTCAAATTAGGGCTCTTTCTACTAAAGGAATCATCCCAAAATGCAGATTATGTAACCATGTAAATGAAACCATGTAAATAGATGAAAAACTTTACATTATCCTTGTCAGAAGGCCATGCAACAAAGATTTGGTGTTCAATAACCATGACTTGAAAAGTTCCTTAAAACATTTGAAGTCCAGTTTCATCATTAGTAAAATAGGGATAGTTCCTATCTCAAAATGCTGCCATGGAGATTAAATTAGAAGACATGTATAAATCTGTAGCCCAATGCCTGACATAATAAAGTGTTCCATCATTATAAACCATATGGTTTTTTTCTAGAAGCAGCAACACCCCAGTGTCTGGTTGTGCATTTTAGTTTATTTGAATGATGCCATCTGGAGTTGTGCAGTCCTGATGTGTGGTCACATCTGGTGACCCTGGCGGTGGTAGTTGTAATACTGTGGGTTCCCATGCAACTAGCTTCTAATTCCTGGGCTAAGAAGTGAGATCTAGTGGAAATGGGGAGAGTGACCATGGTGATAGTTTCTATTGGCTTCCCCAGAAATGTGAATGAGGAGAATTGAGGTGTGGTATTTACTTCATTTCTATCAACTAGTGTCCTCCAAGGTCTTTTGACCTTGGATTCAGTCCAAAGATTCAAGCAGAGTATTCACAATCCAATTATTTTTTCCCCTACACGAAGAAAGCAAGCCTTAACTTTATGAAAGTATGAAATCTAATAATGGAGAAGAACAAGATAGAGACATTACAGAGCAGTAGTTTTCAGATGGTGGATCTTTCTTAACTGAGGGCAGTATGTGCAGTTCAGGCCCGTCCATGCCCACAGAGGTGCTGGGCTACTAGCCTCTGGTAATTTCTTTGTTATAATTAGCTGGAGCTTGCCTTTTCCTTGTCAAGTGGGAATGCAGGAGAAGGTTGGAGGGTACCAACTAGTTGGTGGACATGAGCCCATTAAGAGCAGTTAAACCTTTGAGATTCCATGGAGACACATGGCTGAGGGAGGAGGCCACCTCAGAAAGTGCCTCAACCTAAAAGAGGCTGTCAAGTATCCATGCAGCATTTTACAGGTAGTGTTTTTTATGAGCCATGGCTGAGCCATTGCTTTCCTAAGATGCACAAGGACATTATTTCTGCTTGGGAGTAGAAGGAGAATAGGACATGTTTGTGAGGATGGTTATAGGTCCAGGGGTTATGTGACGAGACGTGTGAATAAAGTTACCAAGGAACCCTAGGGGTGTCTTCTTTCTTAGAACCATTGTGTTGTTCTCCAATCTAGGATGTGGCCAGTTTTTCTTAACCTAGTGATGACCTGGCCTTTTTCACACAGGTCAAAGTGTAAGGAAGGAGCAGTTTAAAAGAGAGTATTGGCCTGGTGGGAAGGTGGGGAGGAGATGGGGGACATCTTAGCACTTTGTTGGTGAGTCACATTTCTCAGAACAACTTTTGTTTCTTCAGATGAGCTTGGGTCCTTTCCCAGGAAAATTGTCTCAGGTTCACTTGGTGAACATAGACATTCTAGAATGTGGGAAGTGCCAGAACTGGGCAGAAGGAGAGCTCCATTGGGGCATATTCACCCAACTACTTGGTTAATTAAGAGTCTTTAGTTCTTGAACCTTACTTTTGTGGTTATGTAACAACAGGTGCATGGAGAGGTAGGTAGTCAGAATTCCCTGAAGTAAGGAAAAGGCTAAAGGGAAGATCTGAAAACAAAAATAAAAATAAAGAAAATCTAGGCAAGCTTGTAGGAAATCATGCAACTAGCCAGAGGAAATCAGAGGGAAATTTAAACCATTGACCATGTTTTTCTTTTTCCCTTATTTATCTTTTATTGAGTTTCCATTGGGACATGGTTTCTGAGGGTGGGTGTGGGCAGGTCTCCTTTATAGATCCTTTCCACATTCTCAGCCCAAGTAATTAAAGTCAATGTTCTGTGGTGGAGAGAATGCTAGATTAGGAGCTAGAAGACTTGGATTCCATTATGATATTAACCTTATATTAGTTTTGACATCTTGTGCAACTTCCCTAAACTTGTTGAACCTCTGGGTCTTTTTTCCTAAACGAGAAAATACAGAACGTGTCTTGGCTTACCTCATGGAGTCTCTGAACATTTTGTAAAATAACCTATGTAGAAGATTCTCGTCTGGATTATTCAGAAATAAATATATAAGGCAGTAGAAAAATAACAATACAAGATCATAAAAAGTGCTGAGATTCTATTTCATTGATTCATACTTTTAACCGACCTTTGACATTAAGAGCAGTAGTACTAGGTTCTAGATTTTGAGGCAAGCATTGGCCTTCGTTTAACAGCTCAGCAGCCCTGGAAAGGAGTTATGTGGCCCCTTCCCATGGTTTCTCGAAATGAGGTCCTTTCATTGAAGTAATTTTGCCCACTTCCAGAATTTTCTGGAAATGAATCTTCAGTTGTGGGACATAAGAACTTACATATTAACATCAGAAAATTATTATTTTTTAAATTGAGCGATGACAAATGCAGTTAAGTATATTGAATGTATTAATCTTGTGTACAGCTTGATTATAATTCTCATCTGCAACATCCATATAATCCGCACCCAGATAAAGATTCAGAACTTTTCCAGCATCTCAGGAAGTTCCTTCCTGCCCTTTTCAGTGTGTATCCACCCCCAACCCAAGGTAACTATCCTTCTGCTTTCTGTGTAATTAGTTAGCTTTGCTTATTTTAGATGAACTTCATGTAGTTGGAATCATGTACTTTTTTGTATCTGGCTTCTTTTACTCAATATTATTTCTGTGCAATTTGTCAATGTCTTTTTGTGTACTAACATTCTTTCTTTATATATATATATATATATATATATATATATATATATTTAACATTTATTTATTTTTTGAGAGACAGAGAGAGAGACAGAGTGTGAGTGGGGCAGGGGCAGAGAGAGAGGGAGTCACAGAATCCAAAGCAGGCTACAGGCTCCGAGCTGTCAGCACAGAGCCTGACACAGGGCTCGAACTCGAACCGCGAGATCATGACCTGAGTCAAAGTGGGATGCTTAACTAACTGAGCCACCCAGTCGCCCTTCTTTTTTATCTTTTTATCACCTTGCTGTGCTCCTTTATATGAATATAACACCATTTGTTTATCCATTTTTCTATCAAGGAATTGGATTTGTGGGAAATCAAAACTAGAAGATACTATTCTAAATAATGGGTAGAGTAAGTCATAGATCTGGGATTGAAACCTTGCTCTATCATTTCCTAGCCCAAGGCTATTTATTTTCTTCTCTTTGAACTATAGTTTTTTTATTTGTAAGTAATAATAATACCCATGTCCTAGGGTTGTTGTGAGAATTAAATAGGATAAGGCATGTAGCAGGCCCTGACACACAGATGGTATTTAACAAGTGTTAGTGTTTTCCTCCAGCTCTTGATTACATGCTTTCCCTTGGTGGCCAGAGTGGGTCCTTCAAAAGCTTTCTGAAGTGGGGAAGGGGAGCCTTTTCACAAGTGAGGGAAAAGTAACAATCAAGGACCATTTAAGTTACATGTAATAATTTTTAATAAATGCTGCATAAATAAGCAACATCATTTTAATAAAACACAAATATTTGTTACAGTCTGTTTTAAAATTAACAAAGAAAACAAACTCAATAAATAAATAAATAAATAAATAAATAAATAAATAAAAATGGAATAAAAAACTCTTTGATCTTGTATTCAGATCCATTAAAGACGAGAGGAAATGGTATAGAAGAGACAGAAGATGTACAGAAACCACCACATTTAAGGAAGAGACAGAATGAGAATGACAGAGATAGGGTTGGTGACACAGAGAGGAATGTATAAGGAGAGGTAGTCCAGGGAAACAGAAGGTAGGAATTATTTCTTGGACACAGAGAAGCATGGATGTAGATAAGAGACCAAAAGAGGGACAGAAAGAGAATCAGAGGGCAGAATCAGTGGTGTAGGGAAGGAAGAGAGAGGGAACACTTGATTATTTTTGGCCTGGAAGAGTTCTGTCCTGATACCAAAATCTGTACTGTGAATCTATGGCCAACATTATATGATGATTATTTTTAATTTTATTGGCATATAATTCATATGCAATGAAAAACACCTAGTTTAAATCAGTTTTATTTTTTTGATATATGTATCACCTGTGTGAACCGCCACCCTAATTGGGACATAAAACAATTCTGTCAACCCTCAAAAGAGCCTTCTTGACTTTTTGTAATGACCTCCTGCACTTCCTATTCTAGGCAATTTCTGGTTTGATTTTTATCATAATAGATTCATTTGTCTGTTCTCGAAGTTGGTATAAATGGAATCATATAAGTATATTCTCTTTTGTGTTTGGCTTCATCACTTGGAGTAACACTTTTGTGATTTATTTGTGTTATTACATGTGTTAGTAGTTTTTTTTTATTACTGAATAGTATTCTATCATATAAATATATCACAATTGTTTTAAATCCTTTCATCTGCTGATGGATATTTAGGTTGTTTCCAGTTTGGGGCTCTCATGAATAAAGCTGTTATGAACATTGTGTGTGTAAGCCATTGTGTGGACATAAGTTGTCAGTTCTCTTAAGTTGATTTTGGAATTAATGGATTATATGGTAAATATATGTTTAACTTTATAAGAAATTGAAAAACTATTTTTACAAGTAGTTATACTACTTTATACTCCCACCAGTAATATATGAAAATTCTACTTACTCCACATCCTTCAGAATTCTTGATATTGTCAACTTGTGGTTGTATCTTTCGGTTTTAATGTATACTTTTTTGCGTGTTGGTTTTCTAATATTGTGTAAGATATTAATTAGCTCAAAAATTAGTGATTCAAAATAATAACTCATTTTTTTTTTTTTATAGTTCCTATGAGTTAGGAATAGCTTGACTAGGTGTTTTTTACTTGGATTCTCTCATGAGATAGTAGTCAGATACCAGCCAAAGATGCAGTCAAATTAAATCTTGACTGGGGCTGTAGGATCTACTTACATGGTACCTTGTTCACAAGGCTGGCAAGCTGGTGCTGGCTAGTGGTGGGAAGTCTCATTTCTTCTCCAGGTATTCCTGTCTGTAGTGCTGCTGGACCATCCTTGTAACCTGGTGTCTGGCCTCCCTGAGAGTGAGCATCTATTGAGATCATATGATCTTCTTTTTGGGGGTAAATATTCTGAATCACAGTGTTTGATTTTCAAATGTTGAATTAGCTTTACATTTTTAGGATAAACTGCACATGGTCAAGATGTGTTAACCTTTTTGTGTATCGCTGGGTCTGCTAATATCTCGTTGATGATTTCTGCATCTGTGTTCATGAAGTTTGTTGATCTGTAGTTTTCTTGTCTTTAACAGGCTTTAGGGTCTGGATAAAGCCAGGCTCATAAACATGAGTTGGAAAGTGCTTCCTCTACTATTTTTTCCTAGAGGGGAATTACAATTTTTTTCTTTCTTGAATTTTTGTTTAGTAGAATTTTCCATTGAGGACATCTTGGCCTGGTGTGGTCATTGTTGGAATGGTTTAGATTACTAATTATATTGGGGCGCCTGGGTGGCGCAGTCGGTTAAGCGTCCGACTTCAGCCAGGTCACGATCTCACGGTCCGTGAGTTCGAGCCCCGCGTCAGGCTCTGGGCTGATGGCTCGGAGCCTGGAGCCTGTTTCCGATTCTGTGTCTCCCTCTCTCTCTGCCCCTCCCCCGTTCATGCTATGTCTCTCTCTGTCCCAAAAATAAATTAAAAAACGTTGAAAAAAAAAAAATTAAAAAAAAAAAAAAGATTACTAATTATATTTACTTAATAATAATTGTAGGGTTATTCAGATTATCTGTTTCTTTTTGAATGAATTTAGCAGTTTGTAGCCTTCAGGTAATTGGTTTATTTCATCTAAATTGCTGAATTAATGCAAGTTAAATTGTTCATAATATCCCCTTATTTTTTATGTCTGTAGGGTCAGTAGTGGTGTCCTCTCTTTCATACCTAATATTAGTAATTTACATCATGTCTCTCTTTTCTTTGTGATTATTCTGGCTAGAACCTTACCAATTTTTTTGGTTTTCTTTCAAAAAAACATTTCTTCTAATACTGTTTTTTTTTTTTCTGTTATCTTTATTTCATTTTTATTGATTTTTGCTCTTATTATCTTTCCTTCATTTTGTTTGCCTTGGGTTAAATTGTTCTTTCTGTTTCTAGTTTCTTATGGTGAAAACTTAGATCATGGATTTGAGACCTTTTTTATTTTTCTAATATAAGCATGCAATGCAAAAATTCTCTCTAATAACTGGTTTAGCAACATCATACACATTTCATGATGTTATAATGAAATTTACTTTATATTCAATTAAAATATTAAAGATTTTCCATTTGGTGTTTCTTTTTGACCTATGATTATATATGTGTCTTTTATTTCTGAATATTTGGGGATTTTCCAGATATCTTTCTCTTACTGATTTCTAGTTTAATTCTGATATAGTCTGAGAACATACCTGGTTTGCTTTTTGTTATTTAAAATTTGCTAAGGTTGTTTTATGCTTCAGAATATGGTTTATCTCCCTGAATGTTCCATGTTCCATACTTCAGAAGAACATGTTTTCTGTTGTTGGTTGGTGGAGTGTTCAATTAATGTCAGTTTGGTCAATTTGGTTAATAGAGTTGTTCAAGTCTTTTGTGTCCTCACTTATTTTTTGTCTATTTGCTATTTGCATTACCAATAGAGGACTTCTAAAGTCTCCAAGTTTTGTTTTGTCTATTTTTCCTTTCAGTTCTATCATTTTTTATTTGATGTATTTTCAAGCTCTATTATCAGGTGCCTACACATTTAGAATTGACTTTTTTCTGATGATTTGATTCCTTTATTGTTGTATGTCTTTTTTATCCCTGGTGATACTCATATTTGGACATTTATTTTAATTGATATTAATATAGCCTCTCCATGTGTCTTTTGATTAGTGCTTATGTGATACATCTGTGTCAACATTGTACTTTTAATCTATATCTTTATATTTACAGTGAGTTTCTTACAGAAAACATATGGTTGGATTGTGTGTGTGTGTGTGTGTGTGTGTGTGTGTGTGTGTGTATGTGTTGTCTTTTTGTTTTTTTTTTTAAGTAGGCTTCATGCCCAAAATGGGCTTGAACTCTGACCCTGATTTCAAGAGTCACATGCTCTACCAACTAAGTCAGCCAGGTGCCTCTGATGTTGTGTGATTTTTAAAAATTTAATCTGTTAAGTTTTATCTTTTACTTGGTCTGTTAGGCTACTTGTTTTTAATGTTATAATTGATATGGTTGAATTTAGGCCTACTGTTAAAGTTTTTTTTGTATGTTTTTTGTTTTTCTCTTTTTCCTTTCTTGACATCAGTTGGGGGATGTCAAGAAAGGAATTTTGAGTATTTTTTAGTATTTGAATTAGTTTTTAGTATTTGAATATTTTTTTAGTATTTCAATTTTAATTTACCTATTGTTTTTTGGCCATATCTCTTTGTATTATTACTTCAGTGGTTGCTCTAGAGATTACATATATACGTCATGTATATATACATATGTATGTTGCATTTATATGTCCATATATACATACCTATATATATGTGTGTGTATATATATATATATATATATATATGTATGTATATATATATAAACTTTCATAGTCTACTTTTTTCAGATTTTTACTTGAATTTTAGTTACCATAGTGTAAGATTGATTTCAGGAGTAGAATTTAGTAATTCATCACTTACATATAACACCCAGTGCTTATCCCAACAAGTGCCCTCCTTAATATCCATCACCCATTTGGCCCATCCTCCACCCACTTCCCTCCATCAACCCTTAGTGTGTTCTCCATTGTTTAGAGTCTCTTATGGTCTGCTTCCCTCTCTCTTTTTTTTCCTCCTCGTATGTTCATCTGTTTTGTTCCTTAAATTCCACAGATGAGTAAAATCACATGGTATTTATCTTTCTCTGACTGACTTATTTTGCTTATCATAATGTACTGTAGCACACGTATTGCAAATGGCAAGATTTCATTCTTTTTGATAGCTGATTTTCCATTGTATGTATGTGTATGTATGTGTGTGTATATATACACACACACACAACATCTTTTTGACCCTTTCATCAGTTGATGGACACTTGGGCTCTTTCCATAGTCTGGCTATTATTGATAATGCCGCTATTAACTTTGGGGTACATGTACCCCTTCCAATTTTTAGTTTTGTATCCTTTGGGTAAATACCTAGTACTGTAATTGCTAGGTCATAGGGTAGTTCTATTTTTAACTTCTTGAGGGACCTCTATACTGTTGAGTTGAAGTTTTAGTACTTCATATAAAATATATTGCAACTCTATAGATTCCTTTACCCCTCCCTTTGTTATAGTTGTCATATGTGTTATATGTACATAATTAAAAGCTCTGCTAGATTATATATATATGTATTAAACATATATGTATATATGTATATAAATGTATATGTATTTATATATGTATATGTGTGTATGAATACATGTGTAAGTACATATATACACATGAATGTATAAACATGTGTATATATATGTATCAATAGGTATATAAATATATATGTATGTTTATATATGTACATATACACACACATATATTAAAGCTATATGTATAGCTTTTAACAGTTATACATATCTTAAATAACTTAAAAGGAAAAAATTAGTCCTTTATATTTACCCAGGTACATACCATTTTTCTTGCCCTTCCTTTTTTACTGAAGTTTTAATTTCCCTATTTTATTTTTCTCCTTCAACCTAAAAAACTTCCTTTTTCATTTCTTTTAGAGTGGTTCTGCTGTTAACAAATTTGCTTAGTTTTCCTTTATCTGAGAATGTCCTTATTTCACCTTTGTTTCTGAATTGTGTGTTGACAAGTCTTTTCTTCTTATACTTTAAGAATGCTGTTCCTCTGTCCTTCATAGTTTCTGATAAGCATTCTTCCATTAAATTGTTCTTCCTATCTGTAGCTCTTCTCAAGATTTCTTCTTTGTCTTTAGTTTTCAGAAGTTTGATTGTTTGATTATGATGAATCTGTGCATGACTTTATTTGATTTTATCCTGCTTGCAGTTTGTCGAGATTTGTATTCTGTAAGTTTATGTCTTTTATGAAATCTGGTGAGTTTTCGGCCACTATTTCCTCATTTTTTTTCTGCACCAATACCTTTCTCCCCTCCTCTGGGACTCAAAATATACAACTTTTCAATCTTTTGATATTGTCTCACATTCTTTCGAGACTCTGCTATTTCTTTTTTTCAACTTTTTTCTCTCTGTCTTACAGATTGGACAGTTTCTGAGATCTATCTTCAAGTTTACTCTTTCCTCTGTTTCCATTTTGCTAAATTTTTAATATTAGATATTATATTTTTCAGTTTAAATTTTCTATTTTTAAAAATAATTTCTATTTCCCTACTTAGACCTACCTTTCTATGCATTTTCCAGAATGTTTACTTTTCCCTCATGGAACACAGCTATAACAGTTAGCTTCTTTAAAGTCTTTGATAATGTCAACATCTGGATCATCTTGTTATTGACATTTGTTGATTATCTTTACCATGAAGAACTGGTCATTTGTTTTGTTTTGCTTTTGTATATTGAGTAATTTTACATCATATCCTGGAAATATTAAATATCATGTTGTTTGGTCTGAAACCTGGGTGTGGTTTAAACCTTTTTTCTTTTCTTAAAGCCTTTATTATGCTGCTTCGTGTCTGTCCACACATGTGCTACCCAGAGGTGAGCTGGGACACCAGGCCAGTTTCTTCACAGATTTAGCATATTTCTGTCTCTCCTCTTTAGGCTTCTTCTTAAAATCAGTTTTATCTATCTGTACTACTTCTGCACAGTTTGTGTAACTGGGGCCACCCTCTGGCAAAATAGATAATAAAGAGAAACAAATCAGGGATTCTCTCCATACTCTGGCCTGAAGTGCACCCTTTCTCCAGTCCTCTGGCCTGAAAGATGTAGTTTCTAACAGGATCTCTATTAGAGTTTTGGCTGCTGACCTCACTAGCCATGCTGTCTGTGATGAGAGCTCAATATCATGAAATGAGAGGGTCGGGAAACAACAAAGGAGTAGAGATCTCCCTCTATACTCTAGGGATCACAAGGCTCCTTTTCCCCACCTTTTGACTGCAAGGAAAAGATTCTGTGGGCATTTTACCTGTCCATGGTACCGTGACCACAGCTGTCTTGGGTGCCCACATTTGGTTCACAGGTACAAGGGAAAAGAGGAAAAAATAGGAAACTCACCTCTGTATGGGTTGCTTTTCCAAGGTTTGACTTTCTTCCTCTGTATTTCTGGTTTTATTTATTTTTTGGAATCCTTTAGTACTTTTTTTGTTGTTGTTGTAGTTTTTATTTTTGTTTTTATTTTTGTTTTTTTTTAATTTTAATTAATTAATTAATTTTTGTACAGAGTTCTCGGTTGTAAGCAGAAGGATAAATAGGATTGAGTGGGCTTACTCCATCTTGCTGCACCAGAAGTCCCTCATTCCTTTTTGGAATCAGAGTTTCCATCAATGATATTTTTCCTTCATTCCCTCCTTCCCATCTTAGGGTGTGGTAAATGCTGCCAGGCAGGAAATCAGGACAATACTGGGGTCCACCACATTTATTTTCCCTCTCTCTTGTGCTACTGATTATCCCATGAAAACAGTTTTTCATATATTTTGTCCAATTTTACAGCTGTTTATTACAAGAGAGCTTAGTCCAGTGCTTGTTACTTTATCATGGCTGGGAGCCTAGAAAATGAGCTTTGAGATCACAGCCATGTTGGCTTATCTCTAGATATACCATCTAGATCTGTGTGAGAGGTGTTCACCAAACAGAAATTAGTCTTCTGCATGGGTATCTATACATTTGGACTTTTGGCTGAATAAATGCTTATTTATTCATTTGTTTCCCCCCCCCCCCACCCCCCACTGAGCACTTACCAAGTCGAATGGAGCACAGTCTTTTTCTCCCAGGAGTTCACAAACAAGTCCGGGAGAACAGGCAGACAAGGCATGCTAATAAATAACTCCTGTGAAAGGAGCACTTGATGCTGAAGAAAGGGTGCAGATGGTTATAGTGGTTCAGTGGAGGCTTGGAGAGGTCAACTCCTGCGGGGCCGATTACAGATAGTTTTGTTCTGTACCTCCAGATCTCAAAAACCATTCTCTTAAAGGCTGATGAATTCTACTTGCTCATTGCACAGTGGGAGGGGTGAAGTTCCTCTAAGACAGGAAATTATAGCTCTGGAATTTTGAAAAGAATAAGCTTATTGCCTTTTGGCAGGGGGTCAGGTCGAAGGATATCTGCCGAAAATGATAGTTTTCTTTTGGGACTGTGATAGAAGTGAGTTAGAAAAAACTTCCAGGAGGTGACTTGAGAAACTCTTGGAGGGAGTATAGAATTAGAGAAAAGAGAAAGGCAAAGGACCTTATATATTTGGGCCCACAAAATAATACCCAGAGGAGGGACAATTGTTGGTGAGAAACAGAGACAGACAGACACTGTGTGTGTGTGTGTGTGTGTGTGTGTGTGTGTGTAACAACGCAGGACTAGCCAGAGCAGAGAAATCTAAGGAATTCTGGGAGTTGAAAGGCTCGGTGCTGAGTCAGATACTCAGAGTTAGAGGTAGAGCTGGCTTATTGAATCAGGAATTTACATTTGATGCTGGAGAAATCAGAAAGTATTTAGTTTTTGAGTAGAGGAATGCACGTTGACTGCAGATTCTTCAGGAAATGGTGTTTGGTTGTGGGTCTCAGTCCTGGACTGCACAGAGAGCTGGCAGTTAGACTAGAGCCTTGGCAAGCAGTTGCACTGGCTCGGGAATTAAGGGACTCAGAGGTGGGCCAAGGAGACGCCTAGATATAAGGGGAACAAAATGAAATGAGTCAGACGCCAAAGGTTTTGGCCTGAGACCATGCAGACTTGGTGGCAAGACAGGTGGGAAGAACATCTGGCTTGGGAGGAGAGTGCCTGACATGACGACACCTTCGTGGGCCTCTATCTCAAGATCAGGTTGTCTGGTACACACATGAAGATAGGGAACAGAAGCAGCAATGGGTGAGAGGTCCAGGTGGAAGATAGTGATGTGGGAGCTGTTTATATGGACCTGGTGGCTTATTTCTTGAGAACAGATGCATTTTCTCGAGAAAGAAGAAAGAGGAAGGAAGGTCACACCTTGGCTTTGGGAAAATTCATAATCTGATAATAGAATGGAGTCAATGACATGACCGGAAAGAACTTTCTTACAAGAAGGAAGAGAGACCACTGGATTGTGGTGTCATGGAAGCTAAGGGAGATGAATATTCCAAAGATGGAGTGGGCCTTGTGTTTGGCCCAGAGCCTTCTGGAAAGCAGGCATAGGCAGGAGGAAGTTTAGGGGGAGTGCTAAAGAAATTGAAGCAAAATGTGCTTATGTAGTTGTTCAGTCTATGAAAGGAAGAAGAGAAGACAAAGATAGTGAAATGTCAATGATGTTAGAAAGTTTAGCAGAATGAAGAAAAGATGTGTTGAGGATGAATTTTCTTAACACTGAAGAGAGGGGCACCTGGGTGGCTCAGTTGGTTGAGCGTCCGACTTCGGCTCAGGTCACGATCTTGTGGTTTGTGAGTTCGAGCCCTGTGTCGGGTTCTGTGCTGACAGCTCAGAGCCTGGAGCCTGTTTCGGATTCTGTTGTCTCCCTCTCTCTCTCTGCTCTCTGCTCCTTCCCCGCTCATGCTCTTTCTCTCTCTCAAAAATAAATAAACATTTAAAAAAAATTAAAAAACACTGAAGAGAATGGCAGTTTCAGGTATCAGCAAGGGAGGGGATAATTGTGTCGTCTAGTCTAGGCAGTGTGGACCTCTACAAGCCTTAGATGCACTTCATCCAGGCCCTGTCTGCTTCTTAAAATAGAGTTTGTGCCACGTTATCCTTTTAAATATTTCTGAGAGATGGGGATCACTATTTTATGAGACTTCCCAGTGCTTACTGGACAGAACTGTTGGGAAAACATTTAATACTAGCTGAATTCTACACCTCTGTAACTAAATACTAGTAACAACTACCATTGAACAGTTTTACACAGGTTACTCCATTTAATCCTCACTGTAACACGGTAAGGCTGACTTTATTATTACTCCCATTTTCCAGATAAGTTGAGGCTAAGAGAGGTTAAGTAACTGGCCATGGTCACATAGTGTGAGAAGGATCTAGCATTCGAGTCCCGGCTTGTGTAACTGTACGAGTATTATCTCTGTGTCTTCTTGCTCCTGCTTGTGGTTTTCCTTCTGCCGTTCTCCCACATGAGGGCCCTTCAAATATTCGAAGTCAGTTATCCCATATACACTGCCTAATTTCCTTTGTCTCCTCCTCCTTTTGTTTTTCCTCATCTTTCTTGCTTCTTCTTCTTTTTTCTTTTAATTGTTAATTCAGCAGATAATTACTGAGTAGCTTCAGCATGTCAGTCACTGTGTTAGGTGCTCCACTGACAGCAGTGAACAGAACAGACCAGCACTTTGCCCTCACGGGGTTTACAGACTGGTGAGGGAGGCATATTAAATGTGCAAATTAACGCTTAACTGTATAATAAGAAACAATGAGGAATTCTGTGAAGGAAAGGAGCATCTCTAGCCACCCTTGGCACTCTGGGTTTCAGAGGGCTCACTCTACTTGCATCTTTCCCACAGGCACCTTTCCTTTTAAGGGGTGGACGTCGAATGAGGCCACGTTTCCACCACTGTGACTCTCTTGGAGCACAGTGAGCATACCTCTTAACTGAGAAACCTCATGTTATCACAGCTTCGAGGTAGGAATGGGCAGAACCACAGGCAGGAGTGACTAGAGAGAAAGAAAACTCCCTTCTGTGAGACAAGAAGACAAATGTGCAGAGGGCCATGCAGAGACAAAGGACGGAGAGCCCAGGAGTAGGGCCAGATTGTCTCAGTCCATTCTGTGAAGTGTGACCAGAGGTCATGCTAAATGGATTAGGAAGCCATGCATTCCCTTCCAGTCCACAAATCCTGCTTTTCCTTTTATGCTCCAGCCCCTCTGTACCCATACCTTCCCTCCCTCCTCTTCTCTCCCCCTCCCTCCCTTCTTTCTCTATTTCATTTCTTCTTCCCTTTTTTATTTTCTTTCTTCCTCCCTTTCTATCTCTGTCTTTCTCTCTCATACTTCCCTTTCCTTCCTTCCTTCCTTCCTTCCTTCCTTCCTTCCTTCCTTCCTCTTAGTCTTAATGTCAGTACCATAATTTGGAAGAATCTAGTTGGAGAAAAATGTCAAGAAGTACAAATGCAGATTTGATACATCTGACCTTTCTTCTCTTCAAAACAATAAATGTCAAATAGTTTAAAATGACAGGCAGGATGGCTAGAGATTATTTATGTGCTTAAATATTTAGAGAAGAAATGTAGTTCAGACTTACATGTAATTTATGTGAAGATTCTAACCTATGAGAATCCTAAGTACTTTTAAGGAACCAGCATAAGCAGTGATGTTTACATTTCAGGAAACAGAAAATGTGAAAAATCGGAGTAGAATGAAATGGTAAATGATCCCTGATAGGTAATGAGAACATTTGATAGCATCGAGAAAGTATTTTGCCACACAAAATTGTGTTTGGGTTTCTCATATGGTAGTGTGGTGGCATTTCAGAGAAAGACCCATAATCCACATGTCCTCTCCTTTGATGAAATACAAAATACCTTATATATGCAGGTTTACCTGTATGACTTACCCTATTTTACTGAAGACATTTTATTGTTAAAACAGAAGGAGGGAGAATTCTCTTGCTCCAGCTGTGTAAATCCTGATAGAAGTATAATCCTCCAACCTAGAGTGTAATTCTGTATTCAGTCTCATACTCAATTATCATCAGAAGCAGCAGCATCCTTTTCAGAGTGGAGGCTCTAAGAGGTTTGTTGTTTTTGTTTTTTGTTTTGTTTTGTTGTCATTTTGTTTTTTTTTTAAAGAACTGTGAACATTAGTTAGCCCATTTACTTCTGAAAGGAGACAATATTGTGTATTAAGAAAATAGAATGTGGATTTTGTTCTGGGTTTGGTGCTCAGCTCCAGAACTTAATACACTAGTTAGAAATTCTTAAGGTAGTAAGACAATAACTTAATTTTTCTGCTCCTGGCATCCTCGTCTATAAGGTAGAGAGTACTATAGCACTTGTTTTGTAGAGTTCTTAGGAGTAGATGAGATAATTAAAAAAAGAGTTTAGTATAGCACCTGGCACATGGTTAGAGAACTGAAAATATCCATTATCTTCAATTTTATTATTGTTGTTGTTTTATTAATAAAGGGGCTTCCCCTGATTATTTTTTTGTGCCTTCCTTTCCATATCATCTTTGCTGAAATCTAACTATACACAAAATGAGAGTTTCTCTTGTAGAAGATACAATTAAATAAATGAAGGGCCCAAAAGAAATCTTTATATATTAGGGACTAAAGCAGCCTATTTTCTCAGAGCTAAAGTCATCAGAAAGTCAGAGCCATCCCATTGTGCATTGCCTAAGAATTCCATATGGAACCAGCAAATATTTTATTTATTTATTTTTAATGTCAAAGAATTTTAATTAAGTCATAAAGATGATTTCTAAACCCTTAAGATATTCATTATAAGAACTTTTACTTTCATAGCAGGAAAAGCCTTATATCAATAATTAAGTATGAAGTTTGAAAAACTAAAATGTTAGTTGAGGCATGGAAGGAGGGAAGAGACTTCTGGACTTGGAATTGTGGGATTAGGTTTTCATTTTAGGATATGCCGAGTTGCTCTGCTTGAACCTGGGCAAATCACCTAAGCTTTCTGAGTCTTGGTTTCTGTTACATGAAACAAGTGAGTTCTAATCTCTGCTCTTCTTTTTATTCTGTGATTCTAACCTAATTCCAGGGCTGGTGCTGAGACATTACTGGGAAGATGCTATTTCTATAAACAGTTGGAGGGTCAGTTAAAATTTCACAGAGCAATAATAAGAAATGATAACCTTCTCTGATTGTTATACCTTTGGAAACCGGCAGATTATGATAAGAGCTGTTTACCTCTAACTAATATGCCTTAGAGACTATGATAAGATTAAAGAAATTTATTTTCATTTCTACCCAAAAGGAAAACCGAAGCAGGTTACTTTGGTTCTTTTCTGGATATATAGTGAACTCGTCCAAGATACTCTGTTCTCATTTTCTGTTCTAATCATTACAGCTAGTCAGGGACCAATTGTGTGGACACAGGGAATAAATAGATAAATTCTTATCTACCTACTTACCTATGTACATGAAAACTGTACTTCCTCTTCCTTACTTGGGTAGGGTTTAGGTTAGGGGAAGGATCTTGGGACATGGGAGTCTTTGACTCATCTATCTCACTATGAGACACATGGAGGTATTCAGTAAATACCTGGTGAATCAATGAAGAATGAATGAGGGATAAAAATATGGTATATTAAAATGGCTACTTGACAAGCCCTTTCCATCTTTAATAACCCAATGCTGCAGTGAACACAGTGTGTGTCTTACAAGTGCACTTGCTCACTTCTTGATGGCTCATTGATTCTTTTCTTAACTTCCATTCTCCATTCAACAAATAATCATAGATACCTCTTGTGTGTTCAGAACTTTGTAAAATTATAAAGACAATAATTACAAAATATGATTCCTGACTTTAAAGAACTTATAGTCAAATAAGGAAGATGAGAAGTGTGGATTTGGAGTCAAAAGTTAGGGATTCAAGGGCACCTGTGTGGCTCAGTTGGTTGAGTGTCTGACTCTTGGTTTCAGCTCAGGACATCATCTTGCAGTTCGTGAGTTCGAGCCCCGTGTTGGGCTCTGCGCTGTCAATGCGGAGCCTGCTTGGGATTCTGTCTCTCTGTCCCTCCTCTGCTCTCTCTCTTTCTCTCTCTCAAAATAAATAAATAAACTTATAAAAATTAGGGGATTTAAGACTTGACACCAGCACCAATTAGCTTCAGGATCTTCATTTAAATGGTTTGGAGTTCTACTGACATGCAGGAGATGATTCCAACCTCACAGGATTAAGAGGATCAAATAAGATTATATATGTAGAATTGTACTCTCTAAAATTGAAAACACTGTGAGCTTTACACCAGCTATTTGAAATAAAACAAGAGGGTGTGGGGATTAAAGTCTAAGTGTATTGGGGCAAGGAACAGTGAATTATGGTGATGAGTAGACTTCCTGATGGAGCTGAGCCTTGATGGGTCCTGACTGGAGGATGAGTAGAGATTGGACAATCAGGATGAAAGGACAGCATTCCAAATAGGGGGCATGGAGCATGGAGTGAGAGGTGCCAAGCTCAGTATGATTAAATCAACTAGTCTTCCTGGAGTTCCTGATATGAACCTCATGCTCTGCTGGGACTTCTCTGGAGACGAGATTTGGGAAAGTATAGTTGAATGGGAAGAATGGGCTCTGGAAATGATAGGAGGGCCTTGGAGAGTATGCAAGAGTATTTAATCTTCTCATGGGAAAAAACAGGCAGCTGTCAACAGGTCTGATTGGAATAGAATTTTAGGGCAATGAAACTGATAGTGGTATGCGGTTCAGATTAGAAAGTAGGGACTGGAGTTGGTAATCTGGGGTGCAGTGGGGGGGGGATGGTTTGGAAAGTGGGATGAAAGAAATATGAGTCTAGAAAAACTTCATAGACCCTGTTGTCGGAGACAGAAAAGGAAGGAATCTAAGTTATTCTGGAACTTTCTGGAAGCAGGATTAGAGTATGTTTGATAGAAAAGAATTGAGAAAGAAAAGATTTGAGGAAGGAGAGTTGAGTTCCATTTGCACATGGGGGAACTGAGATAATAGCTGACTCCAGGCAGCAACATCCTGTAGGCATTTGGAAATGTGGGACTAGAACTCCTATAAGAAGTCAGGGCCAGGCATGGGGATTTGGGAATCATCAGCACAGAGACTTCTCATAAATTATGCACTTTGCTTAGAACTTAATTTCATGTTTTTCAGAAGATAAGAGAAATGAAAAGCTTGCTGAATTATGGATTATGCAACTGTATTAAAAGTAATTCTCCCTTTCCCCCTCCCATCTGCCTCCCTTGTGATTTTGGTGTTCTGTTCTTCCCTCTGATCCACCCCCCTTCCCCTAATACTTTATAAACTGAGGGACACGATAACCTCTATTTCTGTCAGATCAGAAGATTGTCAGTGAAGAGATTAAGGTGATCGGGAATGTTCAGAAGATATAGTGATCCTCTTGGCACCCTCTCCAATCCTTCAGAGATCAGAGGGATAGAAGGTTTCTCTAGAGGAAAGCAACCATTTATATTTATAGGAGGAAATGTTTAAAGAGCTAAATTCTCAGCTCCCTGGACAGCTCTGTTGTTTGATTTGCAGCTTTTCTTAAGTAAAGCACTGATTCTCAACAAGAGACGAGCTGCTTGGCAGATAATGTGATCAGATGAAGTAGGGCTTTCAGAGCTGGTGGATGGGCTTGAAGCCGGGACTCCTTTCCTGGCACCAACCTTTCATTTGTGGTTTGAACTGAGTTAGCACAAACAGCAGGTGCACCTCTCAGAAGGCGAATTTTCTGTAGTCTAATCCTCTTCTTCCTCCTCTTCAAAGGGAAAATTTTCCCAGCAATTTACTTAGATGTTCTCAAGCTTTACCTGGCACAGGGTATCAGACTTGACTTTCGATGAGGTAATGATGGGGATGGAGCAGTTGGAGAAATAAGATGCAGGTGCTAACATTTATTGAACATTTATTATATGCCAGGCACTTTGCGGGGACATTCTCTCATTTAACCTTTACAGCCACAAAAGATGAGTATTTTAATCTGTTTCACAAATGAGACTTCTGGGGTTTGTGTGACCTGCCCATATCATAAGACAAGTAAGTGACTGAACTGAGATTTGGTTCCCCTGACTGGGATTAGGTTTCTAAGCCTGAAGACTTCCTCCTCGTTCCAAGCTTGTGCTTCCTTCCCATCCCTATTTTAAGGAAAAGTTATTTTAAAAAAAGACACTTGATTATAATTTTCCAGAAGCCTGTGGTGCTCATATCCATGTACTCCTCAGCTGTGTCATTCGTGTTCTTTGTCCCTCTTTCCTTCCCCCCGTCTCTTCTATTTTCTCACCAACTTGCATTGTGGGATTCTCTTCTCTTCTCACATTTTCCTCTTGGGGTGTGCAGGTTAAAGGGGTGAGGCAGAGTAGGGAGCCATACGGCATCAAGTCTTTCATTTCTCAGGGTGTCCTTGCACTTCCATTGACCTGCTATGGAGCCTGGTCAAGGGCAGGTAGATACTACAGTTTGGCTGCATTATCTGATTTTCTTTTTTTTTTTTTTTTTTAATGTTTATTTATTTGCTTTGAGAGAGAGAGAGAGAGAGAGAGAGAGAGAGAGAGAGAGCGCGCGAGCATGAGCATGGTGAGGGACAGGGAGAGAGGGGGAGAGAGAGGATCCCAACTGGGCTCCCTACTGACAGTACAGCACCCGACTAGGGGCTCAGTCTCATGAACTGTGAGATCATGACCTGAGCCAAAATCGAAAGTTGGACACTTAACCTACTGAGCCACCCAGGTGCCTCAACTTCTGATTTTCATTTTAACTATGGACATTGAGAAAAGTACCTATCATATACAAGGCACCACGGTGGGTGCTAGAAAAAATTACTTTGAAGTGACTAAATTGGAATTTCCTTAAAATAAAGGAAAAAATGTGCTTAGTTTTACATATTGAAGAGCAATGGGCCGAGGGGAAAGAAGTGGAGGAGAGGAGCAGACAGCACTTCCGCTTAGAGGCTAACAAGTTCCTGGGGATGAGAGACAAGGACAGCTTGATGGGTGGCCCTGGCCACCCACCCTGGTACACTACACAGCCAGTACTTGGTCCACAGCCCTCATGCGTCCAGGGTCTCTACTTGGTAACCTGTTTCCACTGACGATTCTGAGGTGGTCCTCCATGCAGACTCTCTAATCTCCTCACCTTTTCCTCTGCTCTGATATCTAACACATAAATGAATGGATGTCAGCCTACCCTCAGGGTAGCTCTATAGGTGCTTTCTAAGATGCATTAATCTGGGAAAGATTGGGAAAATGGAGTGGGCCAGGGCCCCTCAGAACACTAGGGTCAGTCAGTCCACGTCAACTTCAGCCTTCCACAGAAGGGTTGCTAATACTGAGGGTTTCAGGTCAGTGAGGAGGTGAGGGCAGCTGTGAAGATGATGCAGATGATTGCACAAGAGATAGTCACCACAGCACTTGGCACATGGTAAGTGCATCATAGACATTATTTGTACTGTGATCATGTTTATGCTCATCAAGGTCAGTTAAAATGCTTTTGGCTACAAGTAGTAAAGATCCAACTAAAAGGAGCTAAACAGTCTACATAATAAGAAGTAGACAATTGGTGTTGATTAATTCATGGTACATGACAAAGTCAAGAACCTAGGCCCTTCCTGTCTTTCCACTCTGCCGCCTTCAGGGTTGGTGGCTGCAAAGCTTCTTCACACACAGCCAGAAAGGGCAAATGTTTGTGTTTTGTTCCTTCATAAGAAGAAAAACTCTCCTAAAGGCCCCTAATGGGTCTCCCTTGTGTCCTATTTGCTAGGGCAGCCTAACATGGCCATGCCTAACTCAAGAGATTATCTAGAGGAAATAATACTGTTCACTTGGTCTCAAACCTGAACATACATCAGAACCAGTGGCAGAGCTTATTAAAACAGACTCTACGGGGTCCTCTACCCAGAGAGCTTATTAAAACAGACTCTACGGGGTCCTATACCCAGAGAGCTTATTAAAACAGACTCTATGGGGTCCTATACCCAGAAATTCTGACTCAACAGGTCTAGGGTAGGGCCTGATAATTTGCATGTCTAATACATCTCTGTTGGTACGGAGACCACACTCTGAGAACCATTGGCTTAACCCATTCTGCAGTCAACTCCCAGGTCTGGGGCAGTGCCCTTGACGTACACTGATACCCCATATCTGACCAAAGTTGAGCATCTGTTATCAGGAAGGGAGAGGGAATGCTGGCTGAGTGGCCAAATCATCATTTTTGATTTGGGGAGTTATAGAAAGAGCAGACAGTTCCATATATGCCTCCTGATTCCCTCTGGGTCATATCCTATCGGGCACCTTCCCCTCATGTGGGACAATTCAGGAGAGTGTCTGAATTGCAAATCCAACTCAGCTGAAGACTGGAGAAGCTTTACTGTCATTCTGGTACATAGGCTTGTGGATATCAAACATTTAGATTAACAAGCCACCAGAGATGGTTGTGGATAGTGGTGGATGGTGGTGGATGGTGATGGCAGCATCTTCTTCCCCCCTCCCTCCTCCTCCTTCTCTTCTTCTTATTCCTCTTCCTCCCTATAAACTTCAGTGTCAGATGAAAGTTCTATTTTTCAGAAGACTGAATTCTTCCTTGTCCTGCAATGAGCACACTCAGAGCTTCCCACTTTGGTGACATGTAGCTCCTGTGGCAGCAAAGGGCTTGAGGGCCTTTCAGCTAGAGGCTGAGCAGCACAGAATCAGCCATCAGGGAGCTCGATGCTGCGGTTATTTCTAATGAACGTTCATTATTGATGCTAATTGAACTTGAAGTTAATGAAAAAGGATTATTTTACAGGGCTTAAGTTGAGGCCAAAATTGTTATTACAGGTTAATTATTCTCCTTAAAGGCACCATTACAGCCATGACTGTTTTTTATCAGCTTTTTCTCTGGTGCTGAAAGAGATTTCTTCGAAGGCAGATTCCTGATATAATTAGTCACCTCATCTAATTCTTAATCACCAATCATTTCTCTCCAGATAAAGGTTAATCAAAGGTAGATGAGTTGGATATTCTGCCTTAATTGCATTTGATCAGTTTCAAAGAAAACTTTTTTTTCTTACATTTTTGGTTAGGAATGTGGCCTTTCTGTGTGCTTTTATTCAACTTTAAAAAAAATGTTTATTTATTTATTGAGAGAGAGAGAGAGAGAGTAACAGGGGGAGAGAGAGAGGGTGAGAACAAGTCTGGTAGGGGCAGAGGGAGAGGGAGAGGGAGAGAGGAAATCCCAAGGAGGCTCTGTACTATTAGCACAGAGCCCGACTTGGGACTCAGTCTCAGGAACCATGAGATCATGACCTGAGCTGAAATCAAGAGATGGATGCTTAACTGACTGAGCCACCTAGGTGCCCCTATTAGTGCTTTTAAACCTAGAATCTGGAAGAGGGAGTCAAAATGGGTTCACTGAAAAAAAACACACTTGCTCTGCTACCGGTGGCAGCCAGAGGTGGGTGTGCCTGGGCCTGGGGGTGGTGGTGGGAGGGGGTGGGGGGGTGAGGGGTTGGAGCTGGGGAGAGGTCCTCTGTGGCAGTGTTGCTGGGAGTCAGAGACCTGGGGACTGGGTCTCTGCTGGCCTTTCCCTTCACTCTCCTCCCTTCTTCTCTTCTTTCTTTTCATGTTGGGGGGTGGGTGGGTAAGGTGCCCACATGTAGATTTGGTCCATAGCAACACCTGATTTATCTGCACAGCTCTGTGCTTTTGTCAATTGGTTCCCTTTTCCAAGGTGCCCTTTCTGTTCCTTTCCATCCTGGGAAATGCTCTTCATACCTCACATCTCCACTCAAGAGTTAACTCCTCCAAGGTACATAGCCTCCATAGCGCCCTCCCTGCCTCTGCAAGAGAGACCCACTCCTTCGTTTGTGTTCCCCATGAGCTTGTGACTGCATGCATTTTCTTGCCATTTCGGCAGCCATTTCTCAGTCCTCTTGCACCCCCGTTCCCTCTCCCATCCTCCCATTGCAGAGAACAGTTGTGGACTCTGTGGGGACATTCAGCACATGTTCCATATATCAGGTTGAAGAGACCTGTGCCTGAATCTTCTGGCACCAAACACAATGCCTGGGAAAGTATAGAAGGCCAGGGAAAGAGAAAGACCACAACTTGAGGTGGCCCCCGTTCTTTGCCCCGGGCGATTGAACATCCTGGAGAGCCGTGGGCTCACTCCTGTGGCATCCTTTCAAATGCCCATCAGCTCAAAAGAGAGTCCTGGGAGCCAGTAATCTGGCCAGCAATTGACCAGATTGAAGCCTACAAATAACTGTTGAATTTTGATGGTAAGGGAGCTTGAATGAAGCCACTGGAAGGACTGTTAAGATGCAAGCATTATCTAGAAGGAATAAAATAAGAAACTGTGGTTAATCGCGCAATACTCATTCATGAAGACTGTGAATTCTTTTCCACATTATTTAAGTGGTTACCCCGTAGGTTTCTGAAAGAGAGGTAAAGGCATAGGACCATGGTTCGGCCAGGCTGACAGCCACAAGCACAGGGATTGTGGGAGATGTATCCATTCTCAGAACATTTTTGTCTCTCTGCCAAGACTTTGGTCATATAACTTTCAACTCACAGTCCATTCCCTTTTAGAGAAAACCTGTGTCTTTTAACCCTTGTTCACTTTCAGTGTCTTTCAGAATGAAGAAGGTTTTCTAGTAGAATCTCTATTCACTTTGGCGTAGCCCTGGCTTCCCAGGTTGTCACCCATTCACAGTGCAAAATGGCGAGGAGGAGGAGGAGTGACAACTTTCAGGGCTAATTATGGTTTTAAATCATCCTGGAGAATTAGGAACAACCGGAAGCCCTCTTGTGTGCCACTGTAACTTGTCAACCCCAAATCCTGCCTTATCTCCAGGCATAAAAGCCACATTAAGTTTTAAGACCTGATTCAAAAATGCATTATGGATAATGATGACACCTTGATATGAATTCTTCAGAAAGGAGCCTGGGCATTTGACTTGACATATTGAGGTTTTACTGCTGATAAAATCATTAGGGTTTTTATGGTTTCCATTCATTGTTAAGCAAATACTACATTTTTCTATAGGAATTGTTGACCCAAAAAACTGCATTTTAAGAGGACTGTGTTTAAGTGGTATGTGTGAGTGAGTGAGTGAGTGTGTGTGTGTGTGTGTGTGTGTGTTTAAAGCATCACCACCTGGGTATTGAGGAGGGCACCTTTTGGGATGAGCACTGGGTGTTGTATGGAAACCAATTTGACAGTAAATTTCATATATTAAAAAATAAAAAAATAAATAAAAAAAAAAATAAAGCATCACCACCGTTCTCAGGCATTTTCCATTGTCTTCGTCTTAATGGAAAAGCAAAATACTTGAGAATTTGAAGAGAATCCTGAGTCAAAGAATATAATATGACATTAACAAAAGTGCTTGAAGAACAAGAATGAAATATTAGGTAACATGATACCACCGTGATGTTTTAAAATTTCATTTTTCTACTGTAGAAGAAAATATTCTGGCTAAAAATCATGTTATTTGGGTTCTCATTGGTCTCCCACTAATTAGGTAAGTGATCTTAGATAAGTTATTGTGAGGGTTTTTGTTTTGTTTTGAGAGAGAGAGTGAACATGCATGTGCGTGCAAGTGGAGGAAGGGCAGAGGGAGGGAGGGGGAGAGAGAGAGAGAGAGAGAGAGAGAGAGAGAGAGAGAATCTCAAGTAGGCTCCACACGGAGCCCAACGTGAGGCTCCATCCCATGACCCTGGGATCATGACTTGAGGCTTAAGAGCAGAGACTTGACTGAGCCCCCAGGTGCCCCAAGTTATTGTGAATTTTAAGAGCTAACACTTTATTTGTTTTGGGGGTGTTTTGTCTCCACTTCTTATATAACCATCCTAGCAGCCCCACAAAGGAAGTATGATTGCCTTTTCCATTTCACAAGGGCTTAGGGAGGTTAAGTTACCTGTCCAAGTGGGAGAGCTGGGCTCTTGCTCAAGGCTTACAGACCCCTAACACCTGCCAGTAGCCACCTTGTTCTACTGCCTGTGTTGAGTCTAACAACACACTCCACAGCAGCAGCAGATTCTCACTAAGTGCCTACTGTGAGTCCAGGCACTGGGAACAAGATGGAGACAGGTGTGTCCCCTGCCTTCAGAGCTGGCAGAGCAGGACAACCAATCCTGCTTGGGATTGGGTTGTCCTTGGGTCCTTGGGTTTCTTGATCTTTTTCTAGTATAAGAAAAGATTTCAGGTCCTTGGCATCCCTTTTGACTTGAAAGCTTATGAGCATTTAAATTATTTGCAGTGACTTCTAGTCTTCCATTTCTTTATTAATATTAGTCACACACTTTTATTGGATGACTGTCATGTGCCAGGCACTCTGCTAAGGGTTTTTATAGAACTATTGAATTTAGTTTTCATGCCAGTCCAGGGAGAGACTGCAAATGAGGAAATGGAGGCTCAGAGAGGTTATCTTGGCCAAGGTCATTCAGTTTATGAATGGCAGAGTGGGAATTGAACCCAGCTCTGTCAGCCCCATGCTTTCCCCATATATAGCAACTTCTTGAGCCACTGCCCTTGAAATTTCATAAGCTCCATTCATTTAAACAAGCTAATTCCTATAACTACAGATATCATGGAAACAGGAATCTTCACAGTTTTGAAGCTGGGCACCAGCCTGTTTATCATAGGCAGCACTGTATACCAGAGAGTTCAGACCCGACAGCCTCAGCCCTTGTGTTAGGTTTGTTGGAAGGTGAGAGTGAATCGGAGCACCATCATGGCAATGAGAGTTAACATTTCACCACGACAGACTGAACTTGGGATATTGTTAGTTCTAGAAACAACAACCACCACAAGGAACTAATATTTATGTACTTCTTTTTAGTTTCTCAGGCCCTTCCACATCCATTATCTCATTTGATAAGAGGAAAAGAATAATGGAATGAGTTGGAAGCCTGCAAATATATAAAATGATATGGCGTCTGCCAGGGAGAAACTCAGCAATGAGAAACAGGAGCAGGGTCACTCGTCAGAAGTAGACTGGCTTATCTTTAAATACCTGATCAGGAAGGCAGCTGAGCAGTAGATAAATGTAAAAAGGACCATGAAGCTGAGAATAAATGGAGCAATCTTTTTCTGAATGGAAAGTAGCTGAAATTCCAGGGCTAGGGAAGGGGAGGGGTGGAAATATTCAGAAATTATGGCTTGAGAAGAATCCCTAAAACTGTCAGGCAGCAGGGGATGACAACAGCCCATCAGGAGTGGCCCAGAATAGATGGGGCTGTAAATGAAGGGGAGAAGCATTATGGCCATGGCAAGGTACTGCTGTGCCCTAATGGAGAATGGGCTGGACGGCTTTATAAAGCTGGGTCTCCTGGGCTCTGGGCATGATGGAATTGACTGTGTCAACCTTGGGAGAGCTCAGAATTAAACTTACTTTTAAAAATGGGCTTGGGGGCTACTTAGATCATTCTGAAGTTCCACAAGTCATTTTTCCCCCTCTCCCGAGAACCTATTTAAAATAAAAAAAAGATAATATTCTGTTGGGAAAGGGGCACCTGGGTGGCTCAGTCGGTTAAGTGGCCGACTTCGGCTCAGGTCATGATCTCGCGGTCCGTGAGTTCGAGCCCCGCGTCGGGCTCTGTGCTGACGGCTCAGAGCCTGGAGCCTGTTTCAGATTCTGTGTCTCCCTCTCTCTCTGACCCTCCCCTGTTCATGCTCTGTCTCTCTCTGTCTCAAAAATAAATAAAAATGTTAAAAAAAAACATTCTGTTGGGAAAGAGTATGTGTGCTGGAGCAGGTAAGAGGTTCTGGGTGTCCTGGCCTCTATGCTTCCCAATTTCATCGATGCCCATAGAAGAAGTCTGGGGTGGTGCTGATGAGAGCCAGGCCCTGGCATGGATGGTCTTGGTTTCAGGTCCTGGGTCAACCACCAGTCATGGGTCAGTCCCTTCAGCTGTCAGCCATCAGACTTTCTCAGCTTTAGTTTTATCATCTGTAAAATGAGGACAGTAATATCTTGATTATAGCTCATTGTGAAGATCAAGTGAGCCAATGATTGTAAAGGCATTTAGCATAGGGTCTAGTGCAGAGTAAGTGATCAGAGGCAGTTATTAGAAGGGGAAATAGGTATGTCTCTTTACCCAGAAATCATAATCCGACAGATGAAGAATGTAGTAGAAAATTCTCTTTGGGTGATGCTGGATAAACAACTTGAGACTCTTACTGCTTTATACCATTTATACATCTCTCATCCATGCTGCGTACTGGTGTCATGAGATGGCTACTGTTGCTCTGCTCTAGGCTGTTGGTAACTTCAGATCTGCTCCATGCACCTTCTCGTTCTGGGATTCAGGATGAAGAGGGGCCACCTCTGCCCTGAGTGTCAGTATTCTCATGGCGGAGGGAACTAGTACAAGAGAGACTCTGCTTGGAGCTGTTACCTTACCACATCTACGTCCCAATTGCCGAAAGAAATTCTGAGGCCAAGGCCACTGTCATTGGGACAGGGAAGTATATCCTCCCATGGAAGGTGGGAAGGAGAGACTATTTGCAGGATGGTAATGGAGTCCACCTCATGCTTGAGACCATGGTTGTGTACAAAGTCAAATGACTGGGTCAGGGAGAGAGTGGCGGAACTCAGTCAAGCCACCGTTTATCCAAATAATAGACACGTGGTCAGAGAATGGGCTTCTGCTGAATCTTGCTGTTAGCTCCGGCACTGTGTGGAGAGGCTGAATGTCCAGAGGGCTGTGCCTGTTCTTCCCACCACTGTCGCACTCAGGCCTTGCCTCATCTCTACCTCTCTGTGACTGGTGATGACCTCCCTGTTCCTTAGTTCTCAGTGCTTGGGTGGTAGTTCCAGGGCTGTGTGAGTCAATAGTGACTCACTGTCTCCCTAAGCAGTTGGATGCAAATGTTAACGCTTGTTCCCAGGCAGCATCAGAATTTAGCAGTTTCTTATGGTCCTCCCCAGAATCATAAAATGTGCTTCTTTATGGGCCTCAGACTTGTCATTTCTAAATGAGATGTGGTGGAGTGATCTCTAAGGCCATTTTTAGTTTCTATGGTCTATGGCCATGATGATTTGACAAGTGTTTGGGAGGCATGAATGAAATACTTGATCTGAAACTTCCCAATGTAGATAAGTGTTAATTGCAATGTTATGCTCATCAAAGTTGTACTGTATTACCCATGTTAGTATAAAAGGGTGATCATCACCCAGCATCCTCTCTAGATCTCCCATTATCCTGGGATGCTTATTTTCCTAAATCCACCTCTTTCAAAAATATCTGCTGCAAGGTGTCACTAACGTGTGCGTGACTGGTCATTATTTCCATTTTTGGAAGAGATGAGTCTTTACCCCCAAAGTAATGATTTTCAAATACCGTGATGTGACAGTTATATAGAAGAAAACATTTTAGGTCAAGAAGGCCCCTTTTCTTCCTTTATTCCAATTTGATAAATTTTTATAGAGCACCCATTATGTTTCTCACCAAGCCCTGGGCTTTCATTTATGTTGGCTCTCTTAATCCTCACAAGCTCCCTTGAAGGAAGTGCTAACATCCCCATTTTATAGATGAAGAAACTGAGTTCCAAAGGAATTAACTTACCAAAGTTATACAGTCAGGAATGGCAGATCTAGGATGTAACTTTAGGTGTCTTTCACTGCAGTTTCCACTTCCCTTTTATTACATTTTGATGAAATGTCCACTGAGCTAAGAGCTGAGGGCCTCCGTCCCAGACTTGAGCCTGCTCCTGGCCCATGTGGCCTGAGGCAAGCCTCTGACTCTGTGGAATTGAGACAAGGGGACATTTAGCTGCTGGGGCTTTTGTTTTTAGACCCAGGTTCACACACAGTATATTAATCCAACGACTTTGGGTTAGTCTCATATATAATACAGGACTTATGATATCTACCCTGCCCACTTCCCAGAGATTCTGAGCACAAAGAAAGAAAAATGTGAAAATACTTTGTAAACTGTTTAATATTATTCAAATATATGGCACTATTGGTGGTCCTGTGTAAGAGGAGAAAGGAGCTAACTACTGCTTCCCCCCTTAAAGACAGGTTCTGCCTGAGAAGGAAATCCTACTCCCTCAAATATTTATTTTTAGGGTTCCAGGAGACCAGAAAAGGACTATTAAGTCTATAGCTTCTTTGTAGCAGAGAGAACAAAAGATCGAGTTTCAAATTCACCTTTAGAAATCCCAGTGCACAGAAATCCAGATTTCCATCAAAGGCATTCGGGGATTCAGACCCAGGCTTGTTTGACCTTGGAAACTCCCACTTTTTCCATCCTAAAACAGGATGAAAGTTAGGTTAGGTACTAACAAAGTTTACCAAATATAAGACGTGGTCTCTTTACTCTAGTGGCATACAGTCTGATTGGCATGGGAAAAGAACGTTCCACAGAGCAGTTAAATCCTGGTGCCACTGGCATGGAACATAGGGGTCTACTGCCAAAATGAATGCCTAGTTAAGACAGAGGACAGAGCTTGCTTCTCCCCTACTTGTATGTGCTCTGTGTTCAACTGAAAATGGAAGTGGCCTGGAAATACTCATGTAGGTGCCTTAAACCCTTAGGATGTACACATTTTTGGAAGCATTTCTCTATGATGTATTTGTAAAGCACACTGTTGTCTTGTTTTTTCAGTTTATTTCCAATACAATCCAGAAATAGCTGGTTAGCTGGTTGTCCTTTTTATGGAACAAGCTGCATCATAAATGGAGTGACTGCTCTGTCAGTCATCCAGGACTGAGAATACTTGAGACCATCCCCATCAGAGTCTCTATCCACCTTACCTGACCATCCACCACCCCCAACCCCAGTTTCATTCATTCACCCTCTCTCTCTCTCTCTCTCTCTAGAAATAGATCCATCCATCCAGATCTTCTTCCTTCTTTTCTCTCTCTCCCTTCTGCAGAGAAATCATTGTACAGCTCTGGATACATTTTGTTCCATTCAAATGTGCCTTTCTTTTTTAAAATTTTTAAATTTTATTTAAATTCAAGTTGGTTAACATGTAATATAATGATGATTTCAGGAGTAGAATTTAGTGATTCATCACTTACATATAACACCCAGTGCTTAAATGTTAACAAAGTAAAAAGACACAACTCTTAAATGTTTATTTATTTGTTTTGAGAGAGAGAAAAGAGGGAATGGAGGAGGGGCAGAGAGAGAGAGGGAAGAAGGGAGGGAGGGAGGGAGGGAGAGAGAGAATGAGAATGAGAATCCCAAGCAGGCTCCATGCTGCCAGTGCAGAGCTTAATGCTGGACTCAAACTCACGAGCTGTGAGATCATGACCTGAGCTGAAATCAAGAGTTACGCTTAACTGACTGAGCCCCCCAGGCACCCTAAAAGACACAACTTAAAAAAAATTTTTTTATTACATTTATTTATTTTTGAGAGACAGAGAGAGACAGCACAAGTGGGGGAGGGGCAGAGAGAGAAGGAGACACAGAATCCAAAGCAAGCTCCAGGCTGTAAGCTGTCAGCACAGAGCCCGATGCGGGGCTCCAACCCACAAACCGTGAGATCATGACCTGAGCTGAAGTCAGACACTCAACTGACTGAGACACCCAGGTGCCCCATAAAAGACACAACTTTTAAAGAGGAAGCTGCCACACTAGTTTTCTATTCAAAGTCATTTTTTGTTTAAATTAACTTCTACCCGGTGGTTTTCAGACTGTGTCCAGAGATGGAGATGTCCCCACTTTTGATTCCACCATAGCTCCATTAATTTTATACATTGGGATCCTCTTAGGATTTCACCTGATGAAATGTTCTGATACAAATAAACAGGATGCAAATTCCTCTTTTGTACCAACAGTGGGTTTCCCAAGAGTCAGAGGAAATGGCATCCTGGATGTTAGAGTAAGATTTTTCTAATAGGAAAGAAGTGGTCTTAGAAATTGGCATGTGGGGTGCCTGGGTGGCTCATTCAGTTAAGCATTCAACTTTGACTCAGGTCATGCTCCTGCAGTTCATGAGTTTGAGCCCCACACTTACAGTGTGGAGCCTCCTTGGGATTCTCTCTCTGCCCCTCCCCTACTTGTATGCTCTTTCTCTTTCTCTGTCAAAATAAATGAACTTAAAAAAACAAAAGAAATTGGCATGTAACTTGGTATTTTTTCCATATGGTCTTGAATGAAGGTATGAAAAATGTAGACTGTGGGTATATTAAGAGGAAATTGTTTTTGAGAAATTGATAGGAAGTCACATACATATCTTGAACTTGGCTTCTTTGAACTTAGACTACTCCAGATGGTATATTGAAAAGAAGCATTCGTGAGGTTTTTTTGGTGGTGGGAGAATATATGGTATGTTTCAAAGCCAGTGGTATCCATGCGTCTCTGAGTTCTGAACTAGGTTCAGTTGCTGGAGCAGCACAGCCCTTGGAAGTTCTGTACAGGGGAAAAAAATCTGTACTTGTTTTGGTTGAACAAAGGGAAACACCTCTTTAAAGAAAATAGGTGCTGTGGAGATAGTAATTTGTAGCCGTTGAGAATTAATCCAGAAATCACCCTATTTTATCTAGAGGTTTATATTTCTTTGGATCCTGCATCGAATTGTATCATTCCTTAACTACGCAAGTAAATGTTAGTGAATGAAGTTGTGTTAACCTTGATCATCAGGTAGTACATGCTCCTTTTTAATAGAAAAAGATACTTGATTGAACTATATGCTTGGTGCCTCCATGCCCAGCCCTCCACACCCAGAAACATCCGTGGTAATTGGGTCATTAACACCTATGACCAGAACCCACGGCATAAGAATTTACTGGTCAGCAGCTAGCTGAGTCACGATCTTGTCTGAGTGTCCAGAGGTGATAAACAGCCAGTGAGTCCTCTTCTTACATGTGCCTTCTTGGATGTGTCTCTCCTCAAATAGATGGTGGAGAAAAAGGTGCCCAAAAGGTTTTATGATTACCTGACCTGACATCCTCATTTGCCAGGGATTCCACCCTTTAGTCGTGGTAAGCTCCCTTGTAAAATGTAAACACAGGGACATTTCTTTCTTTTGAAATAAAGGTCTCTGAACATAGCAGTCTTTCCAGTGAGCGCAAGAAAAGACTGTCTGGCTGAGTTTTAAATTAAATGAAGCTACCAGGAAATGAGGCAACAGAAACAGGAGCAGACAGGATTTTGGTTCAGTGGAAGATGGAATGTAATGGGCTGTCCAAACCTTTCTTACTCAGTGTATCCATGGAGCGGTAGTAGCAGTATCACTTGAGAACTTTTTAAAAAATGCAGAATCCCAGGTCCAACCCCAGACCTGCTGAACCAGAAACTGAATTTTAACAAGACTCCCAGGGTGACAGTTTAAAAATTGGGTCCAAATTCCTTGATACTCCTGTTGGTGAGAAGTGGGGAGTCTGTGTCCCCTCCCCTTGAATCTGGTTAAGCTTGTGACTGCTTTGACCAATAGCATATGGCATGAGTGACTCTGCATGACCTTCTGAGAGTGGGTCAGGAATGGCCAAGTAGCTTTCTCCTGAGAGTAGCTTCCTTCTGATTCTCTTGAGATGCTCATTGTGGGGCAAACCAGCTGCAAGGTGCGAAGTCTGAGCATCATCTCATAGCCAGGAAGGCACTGTAATGATCTGTCGCTCCTAAGCCTCAACTTCCAGTCATCCTTGCCAAAGTGCAGATGCATGAATGAAGCCACTGGGGGCCCTTGGGACCAGCCCATCCACCAGCTGAATACCACCAAAGGACCCCAGTCGATGCCACACAGAGCAGAATTGCCTAGCTGAATCCTGCTTAAAGTTGTGAACCATAAAATTCATGAGATACAATAAAATGGTGTTGTTTTAAGCCACTCCATTTTGATGGTACTTCGTTAGGCAGCAAGAGACCTGAAATGTATCTGTACCAGGCAAACTGTATGCCCAATAAAAGTGTAGAAGCACTAGACAAAATAACAATAATCACTCACTCAAGGAGGCATTAAGAGAAATGTGCAGAAGTCGTCAAAATGCCGGGGTGGATTAAGATGTTCCCGAATTCAAGCGGGAGTGTTCCTCTTTCAAGTCTTTCTCTTCTCATCTTTTCTGTATAAACCATGGCAAGTCTTACGACCAGAATTTGAAAACCGACATCTATTAAGTGTCTACTCTGCTGAGTGTTGAGCTAAGTGCTTCACTGTGTTGTATCTGCTGCTCTTTATAACAACTTTGGTGAGTTAGGTGTAATTATTCCTATGTTATAAATGATGGGACTGAAGCAAAAGAGGTTATAGGACCTGCCCAAGGTGAACCACCTAGAAGTTAAATGTAGGTCTCTCTGATTTGAAGGCCTCTTTTCCTCAGGTTGTACCTTTTTTTTTTTTTTTTGATGGCATAAGGTTGAGATTCATTTGCCCTTAGGACAGACAAATTACTGTCAGCTAAAGGCACTTTTCCTCCCCTTCCCTCCTGGAAAAAAAACAGACATGATTGGTATCTCTGGTCTGAGTTTTGAGTTCATCTTTTTTTTTTCTTTCTTTCTTTTTTTTTTTTTTTTTTTTTTTTTTTTTTTTTTTTTTTTTTTTTTTAATATAGCCAGTCTCTGACAGAGGGTTAACAGATAAGATGCAGGTGACCAAAGAGGTACAGGACCAGGTGCATATGTGCTGCACCCATGTGATAGATTTGTCTTAGGCAAAAGGCTCAAATGTAATTAATTGGCCTATATGAAACTTCTGTCTCATTCTTCAAGGAGTGAATAGATTTGAGCCTGGTTTTTACCCCATTGATTTTGAGTTACTCAGCTCTGTATTTATCTCATGAAAGAGAAATGCATTTCATTTCAGCATTTTTTACTGAATGTCATTGTGTGTCTGGAGGAATGCTGGCACTATGGGGCGTGGGGATCAGGATTTCATCATCATGTACTGATGAATAATGTCATGGGGCAGAGGCCTGGACAGTCTGGGAGGGGAAGGGAATATTTTCTAGGTAAGGTGGGTCTTGAGGATTTCACAGACAGAGATCGGGTTAAGAACACTCAGGCAAGAGGCTACTGAAAACAAAGGCCTAGAGTAAGGAAAAGACCGAGGGACTGGGGATCGCCGAACACACCACAGTGGCTGGAGTCAGTCCAGGCTTTGTGTTGTGTGTGTAGACGGAGTGAGTTTTGGATGGGGCCCCCTATCCTGTTGACCTTCCTAAAAGGGAAATCAAGAACATTAAAAAAAGTTTTTTTTTAATGTTTATTTTTGAGAGAGAGAGAGACAGACACAGCATGAGTAGGGGAGAGCAGAGAGAGAGCGAAACACAGAATCCAAAGCAGGGTCCAGGCTCTGAGCTGTCAGCATAGAGCCTGATGTGGGGCTTGAACCCACGAACCGTGAGATCATGACCTGAGCCGAAGTCGGACGCTTAACCGACTGAGCCACCCAGGCTCCCCAAAAACATTTTTTTTAAAAGAAAAAATTCTCTGTCAGTATCAAGGGTATGCTTGCTTACTTGTTTTTCCATTTATGACCAAGTAAAAATGTTTGGGTGTTAGGTAGAGTTGCTAGATTTAGCAAGTAAAAATTCAGGATGCCCAGTTAAACTTGAATTTCAGATAAACATGTTCCATACAATATTTGGGATAGTCATGCACTGTCTCAAATGTATTTGCTCTTTATCTGAAATTCAGATTTAATTTGGTGTCCTGTATTTTATCAGGCATCTCTAGTATTATGAAAACGTAAACAGCTCCTTTGATGACTCATGTCTATTCCACAGGTAAAGAGAAACTTACTTGGTATTTTCTAGGTTTTGTAAATAAGTGAAGTTTCAATTTAATCCGGTGTAACAGTTAATGTCAAGAAATCATGTTATGCTTATACATTATTTTTTCTTATTGTTTTTAAATGACGTGTATGCAGTTTTCACTTGGCTTCTTCCTGTGTGCCTTTATTTCCTGACTAATACTTCAGGTCTGACAACCGTGGTTCTGGAAGGTGTTCTAGGTCAAGCCAGGGTTTTCTGTGAGGAGACATCAAGGCCCTCATACTTATAATCCTTCACAACCTTTTGCATTTCATAGCAGACTTGGAAATGTTTATGTTTGTTTAGACAAGCTCAAATGGTATCCCTGTTTGCAGCTGGGTGGGGGCAGTGGTGTGGTGGGGTTCTTCACCAGGCTACTGAAGAGGGGAGGCTCAGGAAAGGAGTGCGTCATGCAATGGGGTGGGCCCCACTCCTAAGACTCCCTGGATTGGGGAGCCTCTACCGAGTGTCTCTCCCATTTGATGGCAGTAGACATCATCCAAGGGAAAGGGGAGGCATACATGCAGTGAAGATGATGATGAGAAAGTGATTCATTGTGACCTAGAGAGGGTGAAGGGGCTGTGGGAGGGTGGGGAGTTAGGAAAAGTTTCATGGAAGAGGTGACATTTCAGCTGAGCCTTAAAAAGTCGAGTAGAATTTTCGCCCTGTTCTTGCCTGTGGAGTCTCCCCTGCTTCCCCCAGTCTCATCGCATTACTTTGTGAAGAGTACAAGGGCTCAGCTTGTGACAGCGTGTGGAGGAGTCAGGGAGACAGCCGGAAGGCTGCTGTGTCTGGAGGAGCTGGCAGGGGAGCCCCCTCCACGGGCACAAAGGTTTGCTGTGCCCGCAATGCCACTGTGCCCTCTGCTCTAGAGTCAGAACAGTTCAGCCCCATCTATCTTTCTTGCTTCCTCTGAAACTTGGTAAAAGCACCAACCTGCCAATCAGAAGAGGGAAGATCATAATTAATGATAATAGCCCTGTTTTAATTATAGCTATTTAGCAAGTTAGCAGAACAATACCAGTAACACAGTTCCACACTGAATGGATCGCGAGCAGCCTGCCGTTTCTCTCAGCATTCACTCGGTGCCCCTGGAACTTTGCAAGGTTCGGCTGTCTGTAACTGGAGGGGTTGTAAGTGCGAGCTTAGCAGTGTGCATCTTCCCCTTCCCCAGCAATGTCTTTCTTCCTTGCTTTCTTCCATACATGTTGCTTCTTGTCTGGCTTGAGTCACTGACCTCTGAGGCTGAAGGTTGAAGATAGGCCTACATTCAGTTGGGGCAGAGGCCAAGTCTGGGGGTATGAGGTACCCAGTGAGGCTTTCCTTCCTTGGTTCATCTCTCTGTCCTGGTCAGACTGAGAATCCTAGAAAGTCAGCCCAGGAAGGGACCCTAGAGATCCTATGATCAACTGCTCAAACTCTTTAAGGCCAGAAGAGCTGCTGTTTTTTTTTTTTAAATTTTTTACAATGTTTATTTGTTTTTGAGAGAGAGAGAGAGAGAGAGAGAGAGAGAGAGAGAGAGAGTGTGAGTGGGGGAGGGGCAGAGAGAGAGGGAGGCACAAAATCTGAAGCAGGCTCCAGGCTCTGAGCTGTCAGCACAGAGCCCCCTTCGGGGCTTGAACTCATGAACCGTAAGATCATGACCTGAGCCGAAGTCAGACACTTAACTGAATGAGCCACCCAGGTGCCCCCAGAAAAGCTGCTCTTATTTAAGGGGAAGGTGAGAGAATACCCACAAACCTGTACTCATATAGCTTCCACCTTGCTCCTGGCTCGAACCACCTGGTAGTGTCTTAAGGAACTCTTAATACTCCTTGGAGAAGTTATTCATCACCCTCTTTCTTAAAGATTGGGTGACCAGAGGAAATACGGCTCTCCTACACCCAAGCACTTAGAGAATGGAAGAATTAAAACCCAGACCTCCTCCCTTCCAGAGATATACCATTATAATAAACCCACTTAGGTTATCCTTTCCTTGCTGAAAATCCAAATCCACCTAACCATGCATTCCAAAGGACCTATAACAGAGGAAAAGAGGAGCATAGGTAGGTCTTGGGGTCAGAGACAACCCCTAAGTCAATGACTTTTCGGCTGTGGTCCATACGTGGGGTGTGTGTGTGTGTAGCATGTATGAGCTCTTTGTTGTTGTTGTTGAGAAGAAAGTGGATAGTTTTCATCAGATTTTGTCAGGATCCATGACCCCCCCCCCAGTATTTAAGAACCATTGCCAAAGGTTACTCAGCAGATCAGTGAAGGGCTCTGATAAACCCCAAGCTTCTGCTTCCTTTCCAAATCAGATTGGTACACCCTTTTGCCATGGGGCACAGCAGCCTTCCCAGCTGGTTCTTCCTACTTCACAGCTAATTCCGAGTGACCACCGACCCGATCAAGATGGAACCTGACAGGTAGCAAAGGCATGAAGCAGAAAGGAAAGGAGCAGGGTCTTCCCCAAGGCGGCCAGGGGGAGGTTTGCTCTGAGAGATGACAAAGTGGCCTTGTCATTAATGAGGCAGACATCTCTCCAAGGATGGGTCTGAAGAAAAGATGGCATTTTCCCAATCCTTTTTCTGACAAGATGCGGCCTTTAATGGATGTAAAAGAAATCTGTCGGATGGTGTTTCTTGGATCTGCTGTAAATCTGCCATGGGACACTGGCAGTCAGAAAGCGTCATCTCAGGTGATAAAGAATGGGATTAGCATCTGATGACTATGAAGTAATAATTTGTCCCTTTGAAATAATTCAGGCAGCCTTTCTTCTCTCTGACAGATTCAGCCCATGAAGTTTCAGCCTTGTTAGTTATCAGATTTACAGGAAACTTACTGGCTGCTTCTTACCGAAGGGAAGAGAAATGTCTCCCTAAAAGATTTTGGCCTGGCAGTCTTTTTCCTTTTCTAATTCATAAGTGGGCATGCTGTCTTTGTTTCCGAGGAACAATGACTCTGTTGCTTTTGAGAGTAAAGGGACAGAATAAGCCGGTACATTACAACCACCCCATCTTTTGAGTCAAGATAAAGAGACCATTGTCCAGCAGACCAGTCCTTGAGGCCTCAACTTCCCATGTTCAGTCAGTCTTCTGGGACACACATGGAGTTGCAGCATTGGTTTGGGAGAGAGAGGACATTAGACTAAGGAGCTGGAGCAGAATGGTTTAAAATAGCACATACTGCTTCATCCACCATTACTGGTCATTGATGAGACAGGGATCTTGCACGAGAGTCACTAAGCTCACGGGTTAGTTCACTTGACATTGTTTTCATTGAAAGACCTTCTCAAAGGGGGACGTGGTGTGTTGCTGCATCCTCATTTCAGCACGGGCCACCACTTTGAGAAGCACTGGTTGAAAATGAAAGTATTTCCTTAAGCTGCTTTGTCTAAAGGTTGGAAGTTTTCCAGGCCCAATGCTCTCAGAATCTAGGAGAATTGACTGTAGGAGGGATTCTTGTTTGCTGGGTCAGGTCAGTGTGTCCTCGTTGTTACATGCAGGCTTGAGCTACCTGTGGATTGTAGCCCTTTAGGACCATGCATGGGGGCGCTTAGGGCCCTAATTGACTGAGTTGAAAGGAACTCATGGTTCTGGGTTTACTGCTGGCAGAATTGTGTTCCCTGAGCCACTAGGGTCCACCACAGTGATGTCCCCAGCATCGGTCCTGTTTCTTGCCTGCTCATGGCTCAGTGCCTCTGCCTGCTTTGCTCAGCCAGCCTGCTGAGCAGCCCCATGCCCTGGCCTCTCTCCCTGCCCCATCTACCAGCCTAGCCTTCTTGACACTGGATTCCTGAACAAAGCCATCTCCTGATGCCACTGGCCTCATAGTGACCCTGTGCCAGACACTTGCCAGCTCTAATGCACCCCAGTCCCTCAGCGCAACTCTGTACTTCCCTTTGCTCCCCAATCCCATAGCAGCAGCAGGTGGTCATTCTCCAGGCTGGACTGGAAATTCCAAGGCCCCCGTTGTGACCTGTGCCTGCAGTAACATCCAGATCTGAGTTGGGTGAAGTTGTGTTAGAAACTGCCCCAGCAGGACAGCGCAGCATATTTGCCTAGGAATAATAATGGTCAGAGAATAAAACTGAAGCTTGGGATTAAACCTGTGGTTAATGGTTTACCAGCGGGTGGAGTTCAGGCAAGTCACATGACCATGGAGCCTTGGTTTCTCAATCTATAAAATATGGATAATTACAGGAATGTGTGGGGACAACAGATGCAGTGAACATGTATTTACCCCAAGGCTTGGCTTATCATAGTTCCCATTATTGTCACTCAGCCTCCTGGAGACTGAGTTTCCCTAAAGACCCATAACTTTCTTCTTTGTCTTTTCTCTCCTATTTCTACACCTCCTCCTGTACTCCTTAGTGGGTAGAATACTGCAGCTCCACACCAATATTTCTCAGAGGCAATCAAGTCCCTTTACAAATGGTAAACAGGTGGTTTCTTTGTAAACAAAAAGCTGTGCACTTGATTTATCCTGCAATCCAACAAAATGAAAGAGACGGCTTTTTATTCTGTACAATAGCAGAAAACCCATTCTTACCAAACAATACCCTCCTCAATTTGTCTCCCAAGTTGGGATGGATGGGATAATGGCCCCTACAGACTGCAATAAGCAGGTGGACCCCCCCCCCCCCACCCCGATCTGGTTGTCATGTCTCTCCTCTGGGTCTCAGAAAGAGGCCAGTGTTCTGGTGCTGGGCAGAGGGAAGAGGGGCTTCCTTGCCTCTGTTTTACAGGGAGCTACATGGTAGCTGATCTTGCATCTCCGTCTTCCTGGAACAGCAGCCTCCTAGACAGTCTGCAGTGTTCTCCCACTGTGAAGTCAGGGACAGCCACAAGGAGAGTCCTAAAGCCCTCCTGCCCTGAAGCCCTGGTTCCCAGACCGCAGAAGGGCAGAGCCTCTGTGTGATAGTGGGGAAGCGGGAGGCTTGCCCATATTTTGCCTCTGCATTCTGGGACATTCTGAACCAATCAAATCAACGATAGACTGGGGCCTCTGGAGTTCAGGAAACTATTGACTGGCTAACTCGCCAAATGAGTGAATGAACAAATGAATGATTATTTAATGCCTACTCTGGCAGATGCCATTCCAGGTGTGGGGAATACAGCAGTGAGCAGAATGGTATAAAAGTTCCCACTCCCTTTATATTGTAGAAGGAAAAGCAGATAATGAGCCAAGAAATACATAGCACATCAGGGGGTAACAAGCCTTAGGGAGGAAATGGAGCTGGGGAAGGGGATGGGCAGTGATGAGGTGCTCATTGACATACAAGGTGAGGGAAGTGCCTGCTACAGGCTGATGTTAGAGCAGGAATAATAAGGGAGGTGGAGCCATGGGGAGACCTGGGGGGAAGATCACCAGGCAGAGGGAACAGCAAGCACGAAGAGTCTGTGGTGAGAGTGTATGTTAGCCCACGTCAACCTCCAAGCTTATAAATAGGCAACAATTAAAATTAAAAAGTTACATGCTTATTTCTGATATGCAAGTGTGACCCCATAGGGGTATATGTAAATATAAGTGTGTGGTATGAGATTTGCTCTCAGCTCCCTTCTGTAGGATAGAGCTCGGATGCTGATTTTTAATCTGGGTACCAGTGGGCCATGGATGCAGGGAGAAGCCAATGCATTTTACTCAGGTGCAGAGTCTTTGTGTGTTTCAGCCCTTTAGCATTCATACCTGGCAGAGCGGGACTCAGTAAGTGCTTGCTGAATGAATGACCTAGAAGTTAGTCAGGCAGATGAGGGCCAGGAGGAAAAGCTAAAGTCAGGAATGGAGAGGGCACTTGGGAGTGAAGGGGCTGGCTTGTTAGATTTGGTGACTTTTTTTTTTTTTTTAATTTTTTTTTTAATGTTTATTTATTTTTGAGACAGAGAGAGACAGAGCATGAACGGGGGAGGGTCAGACAGAGAGGGAGACACAGAATCTGAAGCAGGCTCCAGGCTCTGAGCTGTCAGCACAGAGCCCGACGCGGGGCTTGAACTCACAGACCGTGAGATCATGACCTGAGCGAAGTCAGACCCTTAACCGACTGAGCCACCCAGGCGCCCCTAGATTTGGTGACCTTTAAGGTCACTTCTGGTCCTGGGAATCTAATTCAATGCCAGTGTTTGAACACAGATTTGCTGCATATCAAATTACCCCCAAATTGGGGCGCCTGGGTGGCTCAGTCGGTTAGGCAGCCGACTTCGGCTCAGGTCATGATCTCGCGGTCCGTGAGTTTGAGCCCTGCGTCAGGCTGTGTGCTGACAGCTCAGAGCCTGGAGCCTGTTTCAGATTCTGTGTCTCCCTCTCTCTGACCCTCCCCTGTTCATGCTCTGTCTCTCCCTGTCTCAAAAATAAATAAAACGTTAAAAAAAAAATTAAAAAAAAACAACAACAAATTACCCCCAAATTTAGCAGCAGCTTAAAACCACGAAAACATTATCTCACAGAGTTTCTAAGGGCCAGGAGTCTAGGCATGGCTTAACTGGAGGTCAGGGTGTTTCCTCAGGTTGCAGTGAACTGTGGGCACCTTAAAGCTGGACCAGGGCTGAAGGATTGCTTCCAAGGTGGATCACTCACACAGCTGTTGGCAGGAGGCCTGGTTTCTCATGACAAGGGCCTCTCCGCAGGGCCCCTGGAATGTCCTCACGGGCCCAGGGGCCCAGGGTCTAAGAACAGAGGCAGGTTCTGTCTCTGTTCTTCAGACTATGGCAGCCAGCCTCCCACAGCACGAGTTGAGGGACAGAACAAGCTGGAAGGAGCAGGGCTATTTTCCGTGCATTGGAAGCCAGGCCTTAGGTCCAGCTCATACTCCAGAAGGGGTGACTTAGGTCCCGCCTCTTGAAGGCAAGAATATGAAAGACTGTGTAGACTTTTAAAAATCACTGTGTCTACTTTTTTAGCTGAGGGAACCTCATCAAGTCATTAACTTCTGATCCTCAGGCGCTCTTCCATACTGCTTTAAATATGCAAAGCATTCAGTTTAATATTTATTCACTTATCTAGGAGAAGAGGCAAGAACAGGTGAACAAAAGACAGCATGGTCAGATATTAAAAAAACACGTGGGCTGTGCCCAAGAGATTCTGATTCAGTTGGTCTTAGGTAAGATTTTTAGCATGGGTATGATTTAAAAAAAAATTTTTTTCCATGCTTATTTAAAACAATGTTTATATTTATTTCTTACTGTGGTAAAATATACATAAGATTTAAAATTTTAACCAGTTTTAAGTGTACGTTGACATTAAGTACATTCACAATGTTGTGTGCCTGTCACCACTACCTCTAGAACTTGTTCATTACCCCCAACAGAAACTCTATACCCATTAAACAATAACTCCCCACCTCCTATCCCTTAACCCCTGGTACCATCTATTCTGCTTTCTGTTTCTATGAATTTGCCTTATGGGGGTGCTTCCTGTAAATGGAATCATATAAGTGTCCTTTTGTGTCTGGCTTATTTCACTTAGCATAATGTTTTCAAGGTTCATTCCCGTTGTAGCATGTGCCAGAATTTCACACCTTTTTAAGGCTGAATAGAATAATATTCTATTGTGTATATACCACATTTGGCTTATCCATTCATCTGCTGGTGAACAGATTTGGGTTGTTTTGACCTTTTGGCTATTGTGAATAATACCTCTATGAACAGAGGTATACAAGTATCTGTTTGAGTCATGCTTTCAATTTGGGGGGATATAAATCCAGAGGTAGAATTGCTGGGTCATATCGTCATTCCATGTTTAACTGTCTGAGGAGCTGCTCGATACAGATATGTTTTAAAAAACTCCTTAGGTGATTCAGATGTGCAGCTAAGGAGAGAAGGGTTGACTGTAGGTGAGGGCTGTTAAGGAGAATCATCTGATGGGTGAAGAAGGAGGCAGCTAGTTGTCAAGGCACATGGTAGTTAAATCCCAGGGGTGTGTATCTGTGTAAACTCACCTCTGATGTTTTTTATGGAGGCCCCTCTGAAATGGGGAGTCCAGAATGCATACATTGGCCTCCATCTTGGCTTCCTGTAGGAGTTTCTGAAAGTGATTTCCTCATATATATCTCAGTTTTCCCATGTGAAAACCACATTTTTGCCTGCTCCCTTCTGTCCTCTTGGCATGTTGAGAAACAGCCCTAGTCGTGTGGAGATGGTATATCTGAAGCTTGGACGGTGTAAACAGCATTTTCTCTGGATGCATGTGGGCTGAGAGGTTTTGTCCATGATCCCTCAAATGCTTTAGCAGTGTCCCTTATGTTAAACATCTGAATTTTCTCATTGATTTCTGAGTTCATCTCAAGAGGGAGGAAAATGTCTGATGTGATGTATCTGATATTTCACTTAGTCCCTTTGGATTCAACTTGTCATTGCCAAGGTTTCTTACAAGTATGTCAACCTTTGTCATTCCAACAGAGAATTTTTTGTATTGGGTTTCTGTAGACAGATGTCAAGTGTTGCTTGGTTCTGAGTGGCAGGGTGGGGTGAGGACCAGTGAAGGAAGCCATAGGTAAGGAAATAATCTTACAATCTTTTAAAGCCACAGAAGTAGTCATACTGACACATGCTTTGGGGAACACAAATCCTGGTGCAGTGGGACTAGAGGATTTGTTCATACATTTCTTTGCATCAGTAGATTTGGTCAGTAGTTAGTGGATGCTTTGATAGCAGAGTCATTTCTATTCACAGTTGGGGAGGTCATTGTAAGAATGGCCCTTTATGGAATCTGTATTTCTCCACTGCTAAATTTGGGCCATGCTGAAAGAGAGAGCTTTCAGAACAAACTAGTTTCCTGTACACATGGGGAAATACCTGCTTTATTGGCCACAGGCCATTGCTTTGTCTGGTACATTAAAAGGGTCAGGCTGTTGAGGCCCAGCTTCAGAGTGGAAGTGTTTCTCAGGCAACTGTGTCTGGGTCCTGAGAAGTAACAGGGGTTCTGATTGTTCTGGTGGCATTTCCCTATCACAGGGAGCTGGGAAGGGTGACCCCAGCTCCACTGGCCACTGCTTTGCCTGGCAAGAGGTCTCTGCTCTTCCTGACAGGAATCTGCTTCTTCCTGGCTGCTTCCCTTAAAACTCTCCTCTGAACTCCTGCTGCTGAATTCTCTCCCTAGAACTTGGCTCTAGACCCCCTTCTGGAATCTGTCTCGGAGAAGATTTTTAGCATCTTGTTTTGCTCCACTGATTTTAGTTGGTCTCCTATCCACTGTCTGATCTGGAACTGATTTATGAGTACAGTCATTATTATTGACTCCCAGTCCCAAATGCCAGTGTTCTGACCCCCCCTCAGCTTCTGTTGCTCCCTTGGGCTGTGCTGACCTCGCCTCAGGGGCTCTCTGCACCCCAGTGCACACCCTTCCCCTATCTGCTCCCTCTACCCATCTCAAATGTCCTTCTGGCTCTGGATATGATCTTTGGAAGCGTTGTGGGGAAGAGGCATCTGAAATCAAGCCATTGGATTCTTGACTTTTCCTCTCTAATTGTGAGAAATAATACTCGGATCTCATGCCTGATTGCATTGGGAGCCCATAGCACTGAGCTATCACTTTGACAAACCATCGGAGTCAGTGACCAGAGCCGTAGCCTGGGGTAGACCCCATCAGTGCCCCTGCTTCCTGGAGGGAGCATGCATGGGGACACGGTATGCTAAGGAGCCCACTCAGTCTCAGTCACTTCCAAGGAAGCCTTTGGGAATTCCCTGGGGTTCTTCCAAGGAGAGATGCTGCTTACTTTTTGATGGGTAAATGTACCTGCCAACTTGAAAGTGAGGAGATCTGCTTTTATTTTATTTTATTTTATTTTATTTTATTTTATTTTATTTTATT